>NC_072429.2:102975000-103345000 GCF_028878055.3 Symphalangus syndactylus
TTATTCCTCTTCTGATCTCTACATACACATATCTCTCTTTTTTTAAATGTTGTTCTGGGACGCTTTTGGGAGTGCCATAAATCTACATAAAAATTCAGAAGGCGCATCCATGTTTGCCCATAGACTTCTGGATTATTGTGTGGAAATGCGGTATCACAGGGCCTTTCCATCTGACCTTTGCACAGTGGCAGGCTGCTCATTTCTTTTTCTAATTCAAGTTATATTTCTTTCACTGAAATTGACCTATCAAGAACAGTGCTACTTGGTATAACCTGAAGCAATGTGTCCTAATATTTTAAATAAGGAGCTCAGTTCAATTGTGTAGGAACAAAATGTATCTCTGACATAGACATTCTTGGTGTTGGGAGTAAGGTGATCGACGGCAATCTTATGTCTGTTGAGATAAAACTTACGTTATAGGCTTAAAACTTAAGAAAGCTTTCCTCACGTTGGACATTGTGCTACTTCAGATGAGGACCTAGATTTCAAAATCATTCGAAACTAGAGACACACAGCCAAAATCTAACTTATTTTATTACATTAACTCAACAAGATAACATGTTCTATATATTAGGCACTGGATGGGGAGAAAGTGTGCAGTAGGGAATAAAACAGAGTTTTTTTCTAATAAAGGTTAGAGTCGAGTAGGGGTGGGAAGAGAATAAAATATAAACAAAGACGTTTATAAATATACCTTGGAATTATATTTATGAGAAAAAGAATAGGACACCACATGAAAAAATAAAATGGCCTTCTACTTTAGATTGGATTGCCAGGAAAGGCCTTATAGGAATGGGAAGTAAACCAATAACAAAAGATCATGAAGCAGAAAAGAATTTGGCCTGTTTGAGGAACAAAACAGTGTGATTTCAGTCTGGTGATCACCAGGGAGTACGACTTGTGATAAAATTAGACATACAGGTCCTCCGAGATTATGCTACATGTTTGTATTTTATTTCGATTGCAGAGAGAAGACATTGAAGAGTTTTTAAGAGGTTCGTGACATGACCCAATGTGGAATTTTTTTTTTTTTTTGAGACAGAGTTTTGCTCTGTTGCCCCGACTAGAGTGCAGTGGCACGATCTTGGCTCACTGCAACCTCTGCCTCCCGGGTTTAAGTGATTTCTGGCTAATTTTTGTATTTTTGTTAGAGATGGGATTTCACCGTGTTGGCCAGGCTGGTCTCAAACACCTGACCTCAAGTGATCCGCCCAACTCGGCCTCCCAAAGTGCTAGGATTACAGGCATGAGCCACCACGCATGACTGGATTATTTTTTAAAGATAGCCCTAGCTGCTTTATGAGGAATATCTTGGGGGCAAGAGTGAAAGTATCTTGGAATAGGATTAAGAGAAATGGATAGTAATGAGATCTGTTTTAGAAGTAGGATCCACAGAATTTTATGATGATGATTATACAAGAGGAGGCACACGGTAAGGGAAAGTAAGGAATAAAGGAGGATGTCCAGATTTTTTTTGTTTCAGCAACTATTTGGCTGCTGATGTCATTTATTTAGAGAGGGAAAATAAGAAGTAAATTTCTGTGGGAAAGAAATGGAGAGTAGATTGAGAAGTCTGTGAGTTACTCTAGTGGTGATGTCAAGTAGACAGCTCTGAGACTCAGATGAGAGGTCTAAGCTAGGTAATTACATTTGAGTAAATGGTTTTGGTTTTTAAAACTGGAAATGAAATTATATCCTCTGGAGGGAATGTAGAATAAAAGAAGAGGGCCCAAAGTTGAACATGAAGGATGTGTTACAACAGGTGTTGGAGGTGTACATTTGATAGAAGAGGTGAAGTCAGCCAAGGGTTTTTTTAAGAGGATGCCACGGAGATAGGAAGAAAACTTACAAGAATGTAATCCTATGGAAGTCAAGAGAAGATAATAATTTCAGATTAAAGAGTGTTCAACTCTGTGGAATGCTGCTCAGAGAGCCAATAAGATAAGGACCTGAAAGTCCCATTGGATGTGACAACAAGCTGGTCATTGGAACCTTCTGAAGAGCAGTTTTATTTTTATTATTTTTGTTGTTGTTTTACTCTTTCCTGAGTCTCACACACACACACACACGCATGTTCATTCTTAACTGAAACTAAATCATGATTTCTTTACTAAAGAGAACAGTATACTCTGTTCCTCTGATATTTGTGTACTTCACTAATTAGTAAGCTAGGTTTTAAAAGGTCTTATAAACCACTTCAATAATTTAGTGCTATTATAACTGAGTGGAACTCAGATTGAGTGACCTAAAAAAGTGAACACTCTCCTCATAAGAGATGACAATTTCACTATGCTACACAGACATATTGAGAACTGTGTTGAAACCTATGAGAAATGGTTGAGTATGGTGGGGGTGTGTTACAGCTGTCCGTCATACATGCTGTCCCCTCTACCTGGAAGATTTTTTTTTTTTTTTTTTTTTTTTTTGAGACGGGGTCTTGCTCTGTAGCCCAGGCTGGAGTGCAGTGGTGCGATCTCGGCTTACTGCAAGCTCCTCCTCCCGGGTTCACGCCATTCTCCTGCCTCAGCCTCCCAAGTAGCTGGGACTACAGGCGCCGGCCACCGCACCCGGTTAATTTTTTGTATTTTTAGTAGAGACAGGGTTTCACTGTGTTAGCCAAGATGGTCTCGATCTCCTGACGTCGTGATCTGCCCGCCTTGGCCTCCCAAAGTGCTGGGATTACAGGCGTGAGCCACTGCGCCTGGCCGAAGATCTTTAACTCAATTTTTTCTTTACCTGTAAACCCCTATTTATCCTTCAAGTCTCACAATCAAAGAAACTTTCTCAGAAAAGTCTTCTTCGGCTGGGTACAGTGGCTCAACCCTGTAATCCCAGCACTTTGGGAGATGGATCACCTGAGGTCAGGAGTTCGAGACCAGCCTGGCCAACATAGTGAAACCCCATCTCTACTAAAAATACAAAAATTAGTTAGGCATTGTGGCACATACCTGTAATCTCAGCTACTCAGGAGGCTGAGGCAGGAGAATCGCCTGAACCGGAAGGCAGAGGTTGCAGTGAGCCGAGATCATGCCCCTGCACTCCAGCCTGTGCAGCAGAGCAAGATTCCATCTCAAAAAGAAAAGTCTTCTTTCTTCTGTGACTTCCCCAAACTCCTATCTAAATTAAGTCCTCACTCTCATTACACTTTGCAGTTTTCTTTCATGGTACTTAACAATAATTATGAGTTAATTTTTGTGATTATTTGTTAACGTCTGCCCACTCATTACATTGTCACCTTTATGAGGAAAAGCACTCATTCCCGTTTGCTCATTATTTTGCTTTCAAGCTTAAGAAAGTGCCTGGGAAATAGTAGTGGTCAACTAATATCTGTTGAACAGATAGAAAAAAAATGAATGGGCCGGGTGCAGTGGCTGATGCCTTTAATCCCAGCACTTTTGGAGGCCAAGGCAGGTGGATAACGAGGTCAAGAGATCAAGACTTCATCCTGACCAACCCAGTGAAACCCCGTCTCTACTAAAAATACAAAAATTAGTTGCGCGTGGTGGTGCACGCCTGTAGTCTCTGCTACTCGGGAGGCTGAGGCAGGGGAATCGCTTGAACCCCAGAGGCAGAGGTTGTAGTGAGCCAAGATTGAGCTACTGTACTCCAGCCTGGCGACAGAGCGAGACTCTGCCTCGAAAAAAAAAAAAAAAAAAGAAGAGAAATAACCACAAATAGAATAGCTTTTGGGTTTGTTAATTTGGTTACATTGTAGGCTGTAAATCATGGATCAAGACTTGTGGCTCCTTTGCAAATGTCTTTTCATAGTTTGTTGTCAAGTATGGAAAAGGAGATTAGGGTTTGAAATGTTATTCCATTAGAAAGTTGAGGTGCAGAAGGAGTTGCCAAGCAGAGGAATCCAAGTTATAAAGCAGTGGTCAAGGAGAAGCATTACAGCATTTTCCCTTAATTAGAATACATACTGATTTGCCTCTCCTTGTAATTACTTGTATTTATTAGAGAGTTTCTGTTTTATACCACAAATTTACCTCTTACTGAGACTGTTTTTCCTGGGTAATAGTCCTCTGTCTTGTTAGACGTGAGCCACTCACCTTATTATGGACGTATAAATGAAGCAAATTATATGGAACCATTTTGAATTGGATTTTAGGAGGAAAACATGTTTAATCTGTATTATTATCTCCTATTATAAAGTTTCATATCAACAAGACAGACAAACCCTTATTGAAAGATTTTTTTTTTCTTTGAGACAAAGCCTCACTCTGTCGCCCAGGCTGGAGAGCAGTGGCACGATCTCGACTCACTGCCACCTCCACCTCCTGGGTTCAAGTGATTCTCCTGCCTCAGCCTCCTGAGTAGCTGGGATTACAGGCGCCCACCACCACGCCCAGCTAATTTTTGTATTTTTGGTAGAGACGGGGTTTCACCATGTTGGCCAGGCTGATCTCTAACTCCTGACCTCAAGTGGTCTGCCCATCTTGGCCTCCCAAAGTTACAGGTGTGAGCTGCCACGCCAGGCCTGAGAGACATCTTTAACAGAGTATCTTAAGTGGGAATCAGCTGATGATGACTTGCTTAGATTGGTTCCTGAGTTGGCTACTTTGCCCACAGCCTT
Organism: Symphalangus syndactylus; assembly: GCF_028878055.3. Taxonomy (NCBI): domain Eukaryota; kingdom Metazoa; phylum Chordata; class Mammalia; order Primates; family Hylobatidae; genus Symphalangus; species Symphalangus syndactylus. The sequence goes on from NC_072429.2 coordinate 102,979,577, forward strand.
AACTGTTTACCAAATATACTGAGCTACAAATAGAACTACCTTCAGGCAACAGTCCACTTATACCCAATCTAGGTGATGTTTGACCTGGATCTGTATAACGTGAATGTTTTCCGTGGGCTCTTTTTTTCCAATACGCTATTTAAAATCTTGCAATTTGTAATGCTTTGACAGACCCCTCACTCTTCTCTACTGCCTTTGGTCTTTAATAACTTTAGATGACTTTATTACAAATCTTATGTCTTCATACATAATAAAAAATAAAGTGTCTGCAATTTGAAGAGTCAATTAGACAGTTAAGCAAAAACATCTATGAAAAATGCCAAATTTTCTACTTTTATGTCAGCATATCAAGCAGTATAAGCAACTTATAGCCATTTATATCCACTAATATATGACTTAGTTGAACAAAGTGGTAATCAAAAGAAGTCTTTATTGCCATAAATGTTGTAATGAATACATGAAGCTTAGCTAGTAATGAAAAAAAGGAACAAGTAAGAACTAGACTTTAATTGTGGTTAAGGTAATTTTTTATTTTTTCATTCATACCTAATATTATTCTAGTCACACTGTGGTATAAGGAGTAGATGAATAGTGAATGAATAAATAATAAATGAATAAGGAAAAGTGTAAATATGCAAACTTTTTACAAATATTGCATAAAGTTATTGACATTGGTATCTGAAACTTAAAGTTTTTAGATCTTGCCATATATTTGTATAGAATGCTTACACTCACAAAATCTCAAAGTGCTGTTCATCTCATAATGATATGAGAAGTTGCTAGGTGATGTTCATCTGGAATTTCAAGGAAATTATAATGGTCAGGAGACATGTTTCTTCTTTTCTCAAGTGTTTGAGGATATTCTTCTAACATTGCCATGAAGACTTTGTATGAATTTATCACAAAGCTGGAGCATTGCTTGGAACAGTGGAACAGAATGCGTGAGCAGGGAGTTTCTTAAACTTGGAAACCATCCTTGCCACTACCACTGCCCTAGGGAGACTGGGAAAAAGAGAAGCCCTCATGAGAAGCCCAAACTCTTGCCCATTTTCAAAGATCAAAAATAGGCATATATAGTAGTTATTATGGGCAGGGTAGAGAAACTTCCATTTTCAGTTTTCTTTGTCCCTATTTTCTGCCTACCAAACATCCTTCAAAATGTTTGGTTTATGATTGATTATATTTCATTTTTGGAAATATACTTTCATGGGTGGCCAAATAGCAATGAATTGCAAATCTCATGAATATATATTTCCTATCTTCTCTGGAGGCTGAGTTGTTCATGTGATTTTGGCTGAACTCATACCCATATGCTGATTCCTAAAACTTCTTGAAGACATTCAGTGAGAGTTTTAGATTTCTGGTGATAGCTAAATAAAGATTTACATAAATATGCCATATAATAAAACAGAACTAATCATGTTAAAAGTTCCTTGTTGTAATCCCAGCACTTTAGGAGGCTGAGGCAGGAGGGTCACTTGAGGCCAGGAAATAGAGACCAGCCTGGGCAACATGGTCTTATTATCATGGCCAACAGTTCTTATTAGCAGTTTCATTGTCTAATTATTGATCTCAGCAGAGTCTCTTCAGCTGTGTCACTTAGCAATTAAAGATTATGGATTATGGAGTCATAAGGCCTGGATTCAAATATTGGGTTTGCTACTTGTGACATTGGACAAATTTATTTGTAACACTGTGCCTCAAACTTCATGGGCTTATTCCTGATCTCATTTCTTAATAAGCTATGTGACCTTGAGCAAGAGACATCCTCAATATGCCTTGGTTTCCTCATCTATATGAAGAGTATAGTAATATGTCCCTCATAGGATTGTGTGTGTATTAAATGAGTGTGTGTGCTGGTAAGTAAAGTTGTTGAGGAAAAAGGCCTGGCTTACAGTAAGTGGGATGCAAGTGTTAGCCACTATTCCACTAGAGTGTGAGCTTCATGAAGGTAGAGGAGGATTCTATCCATATTTGTTCACTGCTGTATCCCCAGTGACTAGAATAGTGCTTGTCATGTGGTAAGCACTCAACAAATATTTATTGAAGGAATATGCATCAATTTTCTTGTCTGTGAAATGAGAATAATGGGATTACTACCTTATATAATGTTTATGAAAATTAAATGAGGTAATGCATGTGAAGAACTAAAGTAACCTATTATCATCATCATTATTATAAAGGGCCATAATCAAAATTAGAATCCAGATACTTGTTCTTCCCCTGTATTATCTAGCTACTCTGCTTTTATAACTCATTATTTTGATCTTTAGAGTTTTTTCCCCTTCATTCCTGAGTCAAATCTTACCATTAGTTTTTAGCTTACTCAATAAGTTTATTTTCTTACTTCCATAGATATATTATCATAAATCTCTTTGCAGAAATAATGAAAATACTAATCATTTAATCTTTCTTCTCATACTGTAAATATCTTTTTTTTTTTTTTTTTTTTTTTTGAGACAGTGTCCTGCTTTGTTACCCAGGCTGCAGTGCAATGGCATGAACATGGCTCACTGCAACCTTGACCTCTAGGGCCTAAGTGATCCTCCCGCCTCAGCCCCACAAGTAGCTGGGACTACAGGCATGCACCACCACACCTGGCTAATTTTTGTATTTTTTGTAGAGACAGGGTTTCACCGTGTTGCCCAGACTGGTCTTGAGCTCCTGAGCTCAGGCAATCCACCCACCTCAGCCTCCCAAAGTGCTGGGACTACAGGCCTGAGCTGACATGTCCAGCTTGCAAATGTTTTTTGACCTCATCAATTTTTATGAAAGTTTCGGGTTGACCAGCTGCTGAAGTATTACATCTGCTCTTCACTCTTGAAAACTGCTGAGTAAAAACCAAAAATACTTTTAAAAACTGAAATCACAAAAGCTTAAAATTTATTTGTACAATATTGACATAAAACTGGGAATGGAAGAAAAGATTATATATTTTGGATTTCATGTTCATGTCAAGGGTAATTTCTCAAGACTATTAAATACCTTTAGCAATTTGAAGTCAGTTTAAAAATATCAACTTCATGGATTTATCTCTCATGACTTAAATGCAAGGATATGATATTACAGCAAAGAATAAAAATAAAGTAAAATAATTTAGGATCCTGAGAGTTGGTTTTTAATAAACCAAACCAAAATATATCCACAAATATTCCTATTTAGCATAAAGACACTTGTATGTAAGGAATTAAGTCACAGTCACAGGTAATTGATACCAGTTGTGAAAACTAATATCGTATCAATCTTCACAACTGATGAATCCTCCTATTACCAAGAACAAGTGTATATCAAGAGGAAAGAGGTTAGTTCAGTCTATAGCATGATTTATAACTTTTCCTGAGAAATTCCCATCTCTCTCAGCAACTAGCCTTTTCTGAGTTGACTGGAAAACACTTAAATAGTGATGGAAGTAGCCATTCGTTTTTCTTCTTTTTAGTATAGCCACCTCTGAGCCTTACTGCTTTTTTTATTTTTTTCCATTACTTCCCAGAGGGACTTTCTTTCTCTTCCCTTCCCTTGGTATTAGCCCGCAGTTTGCATTCTCCTCATCATCAACTACATTAGTGGTCCCCAACATTTTTGGCAACAGGAAACAGTTTTGTCGAAGACAATTTTTCCACAGACCAGGAGCAAGGGATGGTTTCAGGATGATTCAAGGGCATTACATTTATTGTGCACTTTATTTCTATTATTATTACATTGCTGTATATAATGAAATAATTATACAACTCACCATAATGTAGAATCAGTGGGAGCCCCGAGCTTGTTTTCCTGTAACTAGACAGTCCCATCTGGGGGTGATGGGAGACAGTGACAGATCATCAAGTATTAGATTCTATAAGGAGTGCACAACCTAGATCCCTCACATGCGCAGTTTAAAATAAGGTTCGCACTCCTGTGAGGCAGAGCTCAGGTGGTAATGCAAGCAATGGGGAGCAGCTGTAAATACAGAACAGATGAAGCTTTGCTCACTCACCCGCCACTGCTCACCTCCTACTGTGTGGCTCAGGGTAGGTTGGGGATCCCTGGCTTAAATCCTTTGTAGCATAGAAAAGGGGCAGGCTGCCACAGGCGTAACCATGTTCCTGATGGAACTAATCCATGGTCTAGACATGATAGAGCTACTTCATGTAACAACCTTTCTGAGTATTTACTTAAGTGATCAAACCTCTATTTCAGGAATAAACTAATTTCACGTAATTTAAAACTCTGGTGATTTTTTAAAAACTATTACAAAAAGTGATACATAAATGACATGTAACTTTCTAGCCCTGTTAGAATTTATGGGACTTAAATATATATATGGCTATTTAATATTAATGTTTTTATTTTTAAAAAGATTATGGATTTAACATTGGTATATAGTTTGAGTAATCACTATGGTTTTACAGATGTATTGTCGACATTTATTTTGGACAAAGTAACTTACTGCACAGTTAAAATCATATTTATAATCTATGATTTAAGAAAGTATATGTGGTATAAGATATCTGTAATATGATGTACACGACACTGAACCTGAAATCAGGAACCCTGAGTTTGAATCTTGCTCTGCCACTTTCTAGTTAAGCAAGTCATTTAATGTTGACTTACTGTCTTATCTATAAAGAGATAATGATGACATTCTGTCAGGATTGATGTAAGAATTAAGTGGCATAATTACTATGTTTTATAAACTCTAAAGTACAACATATCTATAAAAATGTGAGTACACACTTGTCAAATAGGATACTATGATAGTTTATCCAAGTTATATCTGTTTATCTTTTCTTCAAAAAGGTGATTTTTATGTTTAATAGTGCAGTCTTTTTTCAAGGCCATGTTTTGCTTTTAGATGACAATTTATTGTGTATATTTGTGACTCACTTTTTCTCTATAAATTAATGAGAAAGTTATAAATAATTTGAAATACTGGATGATAATGATTCTGGAATTACACTTAGTTTTATGTAATAAAACTATATAATGGCCCATTACTTGAGAACTACATCCAAAACTACATATACTACTTGTATATTCTGATGTGAAGGAAGGACATTTCCAATCTTTTATCAGTAGTTTATTTTTATGTAAATTTTTAAATTCCTTAGGGGGTGACAGTACTTAGAATGGAATTAAGGAATAATAAATCAACCTATTAAAAATATATAAACCAGAAATATTATTTAGATAATGTTATACATAGGAAAACAATTGAACATAAAAATTTTTTACAAAGTGGAATTCTACATTTTCTCAATAATTTCAGTATATTCCACAAGTTGTCATTCAAGACTAGAAGTCTCTGGCCATTATTGAAGGTCTGTCTCTCTGGTACCTCTGTGCCAACACTCTTTCCTTAAAGCTTTCTTCCCCTAAATAAGATTATTTTCTTCCTTCTCTTTCATTCTTTCTACTCTACCTTGTGCCATTCTTCTGTCACTCATCTGTATCTGTAAGATCCTAGGAAAAAAATATCAAAAAGCTTCCCAGGACAACCTTGTTCTGAAACTGCAAGAGGGAAGTGGTAGTCATGTAGTAGACACATCTAGACTATTCCAGACTAACTTTTTCTTGGTTCATGAAACCAGGTTATTAACACAGACAAGGCAGGGCCCAGGCAACTCAGGCATAACCACTGATTCCGTTCTCAGACTCTCCATCCCCAGGCAGTCACTAGCAGAAGCCCAAGAAATCTTTTTCCAAAATGACTTTCAGCCAGCATTGTGATGTCCCTGAGTGCCAAAATAAAAGTTTTCCATGCATCCCCAGCCAATTGATTTTATTTTATTTTATTTTTGAGACAAAATCTCACTCTGTCACACGGGCTGGAGTGCAGTGAGACCATCACTGCTCACTACAGCCTCAACTTTGCAGGCTTAATTAAGCCTTTGTCCTAACTTAGCCTCCTGAGTAGCTGGGACTACAGGCATGACCACCACACCTGGCTAAATTTTTACTTTTAATTTTTTCTAGAGATGAGGTTTCACTATGTTGCCCAGGCTGGTCTCGAACTTCTGAGCTCAAGTGATCCTCCCACCTCAGCCTCCCAAAGTGCTGGGATTGCAGGCATGAGCCACCTGAGCTCAGCTTGCCAATTTATTTCTTTAAGATTCTCTGCTCAATCTCTCTTCCTTGATACCTTCCCCCGATCTGAAGTTAGGGATGTCCAGTCAAACGTACTCAAAGTTTTCTAACCAAGTAACTTAATCTTTAGGAGAGTCTGACTGGTTGGTAAACTTCCCCATTTCTCCGAGTATAATTAGATTTGTATGGTAACAGTTGTTTCCTCTTAAATATAAATATATTTTCTATATTTGTTTTACCCTTTAATCTAAATTTTCTCTTATATAAAGTAAGTATTTTATTACATTAGATTCATGTTTTTCAAACTTTTTCAAAAGTGAGAAACACATTTTACATCACAGCTCAATACATACGTGCGCACCACACATAAACATACATATTCATAAAACAACAGTGCAATTGATGCACTAACCATGTGGGCTGAACTCTGATACTGAATTTTATTTTTTTAAATTCTAATCAAAACTTAGTAAGTTATTTTCATGACTCACTTGTGACTCACAGTTTAAAAAAAATTAGGTGACTTTTAATAAAGTCCTTGCAGTTTCTAAAATTCTATGATTCTTATAATGAAAATCTCATTTAATAAAAATTTTCTAGTCTCTGAATAAAAGTGATATGGTTTGAAAAAGTACTCATAGAGTTCTCTGGTTTTATCAATGTTGTTTTGAAATGCTGATATTTGAGAAAGATAAATAACGAAAAGAAACTTGGACTAACAGAGTTGTAGGAACATTAATGAGAAAGGACAAGTCTATTAGGAAAACAAAAGCAATAAATCTGGATGAGCCTAAGTCTAAACAGCTAAAGTTGTTACTTTTTCTTACCATGGAACTCTTATTTATACTGAAAGTTTCCTAATTTTAAGTGTATTTAAAAGGATTATTACTTGTATGCATTTTTCATACCTTCTAAATTGTGATGTGCAATGGACAAAGTCCTTATCATACCTAGAAGGCTCTGCATGACCTGTGTCTTTCTCTGAGTCTTGTCTCTCTGTCCTTCATTCCTTCCCACTCACTCTAACTGCCCTGGCCTCTCTGCTGTTCTGTGGTCACACCAGGGCCTTTGCACTAGAGGTTCTCTCTGTCTCAAACTTACTCTCTTCCTGGAATATCTGACTAGCCACTTCCTCAGGTTCTTCATACCTCTGTTCAAATGTCGTACTGTCAGTGAGAACCCACCCTGACAACTCTTTTTGAATTGCAGTGTCCCATACCCCTTAATTTTTTATTTGCATTCATCTCCTTTTTAGCACTATATAATTTACTGATTTATTGTGTCTCTCCCCTGCAACTAAAATGTAAGCTTCATGAGAGCAGGGATTTTTTAGCTGCTTTGATCACTGTTGCATCATATAAACATCTACCATGGTACCTGGCATATACTAGGAGCTCAATTAATATTAATTGAATGAGTATTTGAATCTTTCATCATATCAAGCAAGTAACTTGTACATATGTACTATCTAGGAACTATTTATTGAATAAATGAACCATTTTAGTTTGTATAATTTACATTTTACGTTGAAATCCCCTATCACACACGACCAGTGATCATGTTTGACAGGGTTAGGACTGAATAGTACCCTACCTTCCCACTTCCCTAGATTGGGAAACAGGTGGGATGACTTGTCTCAGGTTACAAAAAGTAAGGCAGTCATCTGACTCCTGGGAAAACGGAATTAAAGTTGCTTTAGGTTCCGGGATAGAAATGTGCAGTTTGCAGAATGCATCATGTAATGTTGCTTATAAACTACTTTGCTCTAGTATGTTTGTGTTGTTTCCAAATTTATGTTAACAGGATGTTATACCTTTACTTAGATGTTAAGCCGTACAATGTTGTCATTCTTAGCCGTACTGGGTAGATTATTTAATTTAGAGAAAGAAGGCAATAAAAATTCCTAAAATTAAAACAAAGTTGATAGACATCCTTGTGCTTTTCGGTGCTGGTGTTTATCGGTTCTTGATTTCTTTCGTTCACTTTTTATCATTTTTAACAAAGAGTAAAAGAGAAAGCTTTAATTGTAGGTTTTCGTGGAACTTGGTAAAAATTGAGGAGCCTTTGTGTCATGACTTGAAGAAAATTTCAATATTTTTTGCCTGTGTTTGAGGAGCGTTAAAAAAAATTGTGAACCTGAGGAAAGGGAAAGTGACTACCAGAAGTTTGCCTGTTTACTCATCTGAGATGCCTAACCCACTGCATGTAATTAGTCACCACTCCCTGGCCTTAACCACGCGGAGGGAAGAGGAAACAGCGGGAGCTACTCGGAGCAGCTGCCCAGGACCTGAGGCGCGCGCCCCGGAGCCACCAGCCCGCCGAGGTGCAGTCGCGCCGCCACCTCCCCCTCCGGTCGCTGATTGGCGGGGACCGCAGCATCAGCGGCATCTCCCTGCGCGGGGAGGGCAGCAAAACTCCAGCAGCTCCAGCCTCCAGGATTCTCAGCTCCCTCCCGGGCGAGACCTCGGATGTTCACTGCGAGCAGCCGCTCCGCCCGCCACCGCCTCCATCTCCTCCTCTGGACCCCTCTCCAATAAAGTGGAGGTCCCGGCGGCCAGGAGAGCCACGTCTCCTCCGGGCTGGGTCAGGGAGGCAGGGGCCAGAGCCTCAGGGTCCCGTGGCACCAACCTGGCTTCTGGCCCACTGGTCCCGGAACCGCTGCGGACGCCGCGCCCCAGCCGCCAAGACGCCGCGTATCTTGTACCGCGGGAAAAGCGGGTCCTCGTCCAAGATGGGCCGGCAGGGCTTGGGGGGTGCCAGCGCTGCAGGGCGCTCCATGCAGCGCTCCCAGAGCCGGAGCAGCCTGTCTGCCTCCTTCGAGGCACTGGCCGGCTACTTTCCCTGCATGAACTCCCTGGAGGAGGAAGAAGGAGGTGAGACACCCCTTCCCCCGTAGTTGGTGTCTCTCTGTTTAGAAAGTCGGTGGCTGGAGGGTTGACCGGGGCAGAGAGAACACGTAGCAGTGTCCCAGCCCCTCTGCCCTCCGGGACTGTGCCGGGGGCGAGAGCCCTAGAGCACGTCAGCTGAGCAGAGAAGTTGTTTCTTGGTTATTTGGAGAGCTCCACAGGCGCCGACTTGGGAAAAGGCTGTCCTAGTGGAGTTGTATTACAAGTGCTTGGAAGTTGAAAGAGAATGTAAACTGGTGGGAGGCAAGGCGGCGCCCCTTGGGTGCACCCCACTCTGTTTTGGTTTACTCTTCGCAGTCCGGGTATTAGCATTTGGCCTGGAGGACAGAAATACTTGAAAACTAAAGGGAAATGCAGCAGCAAAACTTTGAAACAGGAATCTCAGCCTATGAAAACCCAAGATCGGATGAGGGGAAGGGGTCACACAGTGGACAGACAAGTAGAGGGTTGCTAGTACCGAAGGTGAGTTTGTGCTCAAGGCACAATCTCTGGTGTTTCAGCAATGCCATTGTAATTAAGCTAATGAAAAACACGAGGAGGAGGACTCGCTGTTTTAAACTTTTCACCAGTTGGTTTGGAGTCCGTAAAGTTTTGAATAACATAACATGTATTTTCTTCATGAACTTTCCTATAAGATTTAACAGCTAACACTGAAAATACAATTTGTAAATCAAAATGATAATTGACTGGTAAATAGTAAGTAGTGTCCCAGCGTTTGAAATATTTATTAATTTACTGATACACTAGTTGCAAACTGTGTGCATTTTTAGATGTATATCCGGAGTAGATTAGTTATCATGATGTTAACTCTATTTTTGTAAATAACAGGGTTGGTTTTGCTTTTATCCCAAGACAATCAATGACCTCTTATTAGGACATCTGTAGTGAGCCCTGATTTAAAAGAAATTGCCTGTTCTAAAAACAGATTGAAATAATTTTTTTCTGCTATTTTTCCTGATAGGGGAGGGGGAAAAGTAGAAGATGGAGGATTGGTAATATGTCTGGAAAGTTGTCTTCAAACTAATTTATTAGCTAGAGCTATCCAAGTTTCTTCTAGGTTATTGTTGCAATATCAGTTGGATATAAATCAATATAGATTTAACAGCAGGGGACTTCCCTATATAAATATGATTTAATTTCCATACTAGTCCTTTTCTGTTTTTGTTTGTACGTTTACATTTCACTTGCTTCCTGTAATTAAATATTTAAAATTCTAGGAAATGTAAACAAGTCAAGAGGTAAATTAAATTGAGTAAATGAATGATCATAATTGTAGCTAAAACTTTTAGTACTTGTTATTAGTCCGGCACTGTTCTACACTTGACGTGTATTCTTTTAGGCCCACAACAACCTTATGAAGCAGTACTTTTGTTATCCTCATTTCACAAATGAGAAGACCGAGGCAGGGAGAGAGTTCCAAAATTTGCCCAGGGTCACCAAGATGGTAGGTAATAGAGCCAGCATTTGAACCCAGGCATTCAGCAACACAACCTATTCATTCAGCTCCCAAGCTATACTAGATTATTATTTTCTTATATTTGGCCACACTCACATACCTAGTAAGTGATGAGGCTAGAATTTAACCACTTGTGCCTGAAAATACCTATTTAAATAAAACATAGGTTATTATGGACTCATTTCCCAAATTTTTATTTTTACACCAAGTCTTCAGTCTTGAGTTTGCTTCAGATAAGGTATCGTCCTTTTTCTTTAAATTATGATTAGGATTGCTGAGTTTACAAAGTATCATTCCAAAAACCTTTTTGAGACAAGAAAAATGTATATAAATATGAAATTATTTCAATATTTGAAGTACGTTTGCTTAACTATGGCTCACACAGACTAATCCCAAAAGAAATTCCTACATCTACACATGGAAATTGGAACAGATTTCTATCCCATAATATAGCTTCTTAAGTTGCCAAGACAAAATGTTTTATATGGGAAACAGCATTTTTAAAGTTAACCATACAGTTCTCTACTAGTAATTAGAGAGGAGACACTCTCCATAAATTAGAGGTTTTTCCATTGGCTTACAGTCATTTTTACAGCCACGAGAAGAAATCTTACCTTTTTTCTTTGAGTTTGCGATTCTCTTAACACCTTTGAAAGTCCTGGGATTTTTTAAGATATTTCAACATACTCTGCAGGGTTGTAAAAGTTAGAAATCATTGGCCTAAAGCAGTGCTTCTCTACTTCCTTTTTTTTCTTTTGAGACACCCACACAGGACACATGAAGGTCATGTGGTTAACATATTCAGGATTATGTTACTATTATCATAACTGTGAGATTCATTCACATTTATAAAGAAAGTAAATCCATCCCACTGTATGATTTTCACACTGGTTAATAGCAACTTGTCTAAAGAGCGCAGATCTACTAACCAGTGTGATTTAACCAGTGTGATTTGACTAAATTAACCAATCAGTTCAGTAAGCCAGTCTGATTTTAAAGCTAGTCTTTTTTTTTTTATTCTTTTCAGAAAGAGTCCAATAGCTAAATAATTTCAGGTATACCCTGTCTTCCAGTGCCATATTCACATTTTCTTCTTGTACAGCGTGTCAAGTTTCCATTCTACACAAAAAGTGCCAAGAAGTCTACAGAGAGATCATATTCTTTTCGTTCATCCACTCATTCATTCGTTCAAAAATATTTATTGGGGGTATTTGATGCGTTAGAAGCAATGAGTCTCTAATGAATTAGGTAGATATGCTCCTTTCCCTCTTAGAGCTTACAGTCTAACGGAGATAAGTAGACATTAATAGAAATAACTACATCATTATAACTGTGACAGGTGTTAGGAAGGTAAAGTGCAGAGTGCGACAAGAAATTATAAGAAAGCCTAATTTAGGAGTTAGAGAAGGGTGCCCTGAGAAAGTGAGGGTTAAACATTGATTCAGGTGTCAGTGATAACTCTCAGTTTCTCATGAACCAAGCCAGTATCAGCAGCCTCCCACACACCTTTGAAAAGAATTTTCCTGGAGCCCACAATTAATAAGTGGTGGAGTTAATATATAAACCCAAAGTCTGTCTTTGAAATTTATAATCTAACTACTCTATATGTTGCTTCTTCATTATTATACGACGTTTCCTTTTAATATGCTATGGTCTTGAAAACCAAGTACAATAATAAAAGTTTCCATTCATTGTGCACTTTCTGTGTGCCACATTCCTTTAATTTCATGATAATTTTTCAAGGATGTTACTATTTTCCGCATTTTACACATATGAAAACCAAAACTCAGAGAAGCTAAACAACTTGTCCCCAGATCATAAATCTCAATGAAGCTTACTTCAGTGAGGATGAAAGGGACATTCCCATAAACAAAATAAATTAAGATTGTTGATGGTCTTTGTGGAATCGTTTTTGTATACTTGGAGCTCTGTTTTTTGTTTTTTTTTTTCTCTTTGCATCCTTTTCCCTGGATGTATTCCAGGTAGATGCTCTCCAAATCTCTGAGGTGTTTTTTTTTTTTTTAAGTGAAAGTAATAATAGTACCTTACATATTATTTAACAGTTTATAAATTATGTTTACTTATTTTATCACTGAACCCTTTGAGATAAGAATTATTTTCACTATATAAACTACTTGGCCTCGACACTGAGTCCACCTCCCTAATGTAGGATATTACTACGTGTAGAGTTTTCAAACATTAGAGACAATTATAAGAAAGAAGGAACTATTTCAAGGAAATGTTACCATTCCTAATAAGAGAAGCAGCCCCACAGCTTCTCACCCATAGATCCAAGGGCAAATATTATGGCCCTATAATGTAGGAAAATGGCACATTTTCTAATACTTGGGGAATCTGGTTTCTCAGAAGCTATCTTAATGTTACATGTGGCTCTGGGTTAGTGATTCTTGTTTAATTATGTCCGTATGTGATGGATTTGGCCTGCCTGATTTTATGATCTGCCACCTTTGTTTCAAATATAGTTTGGCAATCATACAGAAGAGATCCTATCAGCTTAATACTATAAAACTGAATAAATTAACTCATCTGACTTCTTTTACATCCCACTAGCTTAAACATAAATTATAGGAAAACCATCTAAGAAATAAGAATAGCTTTAAAATCACCAGAAAACTGAGGAAAGAGTCTTTGCATGTGATAGTGAAGCTATGAGGAATTAAAATAAAATTGACTAAATAAACTGGAATAAAAAGACCTATTTAACTCAGCCTCACTCTTTGAGTTTTTTTGTTTGTTTGTTTTTGTTTTTGTTTTTGTTTTTGAGACAGGGTCTTCCTCTGTCGCCCAGGCTGGAGTGCAGTGGTGCGATCTCGGCTCACCGCAAGTTCTGCCTCCCAGGTTCACACCATTCTCCTGCCTCAGCCTCCAAAGTAGCTGGGACTACAGGCATGTGCCACCACGCCTGGCTAATTTTTTGTATATTTAGTAGAGACAGGGTTTCACCGTGTTAGCCAGGGTGGTCTCAATCTCCTGACCTCGTGATCCGCCCGCCTCGACCTCCCAAAGTGCTGAGATTACAGGCGTGAGCCACCGTGCCCGGCCTAGCCTCACTCTTTAAGAGGTTTATTCACCCAGCAAGAAGAGTATAAAGAGACATATCTTATTCTAGTCTTTGTGTATAGTAAATAATATACTTAATTCTTAATAATCAGTCCCATTTGATTAAAATAGTTTAGAACTTTGCCCTTACTCCATTGAAATGAGAAAAATTCTTCATACATTTAAATGTAATCCTCTTAAACTGCAAACATCATACCTAGTGCAGTGATATTCAGTGTCTATTAATAATTAACAGTATATAGTTCCACCATTCTTTTCACACTGAATATCAGTATAACTGACTGCCATCCATCCATTATATTTATACTGTTTAAAAATGTAACGTGATAGAGACTTTTTTAAATGCAGTGATCATAGTTTTTACACATCTTCATGAAGCCAACCTTGGAGGCAGGACATGGATAGACAGTTATAGGCTACTATGGATCTTTTTATAGGGGATATTATTTTTTCTAGATTATGTGTAATAAATCATTCCATAAATAAGTTCATACCATATTCCAAAACAGCACAATATTTTTATGTTAGATTTACATTATAACAGACAAAGTGAAGCAAAAGATTTTGGAATTAAGAAAAGTAAATTGAGTAACAGTTCCACTCAATGCCTATCAAATATTACCTTTTTCATATAAGATTCAGAATCTTTCACCACCATGTGTCCAAATACTATCTTTAATTTAAAACTTTAATAGATTGAGTTCTACAAAGAAAAAAACCCTTTAATATAAAAGTAAAAGTAAACCTCAATTTGCTTTCATCCTTTAACAGGTTCCACTACCAGTAACAGGAACAAATTTCCCTGTAGAAACATCTTATATATAATGACTTATGAAGGAAACCCACTAGAAAGTTGTAATAACAGCATCCCATTTCTTCCAAGGACTGTGTTTTAATGTAAATGTTCTCTGCTGTTATTACATAGGCCCCTATTTATGGATCAGACAAGATCATTCTGTATATTTGTTCTCTTTCATGTTGAAATGTTTTAGATTGGGGAGGAGGGAGATTTACCTAATGCTGTGTATATATAATATTATTTGAACAAGTAGAAAACAAACATAAAAATGATAGTATCATTCTAGTTTGGAAGTATCACTCTTTAAATGAAAACAGGGTATTTATTGTAATGTAAATCATGCTTTATGCAAAGATAATTTACCAAACCCATGAGCAGAAATCCCACCAGGCCTCCCATGGACCTAAACTGGGAGCCAGAAGGCTGTTGGGAACCCACGAGCATTCTTTTCCCATTTCTTGCCATTGATTCTGTCTTTGCATGGCTGCTTTTTTCTTTCTCGGCAGCTAGCTCTCTCCCTTGCTCTATTACCCAGACCATGTGGCCTATGGAAAATGACAGCCAATGGCATCCAAGTTCACCTGTCACAGTTCCACCCACACTGCATATTTCTGTCTTTCTCAGTCCCACTCCCAAATTCCCAAAGAAGAGATTTCACTTACCCAGTTTGGTCCATCCTAATACAGCCAGAAGGCAAGGCCATGTACGTATAAATTTAGTCACAAAAATGCATTTCTGTGGGCAACTAAGAAGGGAAGTGGTTATTGTGAGCTTCGTAGACATCACCAAAGGTGTCTGCTTTTGTCTGGATCATCAAGAACAAAGGATTTGAAGTACCATTTTTTAAAATTTAGATTTTGTGCCGGCACGCTGGCTCACACCTGTAATCCCAGCACTTTGGGAGGCTGAGGTGGGCAGATCACCTGAGGTCAGGAGTTCGAGACCAGCCTGACCAGCATGGAGAAACCCCGTTTCTACTAAAAATACAAAATTAACCAGGCTTGGTGGCGCATGCCTGTAATCCCAGCTACTCAGGAGGCTGAGGCAGGAGAATCTCTTGAACCCAGGAGGTGGAGGTTGGGGTGAGCTGAGATCGCTCCATTGCACTCCAGCCTGGGCAACAAGAGCAAAACTCCATCTCAAAAAAAAAAAAAAAAAAAAAAAAACATAAGTTTTGTTTAAATGAGACTAAAAGGAAAGGAAATTTTATTTTAGCAACTTAAAATTATCAGCTGGGCACGGTGGCTCACACTTGTAATCTCAGCACTTTGGGAGGCCAAGCCAGGTGGATTGCCTGAGGTCAGGAATTCACAACCAGCATGGGCAACATGGTGAAATCCTGTCTCTACTAAAAACACAAAAATTAGCCGGGCGTGTTGACAGGCTCCTGTAATCCCAGCTACTCAGGAGGCTGAGGCATGAGAATCACTTGAACCCTGGAGGCGGAAGTTGCAGTGAGCCGAGATCAAGCCACTGCACTCCAGCCTGAGCGACAAAGTGAGACTCTGTCTCAAAAAAATAAAAATGAAATAAAATAAAATAAAATTATCAGCTGTTCCCTTATTATTTTTGTAAATCACAGGCCAGGAAAGAAACATGCATCAGTGAAGTAGGACGGGAATAAAACCAAAGGGAAACGACAAGGACTCAAAGAGCTGGAGAAAGCTTACCTACCTATAAAAGAAGGATCAATAGTCAGTTCCAGCTAATTAGTGCCAGACTGAATGTCAGCCCAAGGTTGGAAAATTTACCCTTTTTTTTTTTTTCCTGAAGGAAAGCTATAAATCTGGTTGTTTACTTAAAACTTTTATATTTTAAAATGTTGGCACATGAATAAAAACTTTCAAACATTATTTGGGCCAAACAAAACACACTTATTGACCAAATGTGGCCTGACATTTAAGACCAACATTTTGCAACTTCTGCCAAGGAAATGCTTCATTCCCAACTTTTCTCGGTTCTCTTTTTTCTTTCCCATTCTCGTTGTCACCTTGGTAGTTTGGGACACGTGAGCTCACCTTTGAAGTGATCTGATAACCCCCCAACCTGCTCTCTCTCTCTCCCTTCTGGACCAATCCGACATCACTGCTCCTGTATCAGTTCTCTTAAACTCCATCTTTATCTTAACACTACCCTTCCTTCAAAAACTTCAGTAGATTTACATCTCCTACTAAATAAAGCCTTTAGCCTGACATTCAAATTCTTTAACAATATAAGGTTTGTTTTTTTTTTTTTATGGTTTAGCATCCCCACCTCCCAAGGCTAGTAATTCTATAAAACTAAGTCTTCTTGCTCTTTGTCTCCAAAGTTTTGTTCATGCCTTTCTTTCTATTCTTCCTTTACCACTGTATATATATATATATATATATATATCCTGTCTAATTGTCCTTCAAAGCTGGGCTCATATTCCATCTACTGTATGAAGTATTCAGAAGCTGTAAGAGCTTCTGTAGACAGAGGAAAAACTGTGTGGCTGAATTGGAAATACTGGCTCCACCTCTTCCTAGTTGTATGGACTATGAAGACAATTTCTTTCAGCTTTAGTTTCCTCATTTGTATGTAAAGTGTACATAACAATACCTATCTTGATGAATATCATGGACTAGTATTATGCTTACTATTCCCTTATTTCAAATATTTCAAAATATTTTTGCCTTTTTCTGAGCCTCTAAATACGTGCTATCTACTACGTGAGGTATTGGCCACTGTGACTGTTTAAATAAATTTTTAAAAATTTAAAATTTTATTGCTCAATCCCACTAGCCACCTTTCAAGTGTTCAGTAGCTACGTATGACTAGTGATTATCTTATCAGGCAGTGCAGAATTACAGAACATTTCTCTCATTCACAGAAAGTTCTACTGGACAATGCAGCTCTAGGAACTTATTACCACTCATAAAGCACTTAGCGCATATTGCCTTGCATTATCATTATTTGTGTACTATCTTACCTACTAAATTTAAAAATCATGTAGTTGGGAATTATGTGATCATGTATTACGTATTTGTTATCTCCCACAGTACCTTACATCCAGGAAGTACTTAACAAATATGTAGTGAACGAATAAATGAACAAGTACCTGGTCAGTTTCTATGTTGTTATTGTGGAATGGAAAGAAGCTGTTAGATCTGAAAGGGACCATACTGATTAGATGATTGTTTGCATTCTTGCAGGTACAAGAGTACTTGAATGTTATGCATTCTTTGTGCTACACGTAGAAGTTGTGTATACTTAGCTTAATATAAACTAGCAACACATTTTTCTATCATACATTATAAAGAAACATGCATATACAACATGTTTCCTTTCAGGTGCCCAGTTGCAATCAACAGAAATCAATTCTGGCAATTTAGGCAGAAAAGAAAGGTATTTCCTAAGGGATCCTGGATAGGTCATAGAATCTCTAGGAAGGCTGGAGATTCTGGGCTGTAGGTTAGGAGTGATGCCCAAAACCATACTGCAGGTTAATCCTGCTAAACTATTACTGCTACTTGGCACAGACATCACAGCTTGCACCGTTGTCAGGACTCATGGCGAATCACTGCATGCTGCTACAGGATCACTTCGGGAAAATATATTCTGGCCACTACCCTCATTGGAATGAAAGCCTATGGTGTCTCTGCTTCTTTGCTTTATTAACTTCAGATTCAAAGTTTGGAAAAGTAGTGCCTCAATCACGTGCTTATACCCTAATTGCAAAGCAGGCTGGAAAAGTAGCACCTTCCTATTTTAACTTCTATAATTGAAGGATGGGATATTTTTCAAATGTAGAAGGAAGATTTAAATGCTGGTAAGCCAAAAACATTAACAAATATCCACTTTGTAATATAAAATAATTACCAGTGGTAAGAAAAAAAACTAAACTCAATATGATTAGCTATTTTTTAATTCTTTTAAATAAGAGTTTGTCATATTGTTATTTTCCTCTCTGTTCATTGAGCATAGTAGACAAGAAAGAACGGGGGGAAAATCTATAGAAGAAATCTAAGGTAAAGAATATGGCATTCTCAATTTTAACTTTTTCTGCAGGTTTGACCACCCAATATCCATACACTCTCTTGTTTTTTCATATAGAGCATAATAAATTTCCCCTCAGAAGGACAACCTTAAGACCTTAAAGTCTTAACCGGCTGGTCAAAATCTAGAATCTTTGAGCAATGTGTAGTCCTCTCATATCTAGATGTGGCTTTTCATGTTATGGTGACCTGCAAGCTGAAAACAAGTTATCTGCCTCTGTTATCTGACTCTGTTAAATCTAATTTAAATGTATGGTAGCCACAGAATAACTGAAAGAAAAATTCCCATTTAGAAAGGAGAGAATAGGAAACACAAAACAATCAGTCATCTATAGGAGTTACCAATCTCACTTGGTAGGAATGGCAGAGATTGACAGTAGGATATCCATTTAGAAAGGAGAGAATAGGAAACACAAAACAATCAGTCATCTATAGGAGTTATCAATCTCACTTGGTAGGAATGGCAGAGATTGACAGTAGAATATGTTTCTTAGTTTACTCATCTGGCAACCCTGGTTCTGTTTTCAGGAAGGTGTTTCTTTGTTGTTTATTCTCTATGACCATAAAGGTTTGTATTGAAGAGGTGGCTTCATTGCTGTCATAGCCTGCTTCTTTCTAGTACAGGTTTGGAAACTCCATTGTTATCTTATGGGTTCAACAGATTTTGTAAGGTAAGCTAGTATTTTTTTTTCTATACCAGTAGTGCAGAAATTCAGTAGGCTTACAGTCTGTTTGCTTCAAATCAGTTTCAAGTGAGTCTCTTCAGCCAAACGCCTCATTAGACACAGGCTTTCAGCCTAAAGATTCTGGTATTTTAGTTTCTAGCCTCTGTGCTCTACTCACTTCCTTTGCTTTCAACTTAATGGCAGCCACCTTGATATCATCTGAAAAAAAGGATTTGAGTGGGATGGCCACCCCTTAGTTCAATTTGGCCAACAGGCTCTCTCGCCTTCATGGCAAGGCCTGTTATTTATGCGTAGTTTTTTTTTTCTGGAGATTTATGATAATTTCATATGTTATTCAGTTTCCAAAACTGTGCAGATTATAGGATCTGATTCTTTTTCAACACTATTTATTAAACACCACTACGTGTTGTATACTCTATGGCACAGGGTAATTAGGATTCCAAGTTTGCACCAAAGAACTCTGACCTACAGAAAGATAAGTTACCTGCCCCAAATTTGCAAATAGTCAAATAGGAACTTGAACTCATATCATCTGATTCTAAAATGGCATGTTCATCCAACCATAAAATGTTGCCTCAAAATATCTAACTTGAGAGTTATGAAGAGGTTGGTGATATTTCACATCCATTCTTGAGACAGAAACAGGCACAGGTATCAGTGGACTGATGCATGATCAAGTACAGATCTGAAAGTTTAAAAACAAAAAAAGCCAAGGAGTGGGGTAGTGGATATGCAACTCTATCTAAGTAGTTTAACTGTGGATCAGGAATGGATTATTTTCTAATGGGCTTTTACTTGATCCCCCTTAGTGTAGTAATAGCAACATCAGACAAGAAAAACAAGAAAGTACCAAAAAATTACAAATGCCAAAA
Organism: Symphalangus syndactylus; assembly: GCF_028878055.3. Lineage (NCBI taxonomy): Eukaryota > Metazoa > Chordata > Mammalia > Primates > Hylobatidae > Symphalangus > Symphalangus syndactylus. Next base: position 102,999,459 of record NC_072429.2, read on the forward strand.
GAATAACAATTACAGCTATAATTTCTTATATTTAAATGTGTTAAGAATACCAAAATGATAAGCCTTACTTTTATGGAAAAAAATATAATTATCTTACTGCAGAAGAGTCATAAGCTTTATTTCATCATAAGGTCTTATTTCTCATTAAAAGTTGGTATTAACAATTACAGGAACCCATAATGGGAAATGAGTATGCCAGTCCTCTGTCTTGATCCCTCTGTTTTGCTGATGAGGATCAAGACATAATGGGAAATGAGTATGCCAGTCCTCTGTCTTGATCCCTCTGTTTTGCTGATGAGGATCAAGACATACAAGAGGTCAAGATCCTTTTCAACTCCACATGTTGGCAAATCCGCAATTTTTCACGATGTATTCAGTCCTATTGACAGCTATGGTATCGTTTGATGAAATCTCCAATTTTTGGTGTGGGTTGGTCCAAAGTGGCGTGCTGAGAGATTGAAATGCGTATGTATATTGTAGGGAATAACTGTTTCTAGCACATTTGTTTCCATTTTTATCATAAATACATGTTACCATCATTTTCATGAAGTCAGAATTTAGTGATGAAAGTGACATTTCCCCATTTTTCATGAGAGAACAAAAAACGTGAATGATCTGAGTCTCAACACTACCCATAAAACAACGTATTTTAAGTTTATTTGGACATGCAAGGAGAACCTGAGATGAGGTTTCAAGTCGCTGATTATTCTGGAATTAGAAATTTGTGTCCAAAATAATAAGTGAAGATGGAAGCCCAGCACGCTTTGAGAAGCAAGCATAGGTTTTGACATTGCCAAAATCTGAGTTCAAGTCTCATCTATATTATTAGTCAACTGTGTGAATTGGGCACTTTCCTCATATGGAAAATGATAGTAGTCATCACTGCCATACAATCTTCTTACGAAAACTAGAGATAGGTAGATTTTATATCCAAAGCATCTCCACGTAGTTGTAAGTCATGAAACAATAGCTCTTTCCCTCCTTTGTTCTGAATTGAGTAGTTGAGTTTTTTTCCCAACTTTTATTTTGAAATATTTTAAATATGAAAAAAGGAATAATACAATGAGCATCCACTACATAGACTGACAGACTTTATTGACTTTATCTTTTCTCTTTCTCGCTTTCTTTTCACTCATACACACACATGCATTCACATACATACACCACATATACGTGGTATGTATTTTTGCCGACCATTTGAGCATAAGATAAATTGCAGACATCATGATAAATCATTAAGTACTTTTAGCCTACATCTCAAATTTTTAAAAAATACATATAAGCATAAAATTAACCCCAAAACCCCTTTGTTATCTCATATTCATTCCATATCCAATTTCTTCAGTTCAGTTGTCCCCCAAAAAAATGTTTTTTAAAGCTTTTTGTTGTTTTTCTCCTTAATCCAGGATTCAGTCAAGGTTTATTCATTACATTTGGTTGTTATGCATAATCTAAAACAGTACTTTCCCTTTTGTTTTTCATGACATTGACTTTTGAAGAATCCAGACAAAATTGTCTTGTAGAATGTCCAACATTCTGGATTTTTTTTTTTATCATTCTCTCTATTCCCTGTATTTCCAGTAAATTGGAGGTTAGACCTAGAGATGTGATTACATTGAGTTAAATGTCATAGGTGATATAAACTTTATATAGTCCATCAATAGACACATAATGTCAAGATTTCTTACTCCTAGGTATGCTACATTTCATCACTTGGTTAAGAGGTGACTGCTAGTTTCTCTCTATGGAAAAGATATATTTTTCCCTTTATAATTACTAAGCAATTTCTGGAGTAATACTTTGGTACCACGTGAATATTCTGTTCTCTAAACATTATCCAATAATTGTAATATCCACTGCTGACCCTTGCCTGAATCAATTATTACACTGGGACTGGGAATTTTAATTGAGTTTTTTGGAAACATAATCAAACTTAAAAATACACTTAAAATGTGTATTAAGTCTGTGCTTTTACATTATGTGATAGAGTCTGGATTCATATCGTATTGATAACATTTTCTTACATACAGCATTTTCACATATGACATGACATTTTCTACTTTTCTATAGACAAGTATTTTCAATTTATGTATTGTTTTTACTGAAAATAAGTGATTTTATTAATGGATATGTGAATACTATTATGAGTCATCATACTGCATGTTAATTTTATATACAAAGGGCAGGCGAAAAGTAGTTAGAAATGTAAAAGAATATCAGGAATTAGAGACATAAAAAATTAGTTTCCAAGAAGAGCGTAAGGAGACATGATGACTAAATGTAATGTGGTATCCTGGATCAGAAAAAGCACTTCATGTGAAAACTAAGGACAGCAGAATAAAGTATAAACTTTAGTCAGTAGTCATATATCAATATTAGTTAATTGCCACAAATTTACCATACCTATGTAAGATGTTAATAATTAGGAAAACTGGATGTGGGGGTGCTAGAATTCTCTGTACTATCTTTGGCAATTTTCCTGTAAATCTAAAACTATTCTAAAATCAAATCTTTATTTAAAATTATTTCGATGTGTTTTAAATGTGAATCTGAATTTTAAGAAAAATGATTAAAATTTCTTTAAGTATGCTTATAAAACAAAAGCCATGAAAACAGTTATGAAATAGAATATCAAATTCAGAGTTTTTAACAGAGCTGTATTCAAAATGGCCAATTTTTAAATGATGTTGAAAACAAAAAAATAGACAAATTTAAAACTTTATTTACAAGAAAATGGAATACTGTCTATTGTATGTATCTGTCAGAATAGGTTAGGTTGTAGTAACAACTAAAAATATTAATGGCTTAACACAAAAAATTTATGTCTCACTCCTGCTACTTGTCCATTGAGAGTCCTGTGTGTGGCTGTACTCAAGCTGATGGAAGGAGACATAGTGAGTCATACATACATCAGCTGCTAAATCTTCTGCCCTGAAGTTACATGGGTTAGTTTTGCTCACGTTGGACAAACAAGTCACATGAACACACCTAACTTCAGAGGTGGGAATAAAGTGAATATACATGAATAGCCCTAACATCTACCGTAATCATGACCCCTGCTTGAAGCTCACCATGCTGTAGCTATTAGATATACAACTTTTTTTTTTTTTTTTTTTGAGACGGAGTCTCGCTCTTTCGCCCAGGCCAGACTGCAGTGGCACGATCTAGGGTCACTGCAAGCTCCGCCTCCCGGGCTGACGCCATTTTCCTGCCTCAGCCTCCCAAGTAGCTGGGACTACAGGTGCCTGCCACTGCGCCTGGCTAATTTTTTGTATTTTTTTAGTAGAGACGGGGTTTCACCGTGTTAGCCAAGATGGTCTTGATCTCCTGACCTCGTGATCCATTCGCCTTGGCCTCCCAAAGTGCTGGGATTACAGGCGTGAGCCACTGCGCCTGGCCTAGATATATAACTTTTATAATATTAAATAGTTGTGACAAAGCTTTTGGAATGAATGGATTCATGTTAAAGTCTGAAACAATTTTGAGTGTCAATTGTTAATTTTTAATTTCAATTTTATTTTAATTGTAAATGCAGAGCCTGGATTAGCCCAAACGAAATTGTTGGCTATTTGTCTTTATTTTGTTCAGACTTTTAGAGATTTGAATTACATTTATGATAGTAGCAAGACCTAAGAAACATAAGTATATGAGCTTTTACATGCAGTCAGAGTAATCCATGACAGTGTCCCCATATTGAGGTTTTGCAGGACCAAATAAATAAATAAATCAACCTCTTTCATATCTTGATATAAAATCTGCTGATGGGAGGGAAGTTATAAAATCTGCCGATGGGCACTATTTACAATAGCAAATACTTGGGACTAACCCAAATGCCCATCAATAATAGACTGGATAAAGAAAATGTGGCACATATACACCATGGAATACTATGCAGCCATAAAAAAGAATGAGTTCATGTCCTTTGCAGGGACATGGATGAAGCTGGAAGCCATCATTCTCAGCAAACTAACACAGGAACAGAAAACCAAACACCGCATCTTCTCACTCATAAGTGGGAGTTGAACAATGAGAGCACACGGACACAGGGAGGGGAACATCACACACTGGGGCCTGTTGAGGGGTAGGGGGCAAGGACAGGGATAGCATTAAGACAAATACCTAATACATGCGGGGCTTAAAACCTAGATGATGGGTTGATAGGTGCAGCAAAGCACCATGGCACATGTATACCTATGTAACAAACCTGTATGTTCTGCACATGTATCCCATAACTTAAAGTAAAATTTTTAAAAAAACTGCTGATGGGAGAGAAGTCATGTCCACAGAGTCTACCACAGAGGTTGATGAAGGTGCTGGAGACAATTGTTATATATTAAATTTTAGGAATTAAAGGACCAAGGTGGAAGAGAGTAAAAGTAGAATTTACAATTATTGATTCTTAAAGATGAAAAAGTCTTCTACCGAAGACAAACTAGCCACTCAGGACCTCAACTTTCTCATTGCTGCAATAAGGGAGTGCATAAACTACATAGATATGCTGGATACCCAAGATTGCTTCCTAAAATCTGTGAGTCAATAATTTTAGAAATTCTCATTGTAATGCATTTTTAATATGCTTTAAATGTAACACAAATGGTTTTCTAAATTATACTCACTCTGAGAAATGGTAATTTTGAATAAAATGCAAAAAATAGCAACTTGTTAAAGCATATAAATTGTGGTCTAAACTAAAATGTAAAGTCAGTTTTCATAATCTGCCAACTATTCTTCATTCTGTTTCCACAAATCATTTTGCATATTGACATTGAGAAAACCCTGAATCCAAAGTAAGTCTGTCTGCAGTACATGAGACCTTGCAGGTGGGAGCAACCAGGAATGGGTTATGTGAATCCAAGATTTGAAAGGAGGTCACCATGACATTAAGTTTGACAATGCATTGTAAGCCCTGCCTTGAGTGGGGCTTAGAATAGTTTACAAGTCAGTAGCAGAAAGGATCTTTTGGTTTTTGTTGTCAAGTAACCCAAAAGGTTTTCTGGTTTCCAGATATTATTAGGGGAAACTGACCCTTTGGTCTTTTGTTTAATCAAATGGCTTTACTGAGGGTGCCAGGTAAATGAGTCATCAGACTAAGCAGGGCAGAATAACGAGGACACCTCCTGTGTTCTTCCTTCTGCCTGTGATGTTTTGCAGTTCAAGAACTTGATTTTTACCTGCAGGCATCTTCTCCAAATGTACTTTGGCTTAAAATACCTAATACCAAAATGAGTGATTTCAGGGCTCAACAACAGCACCATCTGGGCCTTACCTGAGTATTTTTTTGATGTCTCAATACACACACACACACACATTATACATATATGTTTATGTATGCATGTGTATATTTATATGTATGTGTATACTTTTTTAAATGTACACTTTTTAAAATAATGGCTAAGTTTTTACAGTTTTGATGGTCCACCCCTAAGTCATAATAGGATATTTTAATAAGTCTCCTCATGTAAAACACTTATCTACAAAGGACTCAGAACTTACTGTATTAGTTTTATATTACAGTATAACAATTATCACAAATTTAACAGCTGAAAACACCCATTTATTAATTCACAGTTCTGTAGGTCACAAGTCTGGCACGTTTGGCTGGGTTTTCTCTCTAGAGCATCACATGGCTGAAATGAAGATGTTGCCTGGGCTGAGTTCTTGTCTGGAGGTTCTAGGGGAGAAAATCGGCTTTCAAGGCCCTTTTGGTGGTGGACAGAATCCAATTCCTTACAGTTGCAGGCCTGAAGTCCCCATTTTCTTGCTGTCAGCCAGGCATCACTCTCAGCAGCTAGAGGCTGCTCTCACATCCTTTCCATGTGGCCCCTTCCCTCTTCAGGCAGAGAGAGGTATATTGAATTTTCTTGTGTTTCACATCTCTGTGATTTCCTTTTCTGGAACCAGCCAGAGAAAACACTCTGCTTTGAAAGGGCTGGTGTGGTTCAGTTACGCCCATTCAGATAAGCACCCTATCTTTAGGTCAACTGATTAGTAACCTTAATTACATCTGCAAAATCCCTTTTACCATGTAAAGTACCATAATCATGGGTGTCATCTTAGAATTCTCCCTACCACATTTTCTTTATATAGACCTTCATTGTTATGTAGATTCAGTTTTTAAGTTGAATAACATGACACATCATTTGGAACATTAAATGTGAATCATGGTAATGAATGACATTCAAGTTAAATTAGTTTTATTGTGAATGTAGCTAAAGATTTTGTGGTGCTGAAAAATAAATTACTTTTTAAATAAGCCTATAAATGTATTTGATAATGGAACATTGAAAAAGACATGTATTAAAGGGCTACTATAAATGTTCAGTATATTAGCTGGATTTATTTGATTATGTCAGATGATAGTGAGTAGAGTATCTCCTCAATGTATGCTGTTAATCATGGTCTTGGTTATGCATTAATACACAAACTCATAGACGTTAGAACTCAAAGATATCAGATATCATCTGCCCTCCTCCCCCTCCCTTTTTTATAAATGAGGAGCCAGAGATTCAGAAAGGGGATATGACTCAGCGAGGACAATAGATAGAGCTCACAAGTTAGTGGTAGAGTCAGGCCTAGAATACATAGTTTCAAATTCCATATCTGGTAATAATAACAGTACAATTAATTGAAGCTTTTCTATGCATCAGGCACTATCCTAAGTGCTTTAAATGCATTGTTTTCCTTAATACTCACAAAAATTCCTACCTCATTCTTAATGAGGTAGGCTTATTATTGCTGTCATTTCAGTTTGAGGAAACTGAGTCACAGAGAGGGTATGTAACTTGCTCAGTGTCACCCACCTTGTAAATGGTAGAGTGGAGACTAAAAGAGAAGCAGTTTGATCCCAGGGCCTGACTCCTTCACTGTGCTCTGCTTTTCCTACCCCATTAAGCTGCTTCTAATAGGGCCTTCCATATGCAGTTACAGCATTAGCACAGTAAAATCTCCATAGACAGCTGCACAAGCTCCCCCTTTAGTTATATTCTGACAATGAAGTACTGAATAGCAGAAAATGTGGAGTCTGGGAACTGTCTACAAATGCTGGTTCTGTCACTTACTATGTTGCTTCAGGGAATTATGTAAACTTCTGGGGCCCTTAGATGCTATATCTGTAAAATTGAGATTTTTAGCATTGTTATGAAGGGGACACATGTAAGAAGCAACCTGTAAACAAAAGAATTACATGCTTATCATATTATTCTTTGACAAATGGTGCTGGTTCTCATAACCCTATAATGGCAGATTTTCAAGTCACTTTAGCTATGATAGAGTCAGACCTTAAATTAAAAACTTTAGATCTTTGACATTGCAGAGGCTGTGTTCTGAGATCTTTAAGAATCTCATTTCCTTTTTTAAGTCATATGTTTCTTGTACGTATCCTCATTCCACATGCTCAAATGTCACTGAAGTTTTATGTCTCACTTGATGGCAATTTTTTCACAAGGGCACTGTTCACAGGAAATGAACATTAAAGCTCCATGGAGAGACACACTTGTACAAAATTGTATTACTTCTTGCTTGGGGTTTTTGTTTGTTTGTTTCTGAGACAGAGTCTTGTTCTGTCACCCAGGCTGGAGTGCAGTGGTGCAATTTCAGCTCACTGCAACCTCTGCCTCCTGAGTTCAAGTGATTCTCCAGCCTCAGCTTCCCAAGTAGCTGGGATTACAGGTATGGGCCACCATGCCTGGCTAATTTATTTTAGCAGAGACAGAGTTTCACCATGTTGGTCAGGCTGGTCTCAAACTCCTGGCCTCAAGTGATCTGCCTGCCTTAGCCTCCCAAAGTGCTGGGATTACAGGTGTGAGCCATCGTGCCCAGCCTACTTTTTGATATAGTTATTTGAGGACCACTCAAATGAAATCATAAATATTAACTTCATGAATATCAGGATGTACTCTGCATTCTCATTCTTTCATTTCTCCTTAACATTCTCCCTTATTTTTAAAAACATATATGTGAAGTTTTGGGTTGGGGGTGGGGGCTTGGTTGTTGTTTTGTTTTGTTTTTTCCTACACCATTTGAAAGTAAATTGCAGAATATATAACATTTCAGGTCTAAATACTTTAGCATGTATCTCCTAATAAGAAAATTCTTTATAATACATGTCATTATTCACCTTAAAAAATAACAATTTTCTAATCTCATCTAATGTCAAATGCATATTCAAATTTTTCTTAACTTGTCCTAAAATTACTTTTATACTGTTTTGCATATAGAGTTTCCTGTTTTGCTTTCCCAAACAAGAAGTTCGAGTACGCTCATAGCATTTGATGGTTAAATTTCTTTGATATATTTTAATCCAGAATAATTCCCTTACCTTATTTCTTTGTTTGTTTTCATGATATTAACTTTTTTTAAGAGACTAGGCCAACTTTCTTGAACAATAGTCCATGTTCTGGATTTCTCTGATTGTTTTGTGTATGTGTGTCTATCATATATCTTGTTACTCTATCACCTGTTTTTGAAAACTTGAAGTTGGCTCCAAAGATCTGATTAGAAACAGGTTGCATGTTTTTGTCTAGAACAACTTGACAAGTGATGCTTTGTATTTTATATCTGGAGGTGCATATGATTGTCCCCGCTTAGTGCTGCTAAGTTTGATCACTTTATTAAGATGGTGGCAGCCTGGTCTCCCAGTGTTAAAGTACTTTTTTTTTCCTTTAACAATTAGAATAATTTATGGAACAATTATTTGGCTCATATGAGTATCCTTTCTACCATCTAATAGTATTAGCCCCCATTGATGAGCCTTGCTTCTATCATTTATTCCAATGGAGGTTGCAAATTGATAAATTTTAAATTTTATGTAAAATTTAATGCTTTTACATTTACTAATATTCTGCTGTAAAGAAGATCTTTCCCTTATTAGTAGGGGATGTTTTGTATCTTGTTACAGTTCATATCAGTACAACATGTTTACTATCAGTTATCTAAAATATCAGCCTTAGATTGTGGAACTAAGTTATAGATCAGTCATAATTTATATTTCATTTATACTCTTTAAAGCATTTTGGTGTACATTAATGTTGGAAGTAGAGAATGGATGAAATTTAAGGCAGTATTTCAAAATGGTAAATACTTGTAAGAGACTTGGTGAAAAGAGATTTCGACAAATCACTGGCAATATCAGCAAATATTTATAGACCTAAAAATAACTTATTGCTGGGCACGGTGGCTCATGCCTGTAATCCCAGCACTTTGGGAGGCTGAGGTGGGTGGATCACAAGGTCAGGAGTTCAAGACCAGCCTGGCCAACATAGCGAAACCCCATCTTTACTAAAAATACAAAAATTAGAAGGGCATGGTGGTGGTCACCTGTAATCCCAGCTACTTGGGAGGCTGAGGCAGGAGAATCACTTGAAGCCGGGAGGCGGAGGTTGCAGTGAGTGGAGATTGTGCCACTGCACTTCAGCCTGGGCAACAGTGCAAGACTCTGTCTCACAAAAAAAGAACTTACTAATACCAGGCACTAAAAGAGCTAACTGTATGGTTGTATCCCAAAAAGCTATCAATATGCACAGTATGGATAAAGATTTAAGCCTGACAAGAAGTAATCGAGTACAAATCATCTGGACTATCACCCTCTTGCTCGAGCTTTGGTAGCCTCTCAACTTCACATCTCAACACTCATAGCTTTTGTAATTTGGGCTCAGTTTTTTGTGGAACCCACTCCCCCATGACTTTACATGTGCTTTGGTCATTGCACCTCCCTTAAATGCACGTGGTCATCCCTATCCTTGCACCTTTGCCCATGCTGTTTCCCTTGCTTACGAAGCTCTCTTCTCACCTCTCGTTAAGTCCCAATCTGCCTATTTTTCATGCCCAGCTCAAATCCTACACCCTCTATGACACACCTTCTTCCCTGACCTCTCCAGATAGTACTTCCTATCTGTGTCACGTCTGTAGTATTTGACTCAGTTTCCTGTTTGGTCTTCTAATTGGTTTCTATTAGTAAATCACATCACCAAACTATTAAAGATCCTTGAGGACATGATCATCCGTGAACAAAAACTAAAAATCCCTTTTCACATTATTTTGGTGAGTTTTTGCATTGCTCTTGGAATATCTTTCTGAAAGTTACCAATAGATGTGAAACTGTTGGCAAACTAGGCTCTCTCCTTTGTGTAGATTCTTTTTCCTTCTAATATCTATCACCCTACAAAAACAGACTTTCCTATAAAAGTTAAGACTGGAATTTGAGGATTGCGCGCCATCTGTTTCTTTGTAAATTGTATGAAGGCCTGGTTCTTTTACTATGATTAAAAGAAAGGGAAAAATATGGTGAGCAGAAATTAATCCGGCATTTAAATATTACAGTGAAAACAAAAGATAGGCATAAATTGACCTGACATTTAAGTATTACAATGAAAATAAGGCTTATTTTTTTTCCTTAGGTTGAATCTTTTTGTTTCTTATATTAACAATTTGCACACTGTTTTAAATGGAAATAAAACAATGGTGTTTTGTGCTTCTTACAGATTTTTTAGAAAATCTTCATCCCACACGACATGACATTGTTTAAAATTATTTTAAATACCTTTTCTTTCTGTCTCCTTAACAAGAGCACTTTGTATTTACACAGTTCTTTGCATCTGATGATCTCAGAGCCTTGGCTGATATTTCTTATCAGATAGTGATGACAAAGCTGTTACACTTTTTGTTTCTATCTCTGCAGAAGCAGGAGGTAAAAAACTAAGGAGCACTGTCCAAAGAAGTACAGAAACAGGCCTGGCCGTGGAGATGAGGAACTGGATGACTCGACAGGCAAGCCGAGAGTCTACAGATGGTAGCATGAACAGCTACAGCTCAGAAGGAAAGTGAGTGAGGTTGCATATGATGTGTGTCTCCTCCGTGCCTCACCTATCTCACTCTATGTGCCTTCACAGAGATTTTCTAACTCTCACGCTCTTCAGAACCACTTTAATTTTCACTGGCTGATTTCCTGTGAAGAGAACTTTGCTCACCTGCCACTGAGCAATGTGACATATCTGGCTTTTTATATCAAGTGAAATAGGTTTGGGGATAAAGTGTTTTGCCTTAATGGCAAGTTGCTAAAATGTGACTCTTACAATGCAATGCAAATAAAATGTTTTGCCCTAGCTTGAAATAATATATAAAAGCCCAAAAATAATAAGCATGCATGCCACACCATGTGAACAATGCTAGTTTTAAGAATCTCCATCCTGAGAATTATTGCTAAAAAATATGGAATGCTGGCGTATACTTAGTTCCATGTTGTAACAAACAACTATAATTATTTAATTATATTAAATATAACAGCCAAAAAGAAACGCCACCAAAAAAGTTGGGGAGCCTTTTACATAGTTATCAAGTAGCTTTCCTTTGAATCAACTGTCTCAGATATTTTTAAAGCATTTGTAGCTTGTATAGTTCTGTCAGCAACAAATTAATAGTACTTAGCAACTAAAGATCTGGAAGTGGGGCTGTAACGGACATTAATAAAGGAAAATGGGGTTTACTGGCCTCACTGTCATCACCATATAAGTATTAGATGTTTAGATAACCTATGTGTGGCCATTTTACAGATGTGAGGCCGTAGGAGCTGTTGGCACAGCATGAATGGTATGTCTCAGGATAATTTGTCTAGCACGACAACATAAATACAAGAGATATAAGTGGTTTCTATACATTTATAAGTAGGCTTATATGGGATACTTATAGAAACAGACTAAAACATTTGTATTAAATATTTGAGAATTGAGGTCGGGGGGAGAAATAGATTCACTATTCATTAAGGAAGTCTAAAAAGAGGGAAAATCAATTGAAAAGTGAATGTGCATTGAGCACTAATCATTGCAAAGAACTACATTAGATACTGTTAGGGATATAAAAATGTTTACACTGTAGCCCCTGCTCCAGATGTTTATAGTCTTATTGTAAAAAGAGGATGAATACCCATAAATTCATTCAACAAATATTACCATACCTTCCAGTGGGCCAGTCACTGTGCTGTACGTTGGGGATATAAGTCATAGGAGGGAGGGAGTAAATCTCCATGGCTAAGATTATGGGCTTTGCAGTCATATAGGCCTGGTTCTCTCATCTGGGTCTTCTCTTTTCTTTTTTTTTTTTTTTGTTTTTGTTTGTTTTCTTTTCTTTTGTTTCCTTTCCTTTCCTTCTGTAGAACTTACAATATTCCAGGCATGGTTCTAGATGCTAGAGATACAGCAGTGAACAAAGCAGACCCTATCTCCCCAAAAGTAAAATACTGTCATCACATTTACACTCTATTAGAGAAGACAAACAATAAGAAAAATTGTTAAAATGTATATAAAAGAAAAACTAGTAAAATATATAGTAGATTAGATAGCATACATGCTAAGGAGAAAAATACAGCAAGGAAGAGAGATGATCAAGAGGGTGGAGGTAAGATTTGACACAGGATAGTCGGGGAAAGGAGATATTCGAGTGAAGATGTGAAGGAATTTAGTGAGCAGAGGGATATCTGAAGGAAGAACATTCTAGGATGAAGATTGCTTCAGAGACCCTGAGGCAGGAGCTGGCCTGGTGTCAGCAGTGAGGAGGGCAGCACTGGGGAGGAAAAGTGGGAGCAGTAACGGATGAGGAATTAGGGCATGTGGCAGGCGCAGGGACAGCTTATACAAACTTTATGTAATGCAAGGACTTTGCTTTTACTGAGTGGGGTGAGAAGATGTTGGATGGTTTTGAGCAGAGGAGTGACAGGATCTGACTTCCGTTTTTGGCAGATCAGTCTGACTGCTGAGGGGGCAAGGGGCCAGGACAGCAAGGGCAGCAACAGGGAGAGCATTCACAAGGCTGCTACAGGAATACAGAAGCCAGGGAATGGTGGCTTGGACCAGAGTGTAGTGTTAGTGAGGTCAGATTCTGAATGTATTTTGACAGTAGAGCAAGTAAGATTTATTGATGCATTTGATGTGGGTAATGAGAGAAGAGAGAGTATATTTGTTTGCCAGGGCTACCATAATAAAATACCGCAGGCTGGGTGGCTTAAACAACAGGAATCTATTTTCTCACAGATCAGTAGGCTAGAAGTCCAAGATCAAGGTGTCCGCAGGTTTGAGTTCTCCTGAGGCTTTTCTCCTTGGATTGCAGATGGCCACATTCTTGTGATGTCTTCTCACAGCATTTTCTCTGTGCTTACCTACTCCTGGTATCTCTTCCTCATCTTATAAGGACATGGGTCATATTGGATTAGGGCTCCATGCAAATGGCCTCATTTAACCTTCTCTCTTTAAAGGCCCTATGGCCAAATACAGACATATTGAACTTTAGGGCTTCAACATAAGAATTTTGGGATGACACGATTCAGTCCCTAACAGAGAGGAAGGAAGGAAGATGCCTCCAAGGTTGACCAGTTGGAAGAATGAAGAATGAAGTTACCATTTATCAAGATGGAAATCTTTTGACAGGACCAGAGTTTGGATTTTTTGTTTGTGTGTTTGCAGTGGGGGGACAGGAGCATGGGGAGAGTCAGTTTTGGACAATTTGAGTTTCAGGTGCCTATTACATATCCAAGCAGATATGTAGACTAAGCAATTGGAACATAGATCTGTGGCCCAAGGGAGAGATCCAAGCTGGAGATGCCAATCTAGGCAATAGCAGCATAGATGGCATTTAAAACCATGAGACTGGATGAAATTATCAAGGGAATTCAGACATAGAAAAAAGATAAAAGGTCAAAGGATTGAGCTCCAGTGTTTAGTGGCAGAACTAGCAGAGGAGGTTAAGGCTGAGTGGCAGAAGGGAAAAGTGGGAAACCAGGAGACTGGAGTGTGCAGAAAGCAGTGGGAGACAGTGTTTCAAGGAAGAGGGGGCAAGGTCAATTGTATCAAATGATCAGAGAATTTTAGTGGAGTGGCAACAGTGAAAACATGATTAGACTTTCAAGAGAGAATGAGAGGAAAGAAATCGAAGACAGCACATAGAGACAATTATTTCAAGGAGAGAAATGGGGTAGTAACTGGAGAGGGAAATGAGGTCAGGAAAGGGATTTTTTTTATATGGTGGAAGAAATAACAGCATATTTGTATGTAGGTGGGAATGATCCAGAAACATTTCTTCGTGTATGAAATAGGAGAAATAATAGAATCTATCATAGTGCAGCTAGGAGGATTAAATATGATAAAGCCTGGATGGAGTAAGTGCTCAATATGTGCTGAGTGTTACTCATAGAAATCAGTCTGCCTTTGAGACCAAGGAAGAGAAAGACTCACCAGCAGAAGCCTGCAGTGCAGTGTGACAGGTGCTGCTGGTGTCATACTTGGGCTGCTGAGAATATGAAGGAAGAGCCCTGGGAGGTGGAACTGGGTATTTTGATCCAGTAAATATAAGTGGCAAAATAATAGGACTAGTCTTGCCACAATAATGAGGCTAGAATGAAACCAAGCTTACCTGAAAATAAATAGGGGTTGGGGATTTAATCTCATATGTTATTTTGCTTTCAGTCTGATTTTCCCTGGTGTTCGCTTGGCCTCTGATAGCCAGTTCAGTGATTTCCTGGATGGCCTTGGCCCTGCTCAGCTAGTGGGACGCCAGACTCTGGCAACACCTGCAATGGGTAAGAATTTCTGCCACATTATTTCACTATTTTGTTTTAGATTGTTGAAAATGAAATTCTCTAAATTTCATAGAATCTTCTGTCCCTCTCTCTCTCTCTTTCCCTCTCTCTCTCTCCATTTTTTTTTTTTTTTTTTTTTAAGGCAGAGTTTCACTCTGTTGCCCAGGCTGAAGTACAGTGGCATAACTATGGTTCACTGCAGCCTCGACCACCTTGGCTCAAGAAATCCTCCCACCTCATCTTCCCAAGTAGCTGGGACTACAGGCATGCGCCACCATACCCAGCAAACATTTTGACTTTTTTTTTGTAGAGACAGGGCCTCACTGTGCTGACCAAGCTGGTCTCAAACTCCTGGCCTCAAGCAATCCTCCTGCCTTCACCTCCCAAAGTGCTGGGATTACAGGCATGAGCCACTGGGCTCAGCCCAGTGGAATCTTTAACAGTATTATCAGCAGGAATCAAGACCTTAGATTTTAAGAACAAAAAATATGTAACCATTATTTCTCTTTTAATTTTAATGCTTTTTAAAGGAAGATATTATTGATAGAATTTTAAGTATATTTGAATTTAAGAAAGTACGTGGGAAATGATGAAACGATGTTAAACCAAGGTCTTTGACTCTATTTTCCTTAGTGCATTTGTATATTAAAGCACATTTGTTTCTTCCTCCTTCCATTAGGTGACATTCAGGTAGGAATGATGGACAAAAAGGGACAGTTGGAGGTAGAAATCATCCGGGCCCGTGGCCTTGTTGTAAAACCAGGTTCCAAGACACTGCCAGGTAAAAACAAAAGAGATTTTTCTATTATTGTCCATAATCCATATTGTTTCAATTTAGAGACCTTTTGATTGGTTTAGACCTTTGATTTAGTTAATCAAAGTTACTAATGGATGGTTCATTATGACTGGTTTGGTGCTGGAGTCATTTGTGTGTTTATCCTGAAGTGTTCAGTGAGGATGATCTGGTGGGGATAATGGAAGTTGTTAAATAAATACATACATAGTAGAAACCACTGCAAAATAAAAACCACCCCACTTAGATCATTCATTTTGTCACACCATGTACACAAGGAGTTCTTTTTTCTTATTAGCTAGTCTTTTGTGTTATTCTTCAGTTTCTCTAGAGCTTCAAAATTCTCCTCAGGAATCCATAAGTCTCTGGAATTAGAATAAAAATAGATTCAGGCTCCAAGAGTAGCATAAGCTATGTATGCTGGATATTCTAATTATAAGACTTTTACTTCCTATAATCTGAGGAAAGAGAGGCACTATTATAACTTCTTATGCTACATATTTCAAACTGAAATGTCATTTTAATCTAAGGTGCTTGAAGGCATGGAAGGTGCCACAGTGCTCCAAATACATCATGTAGAGATTGTTTGATAAGATGTATAAAACAATTCCTGAGGATTCTGAAACTTGATTTCTAGCCTCAGCATCTCTACTGATTGACTTACAATTTTGGCTCTCAATTTTCTATTTCTAGCTTCAGCATCTCTACTGATTGACTTGTAACTTTGACTCTTTTCTATCCTTGCAGAAATTTTTAATTATAATATGTAATCTGTTCTATAACCTTGCACTAGTGATTAAGACAGTTGTGTTAATATATGTCTTAGAGCTAGTCAACTCATTCTGCTATAAAAATCATGATTTGTACATGCATGAAAATGGTTTTTATGAAGTGTCTGTTGGATAATTTTAAGCCATATATTTTCTAATTAGTTGCCTCTTAGCTAATTTGATCGATATCACATGAAATTCCACTACTGTTATACCCACACCACCACCAATAAATAAATGCTTTTGAGTGATAATCACTATTTGTGGGGATGAGTGAATGAAACAATATAGCTTCAAGCATGTTAAATAGATTTAAGTATTGATAAATTAAAGACTGAGTAGGACATCTCTCAGGACTGGAAGCATTTCACCTTATTTAATGCAGTGTGTAAACCTATATAACCAGTTGATGAAAAAAATAATAATACACTCAGAGGCTATGTCAGCATCCCCTGAAACTCTCTGAAAGACACAGTTATCCACTGTTTATCTAATGATTTTGACAGAATGCAGCTAGGCCAGTGGCGTGATTGCTAGCTCTTTCAGCCAAAGATTAAACTGGTAAATGTCACCGTGAGTTGGCCATTTCATGTCCATAGTTTATTGCTTATTCTCCTCTGTGTTTTCTTTCCCAAGCACCATATGTAAAGGTGTATCTATTAGATAACGGAGTCTGCATAGCCAAAAAGAAAACAAAAGTGGCAAGAAAAACGCTGGAACCCCTTTACCAGCAGCTATTATCTTTCGAAGAGAGTCCACAAGGAAAAGTTTTGCAGGTATCTACTTAATTGTTTATCCCTTACCTAAGAAAGTATTTTTCATGGAGTCAGACATTATACCCCAAATCTTTTCTATTGTATTCTTTTATTTGTTTATTTATTTATTTATTTATTTATTTTATTTATTCAGTTCCTCACAACTGAAATTCTTTGGAAACTTTTCAAAGCAGTGGCTTAGTGCTATAAAGCAATATACGTTGTCATTTTCTTTAAAGTGATTTACAGACATGCAAATCCCCACCACACATAAATTCCAGTCTCTCTGGATTTCTTAATACCTTAATGCTTCAGTACAATTTCCCCAGTGTACCTTTAGATTCTGCTAGTTAAAGACAACTATTCTATTATACAGATTTTAACTTGATCTTTGATGTCAGAAAATTAACTGAATGTACTTTAATATTTTAATATATTTTACAAGTTTTTCTATGTGCACAGTTACACTGACATCACTCTACTTTTTCTTTTGCCAACAGATCATCGTCTGGGGAGATTATGGCCGCATGGATCACAAATCTTTTATGGGAGTGGCCCAGATACTTTTAGATGAACTAGAACTATCCAATATGGTGATCGGATGGTTCAAACTTTTCCCTCCTTCCTCTCTAGTAGATCCAACCTTGGCCCCTCTGACAAGAAGAGCTTCCCAATCATCTCTGGAAAGTTCAACTGGACCTTCTTACTCTCGTTCATAGCAGCTGTAAAAAACTGTTGTCGCAGCAACCAGCGTTAAAAAAAAAAAAGAAAAAATCACAGGTTGCAAACCCTGGTAACACTGCATGCTTAATGTTGTGTCTTCTGAGCCTGTTTCTAGGGATACAAAGCGATCCTGTGTTCTCAGAGGAAGTTGCACACATTGTGCCCTAAAGAAGGCCCTCAGGTGAAAGAGCAGAGCTGTGAAGAACTATCAGGTTTGGAATTCAATGACACTCGAGTTCTGGTCCAATCTGAAGCCATGGATTAATCTCAAAGAATCAGTCAGTTTCATGCAACAGAAGCCCTTTTCAATGGCACCTTTATATTTTTATCGTTCCTTTTTCTTCATTTATCTAACCCCAAAGCCCTGATATGCCACAGAAGTGGAGCTATATAGCCATGAAGCGGTGTTACAGGTGAGGAGTGAAATCCTAGGAAGCATCAGGTGAAAAGCAGGAGACCAAAGAAGTGGTCAGGAACAATCATCAGCCCTCCTCTGGCCGGGGATCAGAGCAGTCAGTCCAGCAGGAAGAGTGGCAGACTCTGTAGCTCCATGGGCACATCATTTACTAATGCCAAGATGTGTTGGACTCTGAAAAACAAAATTCTGTGGCTACACTGTACTGAATGAAATTAAAGAAACTTTTTTTGCATGGACACAGATTAGCTGAATACTTAAATTATTTTCTTGGGGCTGCAACTTGCAAAAAAAAAGATTAAAAATCAGCCATTTTCAACAATTTATATTTTTAAAAATAAATTTCACTAGTGCATGGTTTTAAAAAGGAGAGAGAATGCAACAGGGTGAACAAAGATACACCATGTTTATTCTTTAATCATAGTCTGTGTTTTGGCAGACATTACAAATGGAAATACTTTCTAGAAGATACTTAAAATTCTCTTTATGTGACAAATAAGTATAATATATTCAATTTATTTCCATGTTAAATATACAAATCTTATGAAGTTCAATATGTGCAAATTTTTCACATCTTTCTCCTTCTCTCACTTTTCCTCTTCTCCCTCTTTTAATCTTTTCTTTCTCCCTGCCAGAGTGAACCTTATACTAGAAAATTACAAGTTTTGATCTGATCCTCTCTTATACCCCATGTTTGATTCAGAGCTGTAGATGCCTCTGAATTTGCGAATTTCTCAAGGGAAAAATAACTTTAAGAGCTTTCTTTATTTCAAGCATGTTGAAAAGGATTTTGCAACATGACTTGGGAGTACATTAAAGTAAGTCAGCAAGTATTTGACAAAGAAGATATTTGAACTTTTGCAGTTTATTGTACAGTGCATGGTAATTTTTTTCACCTTTAAAATTCAGTTTACAGGAAAATTCTAAAATCATGTTGCCATTGTGATGTCCAATAAATTTGTTTTTAGCACCAGCATTATTCATACAGGGGTTAAAGTATTATTTGTAGAAGGTCTTAGGTTTTGTTTGTTTTTTAATCAGTTAAAGCAATTTCTTTAGTCAGTTTCCATTTACTATGTGAATAGAAGCACTGCTAAAAATTGGGAACCCTGAAACACAGGGCTGTTTAATTCATTTTTCTGTAGTAAAATTCAATTTTTCACAAATTGTATTTCTAAAGAAATACAGTAAACATAAATTTGCAACAATTTTAAAGCTCCAATTTTTAGGTGACTCAAAGAATGTCATTATGCCTATTAATAGTTATTTGATGCCATCACCAAAACTCTATGTGAAAATCTCCTAAGTCAAAACCCCTGCCTTTGATTTTACAGACAGTTATTACCATTGGGTGGTGCTGCAAGGTCAAATTTCTCCTAAGTTCCCCTATTTAGAGGAAAAGTCACTGGTTATTGTAATAAGCCACCCATGGTTCTTTATGTACATTTTGATAACACATTATTATAGCTTGATTTTAATTTTTTGCATTAATTTTTGAAATCCACATACATCTCATTTGTTCAAGGCCATGCACAAATATTTTTTTTAGTTCAGTGCTGACCATTAAAAACTATCATGCTTGATATGGTGCAAAAGTTAAAATAAGTATCACTAAAAATGCCTTCTCTTTATGTGGTGCAATATGAAATACACCAAGACTGTGTCTTGACATTCTGATGGACCCAGGTAAAGTTGTCAAAAGAATGAATAAAACTTTATTAAAATAATTTAGACACCTGTGTACCAGCAACAATTGATTTAATAGACCTACAGTGTCTATACTATCCCTTAGAATAAAGGTTTATGATTTTCCTGATACTAAGATGCAGTCACATAATCTTTTGTGCATATTCCTATACAAATTATTTCTAATTTTAGTAAGAAGGACGTGACTATGGAATATTTGTACATACTTGTCATTATGCAGTGTTTATTTAAAAGTTGGTGATTTTTTTTTTTAATTTTCACATCTGCACCTCGACTTGTGGTTTAGTCATGTAACTAGCACTATGCCAGTGACCGTTGTTGCCCTATGCATAGTATGTTTGAAAAGTAAAGGGAATTCCAGTTGGGAAAAAAGGGCGGATTAGTCCTGTAATGAACACCAACTAATGTAATTCAAATTCATTCTGGTGATGGTATTTAACACTTTAAATAAAACATTTTCTTTACAGACGTCTGCAGTGCTTTCTCTGACTTTCCTCCCCACACAGCCCTGAGCCTGCTGCAGCTCATTCCCTGAACTCATGTATCATTTAAAGAATGAAATCACCGTCTCCTACTTCTCAATAACATAAGTGGACTGCTGGTCTTCTTAGCAGCCCTCAGTAGAGCATTTCTTTAAAACGCCAAAGGATTTCTGCTCACACTATTAAAAGTTGCTGTTTTTTAAAATGTTATTATTTTGGATTGAGTTGCTTTCTGACTAAATGACTCAGCAACTCACAGATTTTATGAGTGAAATTTTTAATTTAGTCATGGCCTTCACTGACAGCATAGTCACAAATACTCAAGCACAGGCTCTGCTAGCCCCTGGGTGAAGATGGCGAAGGCATAACTGGCTTTATGCAGCATATGTGTTTCTGCTAAAGTGTCAGTTTTGCTTTGTGGGGAGTGGAGGGTGTGCTTATGTCCAGAGACTGGCTTCTACGTGTGGATATGAATGGGTGGGAGGATTTCTCCATATCCTTCTGGGGCAATTCCTCAACTGGGAGAAGGAAACTCTGTGGAGTTCTCATGGGAGTCTGCTTCAGGTTCAAGATTTAAGAGCTAGTTTGGATTCATATTTATTTAGTAATTGAACTGAAATCTAAGTCTAGCTGTCTCTCTATTCTTGGAAACAACAATTTCCTCCATTTCCAAAGACTCGCCTCCAGTCCATTTCCCCATACCTATCCCGTATTTTTATATATACCGCCTACTCTGGTGAATTGTTTCTTTGTTGTTCATACATTCCTGTTATAAAAATTCCCTTCCCTTTCTTATGTGCCCTCTCCTGAAAAGCCCTTTTCTCAATAATGATCCATGCGAGTCCCTTCTTGTAACTCCCAGCTCATGAATGAGCTCTTTTGGCAGCTCCTGACTAAACCCTAACAACACAGCTGCCATTGACACCAACACCTTCACTTTCCCAGGGACCCCAGATGCCAAGGCTCCATAGGCAACAATAAAGGATATGATGGTCTTGTAGTGGGTAGGATAAAATTAGGCAAGAGATCACCAAAGCTGTCTGCCTACTACTGATGCAACCCTTGACATTCTGTGTACGTAAAAATCATGTGCTCAATGTGTTTGTCTCAACTCTCTCAGCTCATGATGCCCTCAGTGTTCTGTGGGCATTTATGCACTGAAGAAACAGGAGTTCACACATCCACCTCTGGATTGTGAAATGTGTATTGAGAAATACTTTGCAAGAGAGAATTTTTTTAAGTGAACAAACAACAAATCTGTGCCACTCACATCTTCCATATGCCCTGACTCAGGTCACTTAATCTCCAGGATTTCATTTCCTCACCTGGAAAATATGGAGTTTGAGGTAGATTCTCATCTATCATTAAATCAACACTTTAACTAAAACATAAGCTCCTTCAGGGCAGAGACCGTATCTTCAGTATCAAAAACAATGTTTGACACATAGCTGCTCAATAAGTATCTGTCCAATGAAGGTTTATTTAGTTCTTGCTTTTTTTGAGGCACTATTTCAGGCATAGTAGTGAACAAAACAAACAGTAGCCCTGTCCTCATGGGGCTTTCATTCTTCTAAAGAAGATACTTTGGGTAAACAATTACAAGTGTGATAACTTTCCTTAAGTGAAGCCCCCAGAATGCTACAGGAGGATACAGCAAAGTGTTTCAACCCAGTTTAGACATTTAGGGAAAGCTTATTAAAAAAATGAACAGGAGTTAAATGGAGATAATGGCAATGGGAAGCAAGAGTGAGATGAAGACTATGTCAGGCAGAGAGAACAACAGCAAGAAATTTGAGGAAAGGGAATCATTACCACTTGTATTATAGTGTCTAAAACAGTGATGAGCACATAAGAAGTGAATGAGTTGAATGAATGCATCTGTAGATCCCTGCATTTGGGGCTATTTCTAAAGCACTGAGAGTTTTATTGGGAAGCTAGTTTTGATTTAAATTTGATGTGAAATCTATTTCTAAATGAGATAATTGATAAGGTCTAATCTTCGGTTTCATTATATTTGAAATGGTTCTCAGAATGCTACTTAGTCCTTAATCCCAGTAAATGGTTCAGCCTTTGAACATAGGAATCAAAGCCTGCAATTCCATACCCAGCACAGCACCTAGCTCAATGCCGAGCACATTACAGGTGCTAGATACACAGCATTAACAGTGAATGTCCGTCTCAAATATTCTCAGATAGATTATTGTCAGCTGGGCACAGTGGCTCACACCTGTAATCTCAGCATGTTGGGAGGCTGAGCCGGGCAGATCACTTGAGGCCAGGAGTTTGAGACTAGCCTGGAAACATGGAGAAACCCCATCTCTACCAAAAATACAAAAATTAGCCAGGCATGGTGGCAGGCACCTGTGGGAGGTTGAGGCATGAGAATCACTTGAATCCTGGAGGCTGAGGGTGCAGCGAGCTGTGATCACGCCCCTGCACTCCAGCCTGGGTGACAGAGCAAGACTGTCTCAAAAAAAAAATAAATAAAAGAAAAGATTATAGTCATAAACATGGAAGATTCCTGAGTCCTGAAATTTATGTTCATAGTTCGTATATGGTTACATCGAAAAAACTTTAAACCTGTCGTGTCCTTAATGCCTTTTGAGTACCAGCTTCCTGTCATCCTGCCTTGGGGCAGGGGACTCTATTGCTTAGTATAAGCTTTCTTTTCTAGTCCATCCAGATTTTTCCTCTGAGACCTGCCATTCCCCTGACCCCACTTGATGGTAGTATAGAGGGTGCAGACTCTTAAACTGGGCCAATCTTTACCTTGCCTATGAAGATTTGTTATTTTTTTGTTTTATTTTGTTTTCCCTTGATACCGAAGAGGCAGTCCATCTCCAGTGACAAAAACTATCCCATTGTGGGGGAAAAGTCAGGAGCTTCCTTCCAGTGACAGTGTTTTCTGATATCTGATGAAAGTTGGTTTATGCTAAGAAAGTCAACAAAACCAAGTGGAGGCAAGAATTGGAGCGAGAGTCCTACAGATTCCACACTCCTAGTTCCATTACGACTGAGGATCAGCGGCATCCCTGCTCTTCCAAGAAAGCTCACACAGTCTAGCTGTAATTAGTTGAGTTCCTGCTGCTTGAGGTCATGAGTCCTAATTAATATATTTGGCCAAAGATGATTCTAATGAAACTAGAATCTCGAAGGAGTCATTGGGTTCGCCTAGGGCAACCTCTTAGCTTGAACGGAAACCCTAAGGGGTGGCCATTAAGCCTCTGCTTGACAAGTGGATGGAGAAATAAATGCTGCAATCCATTTCGTTCCATAACATTTAGCCTAAATTGTATTCCTTAACACCTGGTCTAAATCTCCTTCCAGTATTTTATACTTCCTGGGATAGCACTGCCTTGTAGAAATGTACAGCAAATGGCTGATCGCGCTTCCATAGATCATCCTTCAAATGTTTAAGTAAGCTATCTTATTATCCCCAACTCTTAGAAAGCAGAATAGCATGTTGGCTAAAATTTCCTGTTCTAAATAAGAATGCCTGAGTTCAAATATTGCTTTCTCATTTGCTGTATAATAACTATGTAATAGCTATATAACCTTGAATAAGCCACTTATCGTGTCTGTTTTCTTATCTATTAAATGGGGAAGCAGAGATAATAACAGTACCTGACTCACAAGGTTGTTGAGAAGATTAAACAATGTAACATAGACAAGGGACTAGCACAATACCAGACATACAATTACTCAGGAAGTATTAGCTATTTCTGTGGTGGTGCTGATTGTCATTATTACTATTAGTTTTACTACAATTAGTTTTTTTTCTCTTCCAGGCACTTCTAATGCCTTCAACCACTTGTCACTTACTAGAAACCTCATCATCTTATCTGTCCTCTAAATATACCCTCTCCATTTGCTCAAGCAAATGACTCCAGATGAGTACTGGCTCAAGAAGAGTACTATGGACTCTGCTTTGTAAACACAACCTGTGATTCTGTTGCCGTTTTCTGCAGCTACCTCACATATAGCCCTTTCAGACTAGGCTGGTGGTCAAACGAATCTCTCAGATCTTCCATGTGAATTGCTTTCTTACCCGTCCTTGTGGAATTTCATTTTTAGCCAAGCACAGATATAAAAGTTTTCTTGCTAAATTTTTTTCTTATTGGTTTTCTCCAATATTCCAGCCTATCAAAATCATTACAACTGCCCTAAACCTGCATTCACTCTAAATTTTGCTGAAAGCTTAAGATTTATAAAACATGTCAGCTTTCACTGCCAGCTCTGTGTCACGCGCAGCTCTGATAAGGATGTTTCCTCTATCTTGATTCACATATTTGATAAAATGTTAACTGAAATAGGGCCAAGATCAAAGTTTTATAACTCTTTTCTGGTAATATATTAATTGATATCAATAGTAGTTATTGTCATCTAACACATTATAGTCTACAAAATGACTTTAATACACGTGATCCAAATCAGCAGTGCCCACCCTTTTTGGCACCAGGAACTGGTTTCGGAAGACAATTTTTCCACAGACTGGTGTGGTTGGGGGATGGTTCCAGGATGATTCAAGCATATTATGTTTATTGTGCATTTTATTTCTATTATTATTACATTGTAATATATAATGAAATAATTATACAACTCACCATAATGTAGAATCAGTGGGAGCCCTCAGCTTGTTTTCCTGCAACTAGACGGTCCCATCAGGGGTGATGACAGTGACAGATCATCAGGCATTAGAGTCTAAGGAGCACACAACCAATATCCTTCACATGTGCAGTTCACAATAGGCTTTGCACTCCTATGAGAATCTGATGCCACTGCTGCTCTGACAGGAGGCGAGGCTCAGGCAGCAATAAGAACGATGGGGAGCGGCTATAAATACAGATGAATCTTCCCTCACTAGTCCACTCCTCACCTCCCAGTGTGCAGCCCAGCTCCTAACAGGCTATGGGCCTGTACTGGTCCATGCCCCAGAGGCTGGGGACCCTGATCTAAATTAATCCTTATGACTACTTTATGAAGTGAATAGTAACATCAACTTTATTTTGCAGGTAAGAAAACTATAGTTCATATAGTTTAAATAATGTGACCAAAGTCCCCCATCTGAGAAGGGCCATATCCAGATGAAACGTGGGTCTTCTGACAATAAATTGAGTGGGTCAATGAATTGTAGGGCCACTTCACTTGACCATATTCCACCACACAGTTCCCCACTTTATCCACAGAGAATTCATTATGGCCTTCTCAAATGATTTGCAGAAATACAGATATGTTTTCCTCATAGAGGAATCTAGGTGCCAACAGAAAGCATGTCAGGCAGGGCAGGGTGGGGAGGCAGAAGGAGGTTGCTGGTTATATGGCAACTTTTCTGAGTTACTGTTGGGACTTGACTAGAACATGTATATGGACTTGGCACAAAATGGGCACCCACGAACGGCAGCTCTTTTTCTTATCATGAGCCTCAACTCCTATTTTGTTTCCAGTTAAAGACTATTCTAGTTGCACGCAAGAGAAGCAAGACAGAACTGAAATACTTCAGCATTTTTCCCTTCATTATCTTTGAGTAGTAGAAGGGATCTGCCCCTCCTTGACAACTCCTTGGACCCAAAGGAAATAAAAGGGACATTTTTATCACCCTCAGCATATTTTCAGCCATTCTGGATTCTAACCCTCTGCTTCCGGCCACTCTTCTTTCAGGCTCATGCCTTGGTTCTATTTGTCCTCATTATGGGTCCAGCCTCCTCCTTTTATATTTATTTGTTAAAATCTAAGTTCAGCAGTGGTGCCTGTCTGTAATTAGACTGGCTTTGGCTTTGGTTTTGTTTATATATTTGTTTATATATTCGTTTTATATAGGCAAATATTTATACATACCTACTTTTTCCCTTTCTTTCTCATTGGAATTTTAGAATAATAATTTTATTTTTTTTTATTTTTCCATGCATCTTTGGCTATTACCACTCCTGCCAAGGAATCATCCTTACATCCTCTAAATTTTTTCACATATCAATTTAAAATTCCAGGGCACGTGTCTGATAACAACCAGCATCCATTTTCCTCATTGTCATGACTATAAAATGAAATAGTGACTTATTCCCGAGTGTATAAGTGACAAATTTCTACATCACAAACTATAATTTTGTTTTTATTTCTTTAAGAATTATATTCTATTGGCTTGTGCCTGGACTAACACTTACTGGCTATTCAGCCCTGACAATGTCATTTATATTCTTTCAGCCTCACTACCCCCATCTGCAAAATGGAAATCATAAAACTACCCAATTCACTGGGCTGGTAAGGGGGTTAAATGAGATTCTGTGTATAGAATACATGGTACTATAAGTGCTGTAAAATTAGTGTTCAAAATGCCAATTATTAGCATAAGTAATTGATTAGAATGTCTTGAAAACCATTTCATTCTTTGCTGGACTGTCTCATCTGAGGCACAAGTCTTCTAAGGGAAGCAAAGAGTTCCCTCTGAACACTGGGGACCAAGCTGGGGCATCCTCTGCTGGATTTGGAGATGACTCTGCTGAGCCCTCTCATAGCAGACCTTCCCTGGAGAGGAAGGAACCCCCCACAGGCTCAGCAGTCCACTGCCCACGACTACTTAAAAGACAGACCCCAGTGAGGAATCCCACACCACAAGGTGGCTCCAGGCCTTCTCAGAAAGGAGCAGCTGGGCAGACAAGTCCAGCAGTCATCCAAAAGATGGGGCTTTAAAAATGCCCCAGCAGAGTTTCACACCCTTGGGCTGGCTCTCAGGGTCCTGGAGAGTCAGCGACGGGAGAGGACGCCTCAGCCCCTGGAAGATCACACTACATAGGAGAATGGCGACCTCAGAATCCTCCTGGGTGGATCCTCACATTCCTTATCACACAGTTTCTCTGGTTATTTCCTAAGCAAGAAGTAGGTCAGGCTCTTCTCTAGTTCTGACCTCCAAAGGCTGGGCTCCCTGTGTCATAGGTCTGGCTGGTGGGCTGCTGGGGACAGCAGGCTTCTTGGGTGGGCTCACAGTCACTCAAGGACTGCAGAGCCCCTGCAGACTACAGTGGAACTCTGGAAATACGTTGGGGTTATCCAGACCCTGACCCTGTGACAACTCGGTCCCTGTCTGGGTAGTGATGAAGGGCAGGGACCTGTGTCTGATGAACAGTCATGAGCTTCCTTGGCAAAACTTATGCTCTCGCTGGAGAAATATTGAAGCTGTGGGGAAAGAGACACGTTGTCTGGGATAGTCTTGATTTGTTATAAAGCTTCATGTGCTAACATCTATGGAGCTTATACAAGTTGTTTGTGACATAGTAAAAAACTAACAAAAAATCCTAAAACTTTGGTGGTGGGGGGAGGGGCATCCTGAGTGTCCTGAGATGCGATGAGTGCCGTGTACATGAAGTTGACAATTCAGTCAACTTGTAGATACAAGCCTGGTTAGGGGAAAAATCCCAAACTCACGAAACCAGAAACCTAGATCTGTGGGACTTTCTCAGAGAGGAGAAGTGATAGGGTTCCACAAACAGAGCCACAGTCTTCCAATCCACTAGGAGGCAGGCTGTTAAAAATATCCAGGAATCATTGCCCTTCTAAAAGGACTGGCCTTCTTTCAATAGCCACCTCTAGATACTCATAAGCACATCTTTTCTGTCTTACATCTTTCCTGTCTTACATCTTTCCTGTCTTACATCTTTCCTATCGTCATGATGAATCCCATTTTGGTCCTCAGGTATAAACATTGTGGGCTCTTCGTTCAACACTGAACCTCAAACCCTGTCCGTTTTTCATAGAAGAAAAAGGAAATGAGGGCAGGAAAAGGGAGAGGGAAGAAGAGTATAGAAAAAGAAGGAACCAGGGAAGAAAATGTCTCAAAACCACCTACCCCTTAACTGGAATTTGGTCTGCTTTTCCCTGTCTAGAATTGTAATCCTTGTTTTCTCAGACCTAGCTCAGAGTGAGGCAGGAGAGTAGGTGAATGTGAGTGAGAACCAGAAGCAAAATGGAAACAGAAACAAACATATGGAGACTTCATTTAATTACATAATTACTTCCAGGGTCTTCCCAAAGAGCTGAGTGTGCCTTGAAAGGGTCAAGGAGAGGGGTCATGGCTTTAAGAGGACACTTAAAACCTAGGGCCGAACAAACTTGGGGATAGACAAACCACACTCACAGAGAGTGGGACCACAGCAACGTTGCCATGGAAAGGTCTTCCTTTGGAACACGATATGTGGCAATGGGAATACCTTGCAGTTGCTGCTATCATCCACCGCAAAATCGTGTGTCCATTATTTTTCCTTTCTCTTTTTACTAAAGAAGTATCAGATTACTGGTCTGCCCAGTCAGGGATATTTTTCTTGTCTGTTGGGCAGAGTGGTTTATCAGTTGTATTTCAAACACACTATTTTGCACCTAGGAAATAGGATCATGGGGCATAAAACACAGGATAGGCCCCAGGGATCCAAAGAACATACAGGTAGGCACTAGCAAGCAGTCGCCCTGGAAAGATCCTGCATAATGCAAGAACTTTTCAATCCTTGGTGTCTAGGTGGTGAAACTCTTTACCAATTGCCATGTGCTCCTGACTCTAGTACGCAGTTGGTCTTCTTGATAATGACGATTCTGAATAACACAGTACATGACAGTCTATTCCCTGAATTGTATTTTTAAAACATATTCTGTTCAAGCACTAGCAATAACATGGTGAATAAGATGCCATTCCAGACCTCAAATAGCCTACCCAAATATGACCAAACCGTATGTTTCTATACCTAAAATATGATGTGTCAGTTGCTAGATAAGATCTGCTAGACAGAATCTTAGAAGCATTGGTTAATTTTCTTTAGGAAGGCTGCCCAGAGGAGGTGAGCTTTTCTGTCTACTGTTTACTCATCTGTACATTGGGGTGCACAATGCCCACTACAAAGGCCTTTGAGAATTTAAATAACAAAAGAAATGACAGCCCAGCATATAATAAAGACTCAACCAAAGTTGTTTCTTCGTATCAATCAGGCATTGCATTCAGCCATGGATAACCGAGTCCTCAGTGAAAGTAACCTAAAATTATAGAAGTTTATTTTTTCTTCAAAGTTACTTCCCGGTTACAAGATGGTAACTGCAGCTCCTGCCATCTACATTCTAGGAAAAAAGAGAGAGGGGATGAGGGAAGAGTAAAGGGACCAGCCAATTGGGCAGCTACCTTTAAAGATTTCCTGGACCTGGAACTCCTGGACAAGACTTTCAGTCTAAGGAGGAAAATATTAATGGTTCAATATTTAACCATTAAATATGATGCCTTTTTTTCATATTGAGGAAGTTGCCTCTTATTCTTGATTTGTTGAGAGGTTTTTTTTTAATCATGAATAGATGTTAAATGTTGTCAAATGTTTTTTCTGCTTCTATTAAGATGATTGTATTTTTTTTTCTCCTGTACTCTATTAATATAATGAATTACACTGATTGATTTTCCAGTGTTAAGACATCTGAAAATTTGGAAAGAAAGCCAACTTGATTATGATGTATTAGCTCTTTCTATAGTGCTGGATTCAATTTGATATTTTGTTAAGGATTTCTGCACTTACACTTATGACAGATATTTGTTTTCAATTTTTTTTCCTCTAATGTGTTGGTCTTCTGAAAAAACTAGTGGGGAAGTGTTTCCCTGCTCTATTTACTGAACCAACTTGTTTAATATTGATACTATTTCTTTCTTAAATATTTGATAAAAGTCAACAGTGAAAACATCTAGACTTGAAGTTTGTTTTCTTTGTGGAAACATTTTGACTATAAATTAAATTTGTTCAGTAAATAAAAGGTTAATAGAGTATCTGTCAGTTTGGGCTGTATTTTTCAAGGAATTTGTCAATTTTATATGTTTCCAAATTTTTCCTTATAAAGGTATGTGTAATGTTATTATCCTTTTAATGTCTGTAAAATCTGAATTGATAAACTCTCTTTCAGTTTTGATATTGGTAATTTTCTCTCTTTCTTGAGCAATCTTACTATGAGTTTATCGATTTTGTTAATCTTTTCAACATACCTATTTGGGGATTTGTCATATTTCTCTATTTTTTCCATTTCATTGATTTCTGTTATTATTTCCTACCTCTAATTACTTCGGATTTAATTTGTTATTTTTCTAGTTTCTTAAGATGGAAGCCTAGATCATTGTTTTAAAATCATTCTTCCTTTCCCATATGATCTTTATAATTATACATTTCCTTCCAAACACTGCTTTAATTGCTTCTACCAAACATTGTTATTTTCATTACCATTCAGCTAAAATGTTTTGTCATGCCTCTGATTGCTATTTAAATCCATGGGCTATGTAGAAATGTACTAATCCAAATATTTGGACATTTTCTAGCTATCTTATTGTTATTTATTTCTAAGTAATTCTGTTTTGGCCAGAAAACAAATTCTTTAAGATTTTGATCTTTTGAGTGTTGAGGCTTATTTTACTTTTGAGCATAGTGTTTATTTTGGCTGATATTCTAAGTGTACTTGAAAAGAATGTATATTTTGCAGTTGTTGGGTGTAGTGTTATTGTTCTATGAATATTAATTAGGTCAAGTTGATTAATATTGTTGTTAAAATCTTCCATATCCTGACTAATTCTGTCAGTTAGTGAGAGAGTATTAAAATCTGCAACTATGTTTGTGGGTGTGTCTACTTTTTCCTTTAGCTCTGTCAGTTTTTTTCTTCATGTATCCTGAACCTTTGTTATTAACTGCATAAGATATATGATTGCTGTATCTTCTTTTTTTTTTTTTTTTTTGAGACGGAGTCTCGCTCTTTCACCCAGGCTGGAGTGCAGTGGCACAATCTCGGCTCGCTGCAAGCTCCGCCTTCCGGGTTCACGCCATTCTCCTGCCTCAGCCTCCCGCGCAGCTGGGACTACAGGCGCCCACCACCACGCCCGGCTAATTTTTTGTATTTTTAGTAGAGATGGGGTTTCACCGTGTTGGCCAGGATGGTCTTGATCTCCTGACCTCGTGATCTGCCCACCTCGGCCTCCCAAAGTGCTGGGATTACAGGCGTGAGCCACCTCGCCCGGCCAATCTTCTTGTTGAACTAAATTTTTTATCATTATATGCAGTACCCTTTTATTACTGGTAATATTCCTTGTCTGGAAGTTTATTTTCTGTTGATATACCTATACCATCCTTCTTATGCTTACTGTTTCCATCCTTTTACTCTTCATCTATTTGTGCCAGTTTTTTAAAATTGTTTCTCTGTCTCCTTTAGGATTATATGGCTGCCTTTTGCTTTTTTAATCTAGTCTGATAGTTTCTGCCTCTTAAATAGAAAGTTTAATTCATTTACATTTAATATAATTAATAATATGGTTGGGTGTAAGTCTACCCTCTTGTTATTTATTTCCAAGTTATTTTATCTAGTTTTGTTTATCTGTTTCTTCTTTTCCTGTCTTTTGAGTTAATATTTTTTATATTCCATTTTCATTCCTCTATTTGCTTTGTGTTAATTTTTTATGGTTGCTTCTAGATATAGTACAAGATGGATCCTTAACTTATTACTGTCAATTTAGAGTTAATATTTTACTAGTTCACATAAAACGTAAGCCCCTTACAACAGCAAAATTCTATTTACTCTGCCTATCCTTTTTGCTATTGTTGTCCTTTAGTTTATCTACATAAGTAATAAAATTCTATAATGCAATGTATTATTTTTGTTTTAAATAATTTGTTATATTTCAAAAAATTCACAGAAGGAAAAAACATTTCTTTGTATTTCTAATAACATTTACTTTTTCTGGTTCTCTCATTCTTTCCTGTAGATCCAGGTTTCCATATGGTGTCATTTCCTTTCAGTCTGAAAATTTTTCTTAAGCATTTCTTATAATACAGATCTGCTGGCAATAAATTCTACAGGCTTGTTGTTCTGAAAAGATCTTTATTTCATCCTTTGAAGTATAATTTTAATGGATAAAGAATTTTGTGTTGAGTGTTTTTACCCCATATTATACTATTAAGTTAATGATGGGTTCTTTTGGTCCTGTCAGATTTGTTTCATTCTTTGTTAGGGCAAGTCTATTTTAGTTTTGAACTTAGAGCATGACCCTCATTCCTAAGGCCTAGTCTTTCTGGAGTCACAACTGCATGTCTGAAGTACTCACTGAGCTGTCTCCACTCTGGCTTGTCATTTGATAATGCTACTAACAGGAGCATAATAACATCAACTCTTGACTATTTTATAAAGTCTAATTTTTTTATTTTTATTTTTAAATTTTAAAACATATAAAGATTATACTTCTAGGTTAAATCTTTGTCTATTCCTTGTACCCCCAGAGGCAACCACTATTGTGTTTTTACATTTATTGCTTCTATGTGTGAGTATATTTTTCCTATTCATGAATTTATCCTTAAACAGGAAAATGGATAAGTAACTGGGATACTTAAGTCTTGTATTAGAGAGATGCTTTGGAGACAGAAGTTGTATTAGAAAAGGAGGCCGGGTGCAGTGGCTTGTGCCTGTAATCCCAGCACTGTGGAAGGCCGAGGTGGGTAGATCACCTGAGGTCAGGAGTTCGAGACCAGCCTGGCCAACATGATGAAATCCCGTCTCTACCAAAAATACAAAAAAAGAAAAAAATTAGCTGGACATGGTGGTGGGTGCCTGTAATCCCACCTTTTGGGAGGCTGAGGCAGGAGAATCACTTGAACCCAGGAGGCAGAGGTTGCAGTGAGCAGAGAGCTCCCCATTGCACTCCAGCCTGGGCAACAAGAGCGTAACTCCGTCTCAAAGAAAAAAAAGAAAAAGAAAAAGAAAAAAGAAAAGAAAAAGAGATTGTAGAGACAGGAAGATTAATTAGAAGATTGTCAAAATGATCCACATTGAATGTTGGTGAGGAAGAAGTAAGGGCAAAAATAATAGATAAGGAGGCTGAAAGGCCATTTGCAAGGAAAAGATAACATTAAATTTGATTTAAAGCTTGAATTTTAAATATGTTTATTGGTGTTATTTAAATATTGGCAAATATTTAAATAACTTTTCAAAATTATGTCCTGTTAAACATTTAATGCATGTCTCTTATGTGCCATGTATTGTGTTGAAATTTGTGGATGTGATGTTAAGCAAAAATAAAATCATAATTTCTGCTTATACAAATCTTTCTGCTGTGCTCATACTCTCTTCTGAAGGGACAAATGTACATAGCCATTTTTTCCGCCCAATATTTAGCAGGTATGCATTGGTACAGCCATGCTAGGTTTATGTAGTCAGTGCCTATTCTAATCGATTGACATCCTGTTCTAAAAAGTTGGTTCTTCATTCCGATTGGCTGATACCTCTTATGAATCAATTGCTAAGTTTTAGTATTTGACTATCAACATGAATGACCAATAGCATGACACTTCAAAGATAAGTTCAACTTATCATAGTCTTTCTTTCATTGAAATAATTAACCCTACAACCCCAAATTATGGAGGATCAGAAACGTGATTAAACAGAGGAAACTAATTGATAGCAGGATGAAAGAAGCAGACATATGAAGTGTAATTGTATCAAAACCATGATGTATCACTAACACTCTGCCAAGATGTTTAGACCCATCTTGAATCTGGACTGTGTGAGGTCCAGCCCTATTTTAGATCTTCTCTTCTTAGATATTCCAAGAGATTCTCCTAATAACTTCATGTACTTCCTCACAATAAACACCTGCCTTCCTTAAGCTAGCTTGCTTGAGTAAATCTTCGTTTATTTAGCCAAGAGACAAGCTAAACTGTAACATCATCTATAATTCAGATAATTTGTCAAACCATGACATGAATACATTCATCAAATCTGAGCACTGTGTGAGTACAGGAAGTGGCATAAATATTAAGAACAGATGTGAAGCTGGAAGTCTGGAGACATTTTCTGACCATACTGGGTAAAGGAATTTATTCTAGTTCTCTTAACTTTGGGACTTAAGAGATGATATCAAGCAATAGTTCTCAATCTTCAATGTGCATCAGAATCTCCAAGAAAACCTTGTTAAAATATGTGTCTGGGCTCCATTGCCAGACATTCTGATTCAGTAGGTCTGAGGAAACGCCCCAGAATATGCATTTCCAACAAGGTACTAATGCTGCTGATCTGGGGAACCCACTTTAAGAACCACTGGCGTGGAGAATTCTCAGAGTCAGTTCACGTTAATGTTCATCTGTTTATGGTTCCCACCTTTACAGAGTCACCAGTTCCATGGTAACTTACTACTTTAAAAAATTCTGCCATCCATATTCCCAAGGTTAAATGGTGTTATGGTTAATATGGACTGTCAACTTGATTGGACTGAAGGATGCAAAGTATTGTTCCTGGGTGTGTCTGTGAGGGTGTTGCCAAAGGAGATTAACATTTGAGTTAGTGGGGTGGGAAAGGCAGACCTACCCTCAATCTGGGTGGCACCGTCTTACCAGCTGCCATAGCAACTAGAATAAAGCAGACAGAAGAAGTTGGAAATAGCACACTTGCTGAATCTTCTGGCCGTCATCTTTCTCCCATGCTGGATGCTTCCTGTCCTTGAATATCAGACTCCCAGTTCTTCAGCTTTTGGACTCTTGGACTTACACCAGTGGTTTGCTAGGGGCTCTCAGGCCTTTGGCCACAAACTGAAGACTGCACTGTCGGCTTCTCTATTTTTGAGATTTTGGAACTCAGACTGATCCACCACTGGCTTCCTTGCTCCTCAACTTGCAGACGGCCTATCGTGGGACTTCACCTTGTGATCGTGTGAGTCAATTCTCCTCAACAAACTCCCTTTCATATATACATATATCCTATTAGTACTGTCCCTCTAGAGAGCCCTGACTAACACAGAGGGGTAGGGCTGGAAGGTAATATCCAAGAGCAAAGAGAAGGTCATAAACAAGCCATTACATTAATAATGATTTTCTTTCTCTGGAAGAAATGACAGCAGAGAGATTTGAGGGTTTCCAGAACTTACGGTGCTGTCAATAAAAAGCCATAAGTATACAATTGGGGTCTGGCTGTATTTATCTAATATACTACACTGGAAAGGCTAATGATGGAGAATTACAGATGTTTCTAATATTTGGGTGTTTTATTATCACCAGCAGTACATCTCTAAATCAAATAAAATGAAATTTCATAACCCAAGGGTGGACCATTTTTTATTTGTTGCAAAACTAAAAAACAACAACGCTAATTATTACCTAGCCTTGATATTGCCTTCTGTTTTGTCAAAATGTGAAACTCTCACATGAATTATCTTCGCTTAGCCACACAACTTTTCTGTGAATTGAGGTCATGTCCTGGTGCTTCTTCACTCAGTTAATGTTTGTGGAAAAACAACGCAGGTTAGCCATTGCATTCTTCATGTAAAAAACTTCATTCTTCATGTAAAAAACTCACTGTCCAGTAGGGGAGATGAGACTTCTGGAGAAATTACTGCAACAACAAGAAATAGAGCAGAGCAGGTGCCTTAGGGGCCCCAGAAGAGGGGAGTCACTTTTGGTTGGAGGGATCAGAGACGTTCCTATGAAGAAAGTGGCATCTCAGCAGAGTTTTAAAAGTGAACTTGGGTTTTGACATGAGTATGTGGGAAGAAAAGGATTTCAAAGACAGAAAATTAATTCTAAGAGCACTGAGGCAAATAAGCTCAGGGTATGTATTAGTCAGGGTTCTCCAGTGAAACAGAACCAAAAGAGTATGTATTCATCTGTTCTTATGCTGCTAATAAAGACATACCCGAGACGGGGTAATTTATAAAGGAAAGAGGTTTAATGGACTCACAGTTCCACATCACTGGGGAGGTCTCACAATCATGGCAGAAGACAAAGGAAGAGCACAGAAATATCTTACATGGCAGCAGGCAAAAAGAGAATGAGAGTCAAGTGAAAGCGGAAACCCCTTATAAAACCACCAGATGTCATGACTTATTGACTACCACAGGAACAGTATGGGGGAAACTGCTCTCATGATTCAATTATCTCCCAGCGGGTCCCTCCCACAACATGTGGGAATTATGGGAGCTTCAATTCAAGATGAGATTTGGGTGGGGACACAGCCAAACCATGTCAGAGTATATACTCATTCTATATAGAGAGAATGATTTTTTATAAGGAATTGGCTCATATGACTATGAAAGTAGAGAAGTCCCACAATCTGCTGTGTGCAAGCTGGAGACCCAGGAATGTTGGTAAAGGAAATTCCAGTCCAAGCCTGCAGGCCTGAGAACCTGGGGAGCTGTTGGTGTAATCCTCCATCTAAGAGCAAGAGAAGACCAATGACCTAGCTTAAGTAGTCAGGCAGAGAGAAATAATTCATCTTCCTCTGACTTTTTGTTCAGAGCCCTCAAAGGTTGAATGATCCTAACACTGGGGAAGGCAATTCACTTTACTCAGTTCAGCAACTGAAACAAATCTCTTCCAGAAACATCCTTACAGATACATCCAGAAATAATGTTTAACCAGGCCAGGCATGGTGGCTCACACCTATAATCTCAGCACTTTAGGAGGCAGAGGCAAGAGGATCACTTGAGGTCAGGAGTTCAAGACCAGCTTGGCCAACATGGTAAAACCCCGTTTCTACTAAGAATACAAAAATTAGCTGGGTGTGGTGGTGCGTGCCTGTAATTCCAGCTACTTGGGAGGCTGAGGCAGGAGAATCACTTGAGCCCAGGAATTGGAGGTTGCAGTGAGTGGAGCTCGCACCATTGCACTCCAGCCTGGGTTACAGAGGAAGATTCCATCTCAAAAAAAGAAAAAACAAAAAAGTTTAACCAGATATCTGGGCATCCTATGTCCCAGTCACATTGACACATAAAATTAACCATCACAGGATATATCCCATTTAAAGTGGGCCATGTGGTGTTGTGCTCATGTAAGATCCACGCAAAGGAGTAGGGGAAATGAGATTAGAGGTGAAAGAATGCAGGGTCTTAAATGCCAGATCAAGGATTGAGAGTTTATTCAGTAGACGATGGGGATACACTGGAGTTTTGAGCAAAGGCATAATATAATCTAGATATTTACTTTTATCACATTCATGAATAGCTAATGACAAAGGAAGGATAATTGATCATAAAAGGGAAGAGAATAAAAGCAGCAAAATGACTCAAGAGGTATAACAGTGCAAGAATTGAGGGACCAAAGCTAGAATCAAGGAGGCACCTGTGGGAACCATAAGGCAGAGTTGCAAATAAAGTGGGGACAAAATGTAAAATAGTCATGCATCACTTAACAATGGAGATACATTCTGAGAAATGCATCATTAGGCGATTTCACAGTACTGCACATATCACAGAGTGTACTTACACAAACCTAGATCATATATATATGTATATATGTGTATATATGCATATATGTGTATATGTGTATATATGTATATATGTGTGTATATATGTATATATGTGTATATGTGTATATACGTATATACGTATATACGTATATATACGTATATATGTGTATATATACGTGTATATATGTATATACATATATATATATATACATATATATATATGTGAAAAACAAATTTCCCAGCAGCATTACTGAATATCAATAATTTCCCCTATTTGGTCTGCAATGCCAGTATCAAGTGCCACATATCAGGCTCCTACATATGCTCCATTATAATCTTATTGGACCACCGTTGTGTTTGTGGTCTGTCATGACCAAAACATCATTATGCAGCACATGACTGTAAGTGATTGAATGAAGTTTATGTTTTTAGAAGAGTGTTCGTATCATTGACCAAAGTAAAAAAATCAGGAAGAGACTTTTGCTTCTGGGTTAGGGAGGAAAAACAATGAATATAGAAAGAGATATGTTGAGCTTGTACTTCTGTAAGTAAAATCATATAGAAATGTTGACGGCAGCTGGAAAAGTAGAACTTGAGCTTCAGAGAAAGAAACAAATTGAGATATTGTATCAGTAAACATAGATTAGGTTATGCTACAATATTAAGCTACATGAACATCTTAGTGACTTGAAGCAGTGCTGCTTATTTGTAACTCATGCTTTATGTTCACTGTGGTTCATCAGGGGCACTGTGTCCATCCTAGTTACTCGGGAGCTCCATCTAATAGAGGCTCTATCTCGATGTTACAAAATGCCAGGGGTTCAGTCTAGGTCCTGTTGCTTGCTGCACAGAATGCCAATCACTGAGGCAATGAGTACTGACAGGGAAGAGGGCTTTAATCCGGTGCTGCAGCCAAGGAGAATGGGAGATAAAGTCTCAAAGCCATCTCCCTGACCGACTAAAATGGGGGGTGTATATAGCAGGGAAGCAGGGAGGTGGGAAGACAGGAATTTGTGGAGGTAAGGAAGCAATCATGATATATGAGGGGTCTGGAATATCGTTGTTCGGATGAAATGACCAGATGAGTTTTAGTTTCTTGCCTGAGTGTAGATTTCCTGAGGAAGGAACTCAAATGAGACAACTGTAAGTTTCAAGTTTTAAGGCTAGGGAGGGTCAATTTCTATGTTTATTCAAACAACTGTAAATGTTAGTTCTATGGGACAACTGGGATGACTTCAGTCCCCCTTCTTTTCTATAGATCAGTTCCTCACTCATCTGGTCATCGATCTTTCTGGTTGCTTCATGCTGAGGAGGGATGTTGTGGGATCATGAGGAGGCTTGGAAATGTTGCCCCTGTGATTGGAATCACTCAGGGGTACTTTTATCTTGGTTTTAGAGCAACATTTTAAACCACATTGACTAAGATAATAAATTACATAGATAACCCAAATTTAAATAACACCAAAGAATATGGAGTTGATCCCTTGGGGAAGCCAAGAGAATGTTCCTGAAAGCTGCATGTTCCCTTTATGATTTCTTATCTAGGGTCTTTTTCTGGGCTTTGAATGCTAACTTAAGGCACTCTGAAGGTTCACAAGACCATGACTGTTTTTCCTGGAGAAACCCCAAAGGGACCAGTTTTACTCAAGTCTGGTGAATCCAAGTCTTAACACTGGTTAAGGACAGATGGGTGGCTGGCCAGTAGCACCTCAAAAGGGCCAACCCATTGTGGTTGCAGCTGGTCCTCAGCATGACTTGGTTCTCTGGTTTCAGTTTCAAAGAGTGAGGGGGCACATCCATAGGGAAATGGAGCCTATTGGAAGTAAACTCAGATAAACTAGTTAGTGTATTTCTAAAGGGTTAAGTTAATACCCCTGCCATTATAAAGCCAGCGCCCCCCCTGCCCCCCCTGCCGGTTTGCATAGGAAACGTATCATCTGCTTCATCTGAGGTGCTCCACTTGGCATTGATAAGTGGAGTTGAGTTGAGCAGTTTCCCTTCTCAGGGTAAACAGATCTTACTGGCTTTAAGTATTCAGTAAGCAAAGAGATATTAGTGGCTTTTATCTAGTCAACCAGGCTGGCTATTCTCTTGGGAATAACCTCCTGTGTGCCTGTATTATGTATATTTATCTGTGATTGTTTACTAGCAAGCTGTGGGTTCTGAGTCAATCAAAACAGCCTCTTCTACTTTGCAGCATTTAAAACCAAAGACATTGCTCTTCAATTAGTTATTCTCACGACCCATTTTAGTAAAGGTTTCTGAGGAAGCTGATGGTACCAATCTACAAAACTGAACTTATCCCTTTACATTATACCCTCTGGTTTCAATAATTACTTGATTTTGCCTTTCCCCAACATTGACTACCTTTTTGGAAACTGCACGTCTCAGAGGTGCTTTCTGGTGCCCTGGCATAATTTTCCCTTTTGTGGGTAGCTTTGAGGCTAGTAGTCTGAATCCAAACAGTCTCACATCTGAGCTTGGTTTAGTTTGAAGGCCCAACTCAGCACTCTCTTACTTTCTTTGGAACTATTATAGATAACAATAACTGAAGAATTTAATTCTTTTTTCCTCATTAGTTCACATTTCCTTATGAATCCAGTGAGCCAGCTCCCCAGGAGCTTAATCCATCTGTAAATTCCATGAGTAATTTTTAGCTTTAATAACTGAATGCAGCACAGCTGCAGCTCCATATGATGGGTGACCAGAGTGCCATCAAGAATCAAAGGTTAATTTAATAACAGGTGTACTCTAGTGTTTTGTTTTGTTTTTTTGAAACACAATTTTTCTCTTTCCCATCCCCCATTTCTACCAAAGACAAATCATAGTAGACTCAATTTATTTGCAAAAATAAGTGTTAGTCTTATTCTAGGTGGCCTGATTATTTGCATAAAATACAGCAAGAATTATTGTTCTCATGGGCTCTTTTAAATTGGGCTTTGCTGGAACTTTTCATAAGGAATCTCGGATTTGATATTAAAGACCTCTCAAGCCCAGCCAAGGATTTATCTGTGCCTGAAGATACTTGTATGAATTGGATGAATTCCTCTCTTCTTGAGGTCCCAGAATAACTTGTGGTTTCTGGGCCTGTCAGAAAGTGACATTCTTTACTTATCACAGGCCAGGAACCCTGCAAAGGAACTGTGTAGACCAGGTACAAGGGCAGTATTTCCAAGGGGCTTTCATAGGCTCTGTAAGTCAACATCAATTCCTCAAAGCATTCTGCTCATATCTGAAAATACATGATTCCAGTCAAAGCCTTGGTAAAATAACCAGTGCCTCCAATTGTGTCCAGTTATAAAAGAAAACAGAATTTTATTAAACTTATGCAAATAACTATTGCTATAAATTAGGAATATGCACAAATAGTTTCCAAATTCTGCAGAAATCAGGTAGAAAGAGAAATGTGCTTCAAATTTTGATCACAAGATATACTCCACTCAATAGTCAAAGGCTATACTTAGCTCGAAAGGAAAAAAAAAGCCTCCTTGACTCTAAAAACAAAAACAAAAAGAATCAGCAATTTGCAAAAGCAAATTTTGGACTATAGCCAATTGTAAGCTGCTGTTTGAGAAGAATCAAAATGAAACAATAATTGTAGATGACAAAAGTCTTAAGACACCCATAGTTAAAGACACCATTGACAAGGAAATTTGGTTATTTCTGTGACAATTTAACATAATAATCATAATTATTCCTGATAATATATTAAGATAAATCAGGATTTTAGGAATCTCATACAATTTTGGAACACATTTATATAAATATAACCCAAAGAAAGCGAAACTCCATTTCATATTTGACAAAGCTTCCTGTAAAATTTTAACATATCAAATGAAAATAATACGTCCCTCTTGGACTTCAGGGAACCATACTATCTAAAAAGTTAGTTTCAAGTCAAAAGACTGAATTTAGAACTTGAAATTTTGATTTTGGAAAGTTGGTCAAATAACAAAGGTTTAAAACATTTAGTGTCACAAAATGATATCACAAAATAGGTATGCATTTAGCCAAAACAATAATTACCAAATAATAAGGCCTAATAAAGGCAGCATGAGGCCAAAAAAAAAGTCTTCTCTTTCCTCTTTTTTTCCTGCAGTTTACTCAAAAGATAAACAAAAAACTTTTATTATCTCTTATTAATATTATTTGAAAATTTTATTCAAAAGGTAACAAATTTTACCTTGGTATGGTGTATTATTTATGTTAAAGCTAATTTCAATAAATCTTTATAAATAATTCTATCTAAGTTTAATAAATTTGACCACAGGTAAGATTTTCATAAGCCTTTTATAACCTTTCACAATTTTCTATGAAAGAGCAGGTCAATGCTGTAGGAGAATCCTGTGATTCTGAAACAGGGGCCCAGACAGTGGCCTTGGAAAAGTGTGCTTTTGATATTGTTTACTTTCTAGAGAAAATCTGAACTACTCTTATCCCTCAAAATCAGCCCTACAATCTCACATGCCCACCTCTTCCACAATAGTCCCTGGGCCAAGAGAGAGCAAACACTTTTAAATTCTGGACTCATGTCTTATGAAAGCAGTTCATTTTGATTGACATCTTGTCTCAGGTCTGAAGATGAGGCTTTGATGGGTATCGGTGTTCAAGATTTAGCAGAAGGCAGTGCCTTTTTCAGACCCAGCTGAAGCTCTGTAGCTTAACAGCACAAGGACTTTATTAGCAGTAGAGAAAATTACATGGATGTAGAAGCCTTAATTCCTCAACTCCTCTAAGTCCCAGTATTCCTAAGCAATCAAAAACCTAATAATGATGACACAGGAATTATCTTGGTAAAATATAAAATTTGTTTTTGGGGGCATATAGCAAAAGGCAAAGAAAGACCTTCCACAGTGTGACTGCTTCTCTTTTTTTTTTTTTTTTTGAGATAGAGTCTCACTCTGTCACTCAGGCTGGAGTATAGTGGCAAGATCTCGGCTCTCTGCAACCTCTGTCTCCTGGGTTCAAGTGGTTCTCCTGCCTCAGTCTCCTGAGTAGTTGGGATTACAGGCGCCCACCACCACACCTGGCTAATTTTTGTATTTTTAGTAGAGACAGCGTTTCACCATGTTGGCCAGGCTGGTCTTGAACTCCTGGCCTCAAGTAATCTGCCTGCCTCGGCCTCCTAAGGTGGTGATTGCTTCTCTTTATGGGAAGCTTGTTTAGATAACCTGAAAGTCAAACCTGATGAACAATTTCAACATAGCAAGAAAAGCCAAGAGTATAGAATCAAGTTATTCTAGAGGAAAACATTACTTTTCTAGACCTTCAAAATAAACATTCAAGCATCAGGCCACAAGATCAGTTAGAATAGAAGGAAAAATAAAGAATACAGAAGCTGACAAAAAAGTTGAAGGAGAGAGTTATCATCTCAGGCCTTTACAATGAGAGAGAAAAAAGCTGAAAACAGCAAGACACAACAAAGCTGCACTTCAGAGATAGAACTCTGAGAAGTTTTCAGAAAGAAACAGATTATAGAATTAAAATCAAAGCCTCTTATACAAGATCCTTTCTCATACAAAATCATTCTCTTTTCCTTATAACCTTTCTTACCAAAAATATATCTTCATATCCATAACTTTTTTACATGTCTTTCCCCTACTTACTGTTTCCTTTTTTTTTGTTGTTTCATAAATAACTTTTCCAAGTCCAT
Source organism: Symphalangus syndactylus (assembly GCF_028878055.3). Lineage (NCBI taxonomy): Eukaryota > Metazoa > Chordata > Mammalia > Primates > Hylobatidae > Symphalangus > Symphalangus syndactylus. The sequence goes on from NC_072429.2 coordinate 103,042,528, forward strand.
AATTTGAATCAACCTTTAGATAACTTCTGAATTTAGACAAAATTATTCTTTTTCTCAATAAGGACACATCTTCTTTGGCATGCTTTATATACAGAATTATATATTAACTAGAATTCTTATTTTTAGTAACCTTAAATTTTAGTGAAAACCCAGGATGTAAGAAATCCTGAACTGTCTATCAGAATTTAGCATTTCACAGATGAAAACTTTCCACAATTTTTAAAAACATGTTTCTCTAGGTCATGTTTATTTATTGGAATAAATAAATAATTCTTTATTGGAAATGACCCAGACATCTAATGAGCTTCCAAAATAATTATAAGATTTTTAAATCCACAAAGATTCCCTTACAATATTTACCCGATTTATATTTCATTCGTTTTTAGCAGTTTATCTAGATGACTTATGAAAACAGCGATATCAGAAAAAGCTAGTAATGATTTCCTTGTTAACCATTTTTATGACCAGTGCCTATTAGGCATTCATCTAGGTAAGAATCTTAAAGGCACACACATAGGTATTTTCACCCATAACCCAGAAGATTCACCTGTTTTTATTAAACCAACAACATTAAATTAGTTTTATTCATCTGAAAAAAAATCACAGAAAGATCATTTTGTTCTTGGCTGGCTTTGCAGTCTTATAACCTTTTGCGCCAAACCCTGACACCTTAAAATTTCCAGCAGAGACAAATATAAAACCCAGACAAAAATATATGCTCACAACTCTGAAGACATTTTTATTTTTATTTTACTAATAATCTTAAAGCCAGCTTGCTTATTACACATTTACTTTAGTCATGTACATTTGAAAAATGCTTGGACTTAGTTACTTATGAGTGCTCTTTTAGTTATAGGCCAATTTGGTACTGTATGAAAACACATAACATTCAGACACATGTACACACATATAAATAAAGAGCCAGTAACTTTTACCTTGGAATTCTAGCCATGAGATAGCAATACAAACTTAATAGTCTGTAAAAGATAGCTGGAGCCAAATGATTTCTGACAAAATTGGGACCTGTCCGCATGGCTAAACTTTATTTGCTCTGATAGGTAATCCGATGAAGGCTGTGAACCAAAATTTTGAGTAAAGCAGTTTCCATGGTAGTTAGATTTCCTTTTAGAAGTCAAACTCTCCCAAACTCCAAAGAATACTGGGGCCAAACACACTACAGAAGAACATTAGGTAGTAACTAGGCCCAACCCTGCTTAGAACAGCAGCATAAAATCCTGGGTACATGGAAGTCCCTCCTGCTTTCCTATTCAACAGCAAAATGAAGACTGCCCTATAATTCAAAGACCTTCCAAGATGAGATGAGTCCTGGCACTTTCGGGGGAGATGGCCATAGCCATCAGCCCACAACTATATTCAAACCAACCTTGAAGGATGCATCAAAGTGGGCTGCGCTGTGGGATCAAATCCCGACCTCCCACATCTACATCAAAACACCCACAAAACAATCAACAAAATATAATACAACTGTTGCAGCAGCAAACAAGGGCCAAAAGGGCCCAAACTGAAACAGTTGAGGTGCTTCCTCTCTCTGTCTGTTGGGCTTGTCCAACCTGCAAACAGAAAGTCCTTTGAAATTTCTCAGACTGAGAGGAGCTGATCTCACTGTCTGGTAACCACAAAAGACACTCAATTGCCAGGACACATAAGCAATTACTAACAAGTCCCAGGAGTGCACAAACTCAAACAGTCAGAGTGCTTTCCTCTCTGACAGTTGGGCTTGTTCCATCTACAAATGGAAATTCGTGGCCGGGCGTGGTGGCTCACGCTTATAATCCCAGCACTTTGGGAGGCCGAGGCAGGTGGATCACGAGGTCAGGAGATCGAGACCACAGTGAAACCCCGTCTCTACTAAAAAATACAAAAAATTAGCCCGGCGTGGTGGCGGGCGCCTGCAGTCCCAGCTACTCGGAGAGGCTGAGGCAGGAGAATGGCGTGAACCCGGGAGGCGGAGCTTGCAGTGAGCCGAGACTGCGCCACTGCACTCCAGCCTGGGCAACAGAGCAAGACTCCGTCTCAAAAAAAAAAAAAAAAAAAAGGAAATTCCTCCAGAATTTCCCAAATTGAGAGGAGCTGATCCTGCTCTCTGAGCCCACAAAAGACGCTCACCTACCCAGACACCGATGCCAAATTAAAAAGGCTGCTCTTAGGCAATCAAGAATGCCGTTGGAGCTGGCAATGGTGGGGCTAGAGAGAGAGAGACTGAAACCAGCCTCTGGCCAAAAAAAGGTGGGCGGCTGCTTAGGAGGGCTTCTGAAACTCTGCCAGCCCACTGTGGTCAAGCCACTGCCAGCCCACTGTCGTCAAGCCACAAGCAGCATGTTCCCAGTTTGGGAACCAAAATCTGTTACTGAAATAGCAGGAGTTTGGTCTAGGTCCTTGTATTAGTCTGTTCTCACGTTGGTATAAAGAACTACCTGAGACTGGATAATTTATGAAGAAAAGAGGTTTAATTGACTCACAGTTCCACAGGCTGTATAGGAAGCAAAGCATGGCTGGGAGGCCTCAGGAAACTTAAAATAATGGTAGAAGCTGAAAGGGAAGAAGCACGTCTTACCATGGCAGAGCAGGAGAGAGAGAGAGCAAAGGGGGAGCTGCTACATACTGTTAAACAACCAGATCTTGTGAGAACTCACTCACTATCACAAGAAGAGCAAGGAGTAATTCCACCCTTATGATCCAATCACCTCCTACCAGGACCCTCCCCTAACATTGGGAATCACAATTCAACATGAAATTTGGGTGGTGACACAGAGCCAAACACTATCAGTCCTGCTGCTCACTGTGTAGAAAGCCAATCACTAAGTCAAAGAGTATTGCCAGGGAAGAAGGTTTTGATAGGGTGCTGCAGCCAAGGAGAACAGGAGATAGTCTCAAATCTGTCTCCGAACTGACTAAGATTGGGGGGTTTATGTGGTAGTCAAGGTAGGAAAACAGGAATTAGAAAAGAGTAAGGAAGCAATTATGATGGATGAGGGGTCTGGCATCTCACTGGTTGTGGTGATCTGGTGAGTTTCAGTTCCTTGCCTGAAGTAAGTTTCCTGAGAAAGAAACTCAGATGAGACAAATATTAAATTTCAAGTTTTAAGACTAGGGGGCCTCAATTTCTATGTTGATTAAAAGAAATCATAAATATTTGTTCTAATGGACAATCAAGTCAGTTTCATCCATATGTTCTCAATGATTACAGAGAAAGGGAAAGGAGAATAAGGGAAAGGAGTAAGCATTGGCTTACAAAATTTCTGCCCAGAAGTGACATATGACATTTTTTTCTTACATTTCATTGGCAAAGTGAGTCACATTATCATTCCTGAGATCTGATGAATGCAGCAAAATGATTCTACATGTGCCTATGGCAAAAGACCACCATTTGTAAACTGCTGTACTGACTTCCATAGGTACATCCATGTAAGAGACGATGATGACAGAGCAGGAGGTGCCATCTTTGATGTAAAGAGGAAAGAGAGAAAAGCAAATCTCTAAAGATACAACTTCAAAGAACATTCTTATTTATATGACAGTAAGAGGAACACATACTTGAGAAGGGAAAATAAAAACATGTAGACAAGCAAAGGCTCAGCTTCATCTAGGGTCACATCTGTGAGAAGCATGTCAAGAAGTTTCCTCAGTGCCTAATCTGGAGATAAGTCAATGAGGCAAAGCTGGGTCTAACCTTGAAGAAGACATGGTTGGCCTTCAGGAGAGCTTCTTCAGGGAGGCAAGGGGGCTGGATAAGAAGCCAGTCTGAGAAGGGAGCCATCAAAAGTGGGGGCGGAACACTGAACTATGGGAAAAAGGGACACAAGATGGTTGCTTAAGGTAGCAGCAAAACCAAAGCTGCTTTGTTAAATCAAATCTGACACAGTTTTTGATTCATCCATTCAGCAAATATTTATTGAGCATTCACTCTTGCCAAACACTGTTTTAGGAGCTGGGAGAGAGAAAGCAAGATAAGTTTCCTGTTCCCATGGAACTTATCTTCTAGTGCAGCAGTCCTCAACCTTTTGGCACAAGGGACTGGTTTTGTGGAAGACAATTTTTCCATAGACTGGGGCAGGGGATGGTTTCAGGATGAAACTGTTTCACCTCAGATCATCAGGCATTAGGTTCTCATAAGGAGCACACAACCTCGATTCCTTCATGTGCGGTTCACAATAGGGTTTGTGCTCTGATATGGTTTGGCTGTATCCTCACCCAAATCTCACCTTGAATTGTGATAATCCCCACATGTCAAGGGTGGGGCCAGGTGGAGATAATTGAATCATGGGGGAGGTTTCCCTCATACTGTTCTCATGGTAGTGAATAAGTTTCACCAGACCTGATGGTTTCATAAATGGGAGTTCCCCTGCACATGCTTTCTTGCCTGCCACCATGTAAGACATGACTTTGCTCCTAATTTACCTTCTGCCATGATTGTGAGGCCTCCCCTGCCATGTGGAACTGTGAATCAAACTTCTTTCTTTTATAAATTACCCAGTCTCGGGTAATTTATATGCTCCTGTGAGAATCCAATGCCACCTCTGATCTAACAGGAGGCAGAGCTCAGGTGGTAATGCTTGCCTGCCCACAGCTTGCCTACTGCTGTATGGTACTGGTCCATGGCCCAGGGACTGGGGACCCCTGTTCTAGTGGAGGCAACATACAATAAACGAGTGAGCAAGGAAATGAATGGGTGAAGAGATAATTTCCCATTACGTCTAGTTCAGATAAGATAAATTATATTTAGTTCTTCCTTCCCTTCTGAAAGGAAGTAACCATATGGGTGGGAGGTATGAGCTGAAGAGCATATTCGCACTAGTCAGGAAAGGTCTCTCAGGATGTGACACGTAAGTTGACTCCCAGAGGACAAGAAACATCAGTCAAGCTGATTTTGAGGTTTTGAGCTGGAATGTTCCATGGCATGCAAAATCTCTGATGGTAATGTCACAGGGCAAACCCCCAAATTGGGGTTCATCCCAGGAGGCCACATAGGTCCTTGGCTTTGAGCAGGAAGGAATTCAAGAGCCAGTCAAAAGAGTAAAGTGAAAGCAAGTTTATTAAGAGAGTAAAGGAATAAAAGGGTGGCTACTCCACAGGCAGAGCAGCCCCAAGGTCTTCTAGTTGGCTACTTTTATGGTTATTTATTGAGCATATGCTAAATAAGGGGTAGATTATTCATCTGAGTTTTCCAGGAAAGGGGCAGGGAATTCCCATAACTGAGGGTTCCTTCCCATTTCAGGCCATACAGGGTAACTTCCGGACATTGTGATGGCATCTATAAACTGCCATGGCACTGGTTGGGGTTTCCTTTAGCATGCTAATGTATTATAATTAGTGAATAATGCACAGTGAGGACAGCCAGAGATCACTTTTGTCACCATCTTGGTTTTGGTGGAGTTTGCCTGGTTTCTTTCCCGCATCCTGCTTTATCAGTGGGGTCTTTGTGACCTGTATCTTGTCAAACCAGTCCTGCGGAACTCCTATCTCAAGATCAAGCCCTCACAGAAAATAGGGACTAGGTGGAAATTTTAAATATCTGGGTTTGTATACTTGCGTGACCATTTGTGTGTAAATACCTACAGTAAATGAAGTTTCTGGAAGACATTTACTTCTCAATACGTAAGATTCATTAGTTAGAGGTATATGCCTTCTCCCTTAGGCAACTCTGCCACAGAATCATCTTCAGCAGTGTTAGAGCTCAGAAACCATTCTCCAAAATATGGTGATTTGACAGGTTGAACTGTAGAAGAAGCCTTAAGGTCTCTCCAACCTTCCCCTCTCCCCACCATCTCTCTCAAAGCACAGGATAAAGTTGTTAGGTTCCATTATCTCCCTTAAGTCTGGACCCCCCTCCTCACCGAAAAGGAGAACAATTATTTTGTCTTCCTGTCACTGTAAGACCAAGAATGTAACCACACCTGAACAGACCTTTTCACAAGGTAATGTCTGCCTCTCAGGCTTATTCAGATTCCAAAGAGAAGTGTTTACAAGTAATCTGTGTTCCAGGATCCATGGTGCTTCCTAGCAAGCCTTTACTGCTCCTCAAAAGAATTCCTCTTCTCCCCTTCCCATAATCTGTTTTGCCAGGATGCTAGAGAAGCGTCCAAACCCCTTGGCAGGAGGTAATCACTCTGTGATTCTCCTCATGTACGTGTTAATAAAATTCGAATGCCTTTTCACCAACTAATCTGCCTTTTGTGAAATGATCTTTCAGTGAACATTCAGAGGGTGAACGGGAAGTTTCCCTTGGTCCCAACAGCTGTTTGGGAAGGATGGCTGCCGGGTAGTAATCTGCTGAGGTGGATTCTCTCAGTGTTTTCAATAGTGCACACTCTTTCTTTTTATGATTTTTGAACTAGCCTTTACTGTCTTAACATGCAATGCATCTTCTACTTGGATTTGCCCTAGTTTTAGATGTACAGAATTTAGTCGTATACCTGTATGAGGCTGAGCTTTCTCAAATATTACTGTGGGACTTAGGAAGATTTTCCTGGGTCTGTTCTTTTACCCATGTGGGTTTTTGAAAGAGAAACTTAAACAGATCTCTGCAGAACTCTATGACTAGCCTCTGTAGCTTTAGGAGATGAAAGTATAAACCAAAATGTATCTGAGACAATCTCAGTCAACTTAGAATTTTATTCTGCCAAGGTTAAGGACATGCCCGTGGCACAGCCTCAGGAGTTTCTGACATGTGCCCAAGGTAGTTTTGATACAGGAGCTAGAAAGAAATTATTTAGGCAGTTAGTGAGGGTAAGAGAGTCTTTGGCAAGGTTTCCCTTTTAATAAAAAGCAGCCCCCAAATCACTTTTTTTCTAACAAAGAGAAGCCGGAAAAATCAAGCTGCAGACATAAAAAAGCAAGCTAGAAGCTTGCAGGGGTGAATGCCAGCAGCTGTGCAAAATATGGAGGCTCCATCTTCCCTTTTCTTTGTCAACCAGGCGTAAAGAAGCAGGCAACATGGCGCCGGCCAGGTAGAGAACTCATCTGCATAATAACAGATGAGGGTGGAGCGGCCAGCTTCTTAGTGTGCTATGTAAATGGCACACCTGATCCAACCAATCTCTCGTCTCCTATGTAAATCAGACATCACCTCCTCAAACTCATCTATAAAACCACGTGCATTTCACCATTGAAATGGAAGACCCACTCAGGATCCCCTCTCTATGCAGAAGAGAGACCTTTTCTCTTTCTCTTGCCTATTAAACATCCTTTTTTTTTTTCTTTTGAGACGGAGTCTCACTCTGTGGCCCAGGCTGGAGAGCAGTGTCGCGATCTTGGCTCACTGCAACCTCTGCCTCCTAGGTTCAAGCAATTCTCTGCCTCAGCCTCCTGAGTAGCAGGGATTACAGGCATGTGCCACCACGCCTGGCTAATTTTTGTATTTTTAGTAGAGACGGGGTTTCACCAACTTGGCCAGGCTGGTCTTGAACTCCTGACCTCATGATCCAACCGCCTCGGCCTCCCAAAGTGCTGGGATTACAGGCGTGAGCCACCATGACCGGCTGTAAACATCCACTCTTAAACTTACTCCTTGTGTGTTCGTGTCCTTGATTTCCTTGGCCGCGAGGCAACAAACCTCAGGTATTTTCCCAGACAAATAGCTCTGCTTCAGTTTGGCTACAGCTTGGATTTATACATTTTAGGGAGACATAAGACATCCATCAATACATGTAAGATATACATTGGTTCAGTCTGGAAAGGCAGGACAACTTGAAGTGGGAGCGAGAAGCCGGGCTTCCAGGTTGTAGATGGATTCAAAGATTTTCTGATTGGCAATTTGTTGAAAGAGTTTACCTGCAGACCTGGAATCCACAGAAGGAAGTGTCTGGGCTAAGATAAGGAGCTGTGGAGACCAAGGTTCTTATTAAGCAGATGAAGCCTCCAGGTAGCAGGCTTCAGAGACAATAGATTGTAAATGTTTCTTATCAGACTTAAAAAGGTGCTAGACTCTTAGTTAATTCTCTCCTGGATCAGAAGAAAAGAACTGGAAAGGGAAAGGGAGTCTCTACAGAATGTAGATTTTTCCCCATGAGAGACAGCTTTGCAGGGCCATTTCAAAATATGTCAAATAAATGTATTTTAGGGTAAAATACTTCGATTTCATTCACGGCCTGCTATTTGTCAAGTGATACTATACTAAAGTCAGGCTGCGACTTGAAGCCTTATTGTTACAAAAAGTCTTAAGATCTCTGTTTTGATGTTAATGCTAGTCAGTTGTCCCTGAATTCCAAAGGGTGGAGGGCATAATGAGGCATGGCCAGCACCCCTGACCCCGGCTTCCCAAACTGGCCTGAACTAGGTTTTCAGGTTAACTTTAGAATTCCCTTAGCTGAGAGGAGGGGTCCAATCAAAGGGCTGGAAGGCTTAGAATTTTATTTTTAGTTTACAAAAGCAATCATTTTGGCCATTATGGTCTGAATTAAATTGCCACTAGGAAAAACTATATATATTTTAAAGTTGGGATGATGCCATTGTGGTGGGATAATCTGGAAGAAGCTTAATTTGTGTTAAATTATTCCTACTTATTCTTAATATTTTCCTATTTCCCCCCTGCTATAACATAGCTCCCTGAATACAGGAATACTTCTCTGTTTTGTTCCTGGATATTTCTCCAGCTCCTAGAAAGTGCCTGACCTGGAGAAGGTGCTCATGAAGCATCCAGTGAATCAGTGTTTCTTCTACTTGGGGGACTGTCCTACCAGCCCCCTATTGACTCCAGTAGGGATGGCACCATGTCTGAGAGGCCAACGAAGAGACCTGGAGACATAGGGTTTATTAGCATGGGTGGGGGGGTGGGAATTTACGTACAGAGAAATCCAGTGGAGGCAGGCTGGACAGGAGAACTGCTATTGTTTGTAAAAAGCATGTTGTGTATAAAACATTTTCACTTAGCACCCTCTACCTGGCAACCTCCATTTAACCCAAAACAAAGGGCCTCAACGCCCTGTATGGCCTGTGTTCCAAAGAATGGGCTGAGGTTTCAGAAATTCATCACAGATAAAGCAAATCTCTGGGCTGGCCACTCTTAGATTCTGTGAAAGGAAAATCTTGGGGTCCCAAAATTACTAAGCTAAAGGGAAAAGTCAAGCTGGGGACTGCTCAGGTCAAACCTCCCTCCCATTCTATTCAAAGTCATCCCTCTGCTCACTGAGCTAGATGCAGATCTGATTGCCTCCTTCAAAAAGGCTTCAGAAACTCAATATGCAACCATTTATCTCTCACCTACCTGTGATCTGGAAGCTCCCTCCCTGCTTCAAGTTGTACCTGCCTTTCTGGATGGAACCAATGTACTTCTTACATATATTGATTGATGTCTCATGTCTCCCTAAAATGTATAAAACCAAGCTGTGCCCTGACCACCTTTGGCACATGTCATCAGGACTTCCTGAGGCTGTGTCATGAGCGCACATCCTCAACCTTGGCAAAATAAACTTTCTAAATTAACTGAAAACATCTCAGATACTCAAGGTTTACAATTCCTTAGCTTGGAATTCTGAACACATGTTCTTCTTAGACCATAGGGTTCTTCTTAGAATATGCTTGTTATTGCTGTACGGTGCATCTGCCGTACAGGCACTGCCACCTTCCTCCTTGTGCCAGTGTCCCGATGTCCCAGGAAATGCATCAGGCAGATCCAGCCATCTCTGACAGAGGTTGAAGGTTCAGGTCCATTTTTGGCCCATGACATCTTTTCTTTTCACCCCTCACTACTGACTTAAAGGGTCAGCTCTCTCAGGGCTGACACTGAAAAGCGGTGTCACTTTTCTGCATGGGCAGAGAACTTGTTGCTGTTTTGTGCCTATTGCTAGAATTGGCTCTGAGAGGAAAGGTCAGGCCTACCTCTGTGCTGAGACTTAAGGGATATAATTGTTTGGAATTTTCCACAAGGTGAGCACCATGTGCACTCATGGAGCTAATGCCCTGGGGAAAATGGGTTCCAGCAGTACAGTCAGTCAAGTGGCCCCCAGAGCATTGATTTTCATGGGTCTGAAAAGCTATGAGGCTCCAGGAGCATTTGAATAAGGATGATTTAGGGAGATATACATAATGTTTGTAGCTTTTCAATTCCCTCCCAGACAACCTGAACTAATGTGTGAGAACAGAGAAAGCTGATTCCCAGAAAGCCAGTCCTTAGGGCCTGAACCCGCAGGCCCACTCTCCCATTTTCCATCTCTCCAAATCCTCAGGGCCAGCACAATCCCGCCTCTGGGAAACACCCTCTGACCTTTATTAACCGCGTGAATTTCGCTCTCTCTAAATTCCCACACTACCTACTATTTCATCTGTTCAATTAACATTGACCAAGCTCCTACTTTGTTACAAGCAAATGAAAATGACAATGCCATCATCCTCCCCTCGTGGGGAGTTGGCGGGGAGACACATGCTCATCAGAGCATGCATCACACATTAATATTAATGTATACTGCCTTATGATGCTTTTCACTTCATCTGCATGTGTATACATCTATGTTTTAATTACATATGTATGAACTGGTTTTCCCATGAGACTATAAGCATTTGAGATATTTTGAGATTGGGACTGTATCTCATGTGGTAATTCACAGGGTGCAGAGTGTAAAGCAAAGCTACGATCATTCCTTTTGAAATGGAAAGTAAATGGATTTGGGGAAGCAGAGTGCTGCGGTCAGAGCATCTTCTGGAAGAAAAGCAGCAAGTCACTCGTGTGTAATAATGAAGTATTCGTGGTTGGTTTCACTTGCACTTTTTCCACTTGAAAAAATCCCCATGAGTTATGAAGCTAGAACAGAACAGAATCCTACTGCTGACCTCAGAATACCCTGTGGACTGATAATTTTCAGGTGTGTCTTTTCAGGAAGGCCAAATAGGTAATTAAGAAGCAACAAAGGATTTTCCTAAGGGAAAAAATTAAATTGGATCTCTATTTCATACCATAAACAGATATAAATTCCAAGTGAATTAAAGATCAAGATGCAAAAAGAAAACCCAGATAGCCAATAGAACATCTCTTTATATTCTTGAGATAAGAAAGACCTTCCTAATAAACAAAAAATACCATAAAGCCATAAAGAAAAATATTGAGAGATCTGAGCATATAAAATTAAAAAGTTCTTCAATAAAGAAAAAGTATTTTTTAAAAAGCCACCAAGGAGGAGAATATTATCCATACCATATAAAGACCAGTGAGAAAGGTAAATTTTTAAAAAGCTATCTATAAAAAAGGATAAATAAAATGACATAGGCTGGGCACAGGGGCTCACACCTGTAATCCCAGCAGTTTTGGACGCTGAAGTAGGTGGATAATCTGAGCTCAGGAGTTCAAGACCAGCCTGGGCAACATGGCGAAATCCTGTTTCTACCAAAAATATGAAAAATTAGCCGGGCGTGGTGGTGCATGCCCGTAGTCCCAGCTACTAAGAAGGCTGAGGCAAGAGGATCACTTGAGCCCAGGAGGTGGAGGTTGCAGTGAGCCAAGGTTATGCCACTGTACCCAGCCTGGATGACAGAGTGAGGGCCTGTATAAAAAAAAATAATAAAATGAAATAAAATAAATGACATAAACAGAAAAGTTACAGAATACAAATGGCCAATAAGCGTGAAAAAAATGTTAACCCTTGCAAGTGTTCATGGAAAAATCTATTCTTTGTTGATAGGTTTGACAGAGTTTAAAATGATTGACAATGTTAACTCTTGGTGAGGTTGTGAAGATTTCCTCACACACTGCTGGAGAAAATGTAAATTGCCCTCTCCTTTTGGGAGGACAATCGTGTAATGTCTAACACAATTGTAAATGCACATAGCTTTTCATCCAGGGGTTCCCTTCTTGGAATTTACCCTTAGATGGGGTCCAAGAAGAATATACACAGAAAAAATAAGCTACATAAGGTGGAACAATATGTGTAATATATACCATTGATGTCAATTTGTAAAATAAAACGTGATTGTTACATATGTTTTATGTATATGTAAACAATGATATTTACTGCAGCTTTTTTTTAGAGTAAAAAATTGAAAACAACCTCATAGGAGAATGGCTAATCTAGTGATGATCTATTCATAACCAGATGACTAGGCAGAGCCTTAAACAGTGACACAGAAATTTAAGACATGTCATTACATGAGAAAAGCAAAACAGAACAATACAAGGTCTCTTTATTTTTTTAAAAAAAAATATTGCATCATATGATGTTTTTTCCCCTACTTTGAACATCAAAAATCTGAATACATCTTAAAATCAGTAACATCATAAATTAATTAGCAATCTTTCTTAGTGGTACATAAAATCATTGCATGCCTTACAAACAAAAGGATCATATATTTGTTAGGAATGTGCTATATATACATAAATTTATTATGCAAATGAGCTTTTCCAAAGTCAGGAAGGATGCCTACCACAATGTCCATAGGAGTAATCTGTAGGATGTATCTGATTAAACAAGGTAAGGGGATGGGAATGTTTTACTCTGTATGTTTCTCTGTTTGAATTTTAACCACATGTGAAATAGAATCCCATTTGAACATTTAAAAATATATGTGCCTAGAAAAAAAAATCTAGTGGAATGTAAGCCAAAATATTATCAGTAGTTTTCTCTGAGCAGAAAAGTCATAATTGACTTTTATTTTATTTTTTAGTTTGTTGGTATTTCTGTATTTTCTCCTACAGTTAATATATGTCAGTTGTATATATTTTTTAAAAGACAGCATGAAATTCCAAGACCTGCTGCATTAACTCCATCGGTAGCAATAGACATGTCAGGAAGCCCTGGGCTTACACCATCAATATATAAACACGCTTGCATCCCTGCTCACCTACACAGACAGCCAGTTAGGTAATCATGAGCAGAGATGCCTACACTTGTCTTCACCTGAGGGTGTTTATCATGTCATGGGTACCAAAGACAATTGAAATAGGTCCCTGCTCTCTGGGAGCTTCTAGCCTAACTCAAGCTATAGGTTAGAGAGGATGTATACAATATGGAGAGCCCTGGCCCAGCCAGTTGACTTGCTGCTGAGACAATCTCATTTTGCTACAATTTCAAAAATGATAAACCACCTGCCTGATGAATTGTGAGTTCCTTAGGCAAACTAGCAGTATGATTGGGATGAAAAACTCTCAACTTCATTAATCCCAGTATCTTCAATTGTGTGACTTAAGCTAAACCTGTGTTTTTATTGCCATTAGTCTATTTTTGTCTTTATCATAGTAAAATCCATTTTACAATGTGATTTTATAAAATAAGGTATCTTTCTCTGATTAAAATCTTTTAGAAAGAAAGAAAGAATTTTATTATTTTGAGATACTGTGCCTCTTTGAAGTCATCTGGACTGAGTTTTCTCATTCTGACTAAAAATGAGAGGGCAAGTTCATCAGATCCTCTGCTTTCAGATGCCATCAGTGGAAGAGAGAAGCTGTGGATTGTTGCCACCGTGGCAGAGCCTCCTGTTACCTGCCAATGGTGAAGCTTCTTTAGTGATCACATGGATCCAGTGCTCTCAGCAATGATGAGCTGTATGTGTATTTCTTGGTTGCTTAGAGTAAACAAATAATTTATTTTGGCTCCAGTGATGTTTCAGACCTTCTGCTGTTAAAATCAAGCTGACTTCGAATCATACATCTTTGTTTCCACACATAAAAATATGATGCCCTTGTATCCCCAGATGTTAGAGACCTAAACACACTCACTTATCCTGTTAGCAGTTTTCTACTCATCTGACTCCATTTGGGAAACAGCTATTCACTTCCTCTTTCCAGAGAGGACCTCAGCAGACCATAGCCACATGTTGCATGGCTCAGCTGGACTCACAGACCCAAGGAAGAACAAGGAGAAGTCTTGTTCTTCCGAAAAGCAGTCTGGAGTATAAATAAATACACCAGACCACGTGCATAGAAAACATAGGCTGTTGGGAGAACTGGAGATTCTGAGTATGAGAGAGTGACTGAGAGGAACGGGAACAATGGGAACTCAGATAATTATCTATGAAGGTAATCAGAGGCAAAAAGATCTTTAATACAGTGAGAAACAAAAAGCTAATTATCAACAAGTGACAATTAGGCTGACAGCTGACTTAGCAGCAATGATGGAAGTCAGAAAACACTAGAGAAGTATCTTCAAAATGCTGATATAAAATAACTGTCAACCTAGGTTAATACATTTTGTAGAAATATTTCTCAAGAACAAGAGCAAAATGAACACATTTTCAGATGAACACTGAGAAAGTTAATCTCCAAACTCACACTAATGGAAAATCTATGTCATACTATAAAAAGTAAGAGAAAAGAGGGAAAAAAGGATTTCAGAATCTGGTTCTGAGATATGGAAAGTAATAAATTGTAATTGTAAATAAAGAAATACATTATTTTAAATTGTAAGTTTGTAAAAAATCTAAAACATGTTATACAAAATAATATTTAACTTGGGTCAAAAGAGCTAACACAACGGACAATTTCTTGTTGGGGTTTTCCTGAGGTCTTTGTATTATTTGAAAGTTGAATTAAAGACATTGATGAACTTTTCACTCTTTAGGATGCATGTTGTAGTTTTTAGAATAACCATTAGAAAACGAGAGAAAAAGAATAGAATACAGGAAAAATTTAATCTGTTCCAAAAAATGACAGAAAATATAACTTTAAAAATTGGGACAAATGAAAGCATATAATAAAATGTTGGAAGTAAGTTCAAATATATCAGTAACCTCAAAACATGAAAATGAGCTGAAGTATTTACTTAATAATTAGGAATTGTCAAAAAATATTCTGCTATAGTCTAAGACATGACACACGTAAAACATAAAAACATAGAAGGGCTTAAAATAAAAAGACAAAAGCAATAATATTTCAGGCAAATACTAACCCAAATAAAGTCACTGTTGCTCTATTATATCAGTAAAAACTTTGAGGCAAATAGCAGAAGGCCAGCACATAATAGAAAAGTTGAGTTCAGCAGAATATACCATTCTAAATTTGCATAGACCTATTAGTGAGGTTTACAATATGTAAAGAATATTTGATGAAACTACAATGAGTAATTCACAAGCAAAACCATTTAATACACTTGATCCAGTGACCACATATTGAACCCTGAAGCCAAAATACAGTTGGCTCTTTGTAAAGGTTGATATAATGGACAAACCTCTGGTGGGTTTGACCTAGGGAAAAAAAAGGAGAGAAAAAGATATAAAAACCAATATTAGAAATGAAAAGAGGCTAGGGATGGTGGCTTAAGCCTGTAATCCCAACACTTTGGGAGGCCAAGGCAGAGGATCACCTGAGCTCAGGAATTCAAGTCCAGCCTGGCCAACATAGCGAGACCTTGTCTCTACAAAAAAATCAAAAATTAGCTGAGCATTGTGGTGGGCGCCTACAGTTCCAGCTATTCAGAAGGTTGAGGCGAGAGGATCACTTGAGCCCTATTGTATCTCTTTGAAGTCATCTGGACTGGGTTTCCTCATTATTACTAAAAACGAGAGGGCAAGTTCATCAGGACCTCTGCTTTGAGGTGCCATCAGTGGAAGAGAGAAGCTGTGGATCGTTGCCACCATGGCAGAGCCTCCTGTTCCCTGCCAATGGTGAAGCTCCTTTAATTAGGGAGTTTGAGGCTGCAGTGAGCTGTGATTGTGCCACTGCACTCAGCCTGGGTGACAGAACAAGCCCGTACCTCAAAAAATAAGTAAAAGAAAAAGACAAATACAAAAATTGGGATTGGGAGGCTGACGTGGGAGGATAATTTGAGCTCAGGAGGTAGAGATTCTGTCTCAAAAAATAAAAATAAAAAGTAGAAATGAAGAGTCAACTACAGATACAACAGAAATAATGAGAAAATAATAGGAACATTGTAATGAATTTAATGTAAACCTGATGAAATTAGGATTCACATCTATTGTATTTTCACACACTACAGTATCTCCAGTGCCAGAACTGTAGTCATTATTATTGAGTAAATAGGTTTGAAACCTTAGAAAAAGGATAAATTATCTGAAAAATATAATTTACCAAAACTAACTTACACAAAAAAATGGAATCTGTATTTTGAAACGTTTCCAAAAAGGAGTGATAAATAAGCAGAGCACAGAGGATTTTTAGGTCAATGAAACTACTCTACAATACTATAATGGTGGCTACATGCCATCAAGAATTTGTCCAAATCCATAGATTGTACATCAAGAGTGAGCCTTAACATGGGCTATTGACTTCAGCCAATAATGCTGTGTCAGTGCAGGTTCATCAGTTACAGCAAATGCTCCGCTCTTGTGGGATGTTGGTGATGGGGGAGTCTGTGCTTGTGGTCGGGGAGGAGGCATATGGGAACTGTATATTCTGCTCAATTTTTCTGTGAACCTAAAACTGCTCTTAAAAAATTAAAACTAAAAATAAACAGTCCAAAAAACCCCAAAACCTACCCAAAAAGGGAACGCTAGGCTCAGATGCTTTTAGGAGTAAATTCAACCAAATTTTGAGGAATAATTTTTTCAACTTATACAAACTTTTCCAGAGAATAAAAAGAGAAAACACTCCCCTTCTTTGAGGCTAGTAAAATATTGATTCCCAAACTAGATAAGACAGTACAATAAATAAAAATTAAAGCCTATGTTACTCATGAACATGAAAGCAAAAATTCTACCCAAAATATTAGCAACTCAGGTCCAGCAGAACATAGCAAAATAATAAAACATGATCAGACTGGGTTTATTCCAAGAATACGATGGTAGTTGAATATTAAAAATCAAACAATGTGATTTATCACACTCATAGATTAAAGGAAAATAAAATAGGATATGCTCAGTAGAGGTAGTTAAAGCAGTTAATAATATTTAACAATCTTTTATGATTAAAAAAATTTTTTTAATTTCTTAGCAAATTTGGATTAGAGAGAAAGTTTCTTAACCTAATAAAGGATTCCTAACAAAAATCTAACACCAACTCAACCTAAAGGCCCAATAGTGAAACATTAGAAGCGCCTTTGAAAAATTGAAACTAGAAAGATGCCGACCCATCCCACACTGGCTATTACCACTGTGATCCAACCACACTGGAACCCTGGCTATAGTGAAATAAAAATGACAAAAGATATAAAGATTGGAAAAGAAGAAACAAACTATCATTATCTATATAAGATTTTCTACATGAACAAAACCTCATAGTCTAAGGATTAATTATCAGAATTAACAAGAGAGTTTATCAAAATCCCTGTTACTACTTAAAATGCAAAAATCCTTTGCACTTTCAAATATCCACAACAAAGAGTTAGAAAATATAATTTTTTAGATATAGTATATCACAAAATAACTGAAACCTAACAAAATAGATCTAGGGATAAATCTAACAAAAGATGTGAAAGATCTTCATGGATAAAATTATAAAGCTTTACTAAAAGGTATTAAAGGTCAGCTGGGCGCAGTGGCTCACGTCTATAATCCCAGCACTTTGGGAGACCGAGGCAGGCAGATCACGAGGTCAGGAGATGGAGACTAACACAGTGAAACCCTGTCTCTACTAAAAATACAAAAAATTAGCCAGGCGTGGCGGCGGGAGCCTGTAGTCCCAGCTACTTGGCAGGCTGAGGCAGGAGAACAGGGTGAACCTGGGAGGTGGAGGTTGCAGTGAGCCGAGACCACGCCACTGCACTCCAGCCTGGGCAACAGAGCAAGACTCTGTCTCAAAAAAAAAAAAAAAAAGGTTTACACTAATGCAGAAAGATAATATGTTCATGAATAGGGTGATTTCAATACAAAAAGATATTTATCCTCTAACTGACCAATAAGCAAAATGTAACGCCAATCAGTCCCAACAGGTGATTTCATGGGCCTTGTTAAACTGATTCTACATTTGTATAAAGACCATAGCGATGACGCTCTTGAGTGAGAACAAAAGTGTGGAGGCATTGGCCTATAAAATGTAAAGAGTTATTTTGAGGTGGTAGTAATTAAAAAGAGTGATATTGGTGCAAAAATAGACAAAAAGACCAACAGAACAGGAACTAGGGCTCAGAAATAGACTCATATGTATTTGAAAACTTGATATGCACTTGACATGGCATTGTAGACTAAGAGAAAAAGATAGACAATATAAATGTATTAACATTATACACAACTAATTATTCATATGAGAAAAAAGAAAAAGTATTCCTACTTCACACCATATGCAAAGATACTTCTGGATGGATCAAGGACTTAAATATAAATACAAAACATTAAAAGTTTTACAGTAAAACAACATCTTTATGACCTCGGGATAAACAAGAATGTTTTAAGCAAGTCACAAAAAGCGCTAAACCTAAGGGAAAACATAGACAATGACAATTACATTAAAATTAAGATTTTCTGTTCATAGGAAACCATCTAGCTTCCAAAAAATCTATTTTGAGAAAAGATACTTGTAGCACATAAAATGACAAAAGATTAGTATCCATAATTTAAAATGAAATTCTACAAATTAATAAGAAAAAGATAAACGATAGAAAAAAGGGCAAAGGTAGTGAATATGCCTATACTAGAAGAGAGTATAAATAGCCAATGACCACAGGAAAAGATGATCAACCTCATTAGTACTCAGGAAATTGAAAATAAAATGTCAAAGAGATACGATTTCTCACCCACTGAATTTGCAAAAATTAAAGTCTGGCAATATCAAGTATTGTTCGAAAGATTAAGCTACAGGGAACAATCAGTGGTACATTGACATAAGGTCAACATTGGGGACATTGATGACTTCGAGAACAGTTGGTGGTTGGTGTGGGTAAACACCCAACCAGAGAAGATTTTAAGAGATGATGGGAGGAGAGGAACTGAAGGCAGAGAGTATAGATGATTCTGTAAATAAGAGCGAAGAAATAGGGTAGTGCCTGATGAAAGAACTCAGGTCAAAAGCAGTTTTTTATTTCTTCACCCTCCCCATGACTTCAGATGGGAGAAATGGCAGAAAGAGGAAATTTTTGATGCAGGAGAGAGATTGATGGAGTGATGCCCTTGAGTAGGTGAGAGAGGATGGGATGACAGCGTAAGTGGAGGAATTGATTTTAGATAGCAGCATGAATGGTTCACCTGCAGGAAGAGAGAAACCACAGATGCTGCAGGTACAGGTGCTTGCAGGTGGGTAGGTGTGGTGGTAGCAGTGGGTAGAAGCCCTCTGGTGGTTCCATTTCGTTGGTGAAATAGGAGTCAAGATCGTTAGCTGAGAGGATCCGGGAGAAGGTGCTGGAGGTCTGGAAAAAGAGAAGCTTGAAATTTTCATCCAGAAAAGCATGAGGTCAAATGGGTTAGGAAAGTATAGTAAGATTGCCCAGAGGCACTAAAAGCCCATTTGAGACTGTGGTCATGAGTTTAAGGTGAGACCAGCCTGCAAGATTGTGTGTTTTTTTGTTATTTTTTCCAGCCCCATTCAACCACATGAGTGCAGGCACGGAGGAAACAGAGATTTTCATTTAACCAGGATTGTTTCTTTGCTGAGCCAGCATAACAAATGGAGAGGGGGAGATAGTTGAGGATGTACCAAGGGAGTGATTATAACGATTAACCATGGAATTCTTGCAGAGGAAGATGAGGAAATAGAATATCAAGTGGGTGAGTGATAGGATCAATAGCTTTAAAGTTCTGCTAGACTCAAAGGATGGTTGGAATTGAAGGACTGCCGGGAGTGTACAGGAAAGATTAAAGGTGGTGGTCAGGGTAGGATACATGGAAATGAGATGAGAAGGAGTTTTGATTATTGGTAATAAATGTATCTTGGAAATAGAAGTAAGGTAAAATGGAAGAGGGCTTTTAAAGGAGAAGAATTCAAGGAACTGAGAGTCTAGGGTGATGGAAGAATCATCTTTATGTAAATCTACACAAATTAACAGCGGCTTATGTTGTACAGAGTGATGGTGCACTAGGAGTTATAGTCAATAAATAAGTAGGGGCCCTACTAGGTCAAGTGGTGTGATGGCTATTGGGAAAAAACATCTACCACTTAAAAGTGTTGCAGGGGAAGCAATAAATTCAGAGGAATATGCAAGAAAACTTTATTTTAAACCATATCATATCTTTTTTAAAAATGGCATTGCCTATATTCTGAAATACTACCAGTTCATTTTGAATAGCTCAAGTTCCTGCTTTACTGATTATTTTTGAGACCTGTTTAGAATATATACTTGTCTTCTCATTTATCAATCATTATTCATTCAGCACATTTTTATTCAATGCATACTCAACAAATATTTGCTCTAGGTACTTAAAATCCAACAATGGGAACAAAACAAAAATCCCTACCTTTGTAGAGCTTATATTCCCAGTCTATTTATTTTATTTTCAATATTGTGTGGAAATCAGAGCTGTGGATCATCTTGCTTTTATAGTAAGCTATTTTGCTCCAAGTACAGTGAACAAAATGGAGTCAGTTAAAAAGAAAATAAAAACTGAGGCACCAAAGCTGGGCACTGAGTGGGAACATTTTCCTGCCAAGCAGGAAACCCAGTAGAGTACAGGGTGTAGTAGGTTCCCAGGGATGAGAAATGAATAAGATCTTTTAGAGCCTGTCTTAGTCCATTCTGTGTTGCTACAACGGAATATCTGAGACTGGATAATTTATAAAGAATGGAAATTTACTTCTTATAGTTCTGGAGGCTGGGAAGTCCAAGGTTGAGGGGCCAGCATCTGGTAAGAGCCTTCTTGGTGCATCATCCCATGGCACAAGGCAGAAGAAGGCCCAGGGAGCATGCAAGACAGAGAGAGAGGGAGGGGGCCAAACTCATCTTTTAAATCAGGAGCCCACTCTGGCAATAACTAAGTCACTCCCACAATAACAGCATTAATTCATTCAGGAAGGCGGAGCTCTCATGATCTAACTAACTCTTAAAGGTCCCACCTCTTAATACCATCACAATGGCAATCAAATTTCACCATGAGTTTTGGAGGAGATATTCAAACCGCAGCAAAGCCCAAAGACCAGGAATGATTTCTGTCCCATATTGGAAAGCAAAATCTCCATATGCTGTTGACTGACTGAAGAGGTCTGGGTTTGTCAGGTGGGCAACAAGACTGTTTTACTGGCAGAGGTGATCCGAGTCACAAGGCACCAAAATATGTTAGTGGTAGAAGGTATCTGAGTTACTGGTGGCAAATCCATACGAGTCAGCAGGAACCTCAGTTCTTGCCTCCTCAGAAGAAAAGAATTTGACTGAGAGGCATAAGGCTGAAAAGGAGACTGAGGCAAGTTTCAAAGCAGGAGTGCAAGTTTATTAAAAAGCCTTAGAGCAGGAAAGAAAGGAAAGTATATTTGAAAGAGACCCAAGCTGACATCTTGGAGGTCCAGTGCAGGGTGTAACTTAAAATTTCATATGCTGGCCTACTTCTGTGTCTTGTGCCCCTTTCCCTTCATTCTTCCCTTAGGGTGAGCCGCCTGCATGCACAGTGCCCCGCTTGCGCTTGGGAGGTGAGCATGCGCACTGTGTTTACTGGAGTTGTGTGCATGCTCACTCGAGGCTTTCTTCCATTTTCTGGTGGAATGCCCCTGGAAGGTCATACTCTGCCATTTTTCCTCTTAATCTGCATGCATGAGCCCACTTGCCCAATTCCTGAGATCTTATTGGAGCCTGACGATTACCAATTTCATGTATTTGTATCTGTTGGGAAACTACCTCTCCCTGGCACCAGCTTTAACCTATGATCATTTTAGAGAGGCAATGTGACAACTGCTGGACCATTACCTGATGGTTGCCTGACATTCCTAGTGGGTTGGGGAGAGTCTTCTCCTGCCCCACTCATGCCTGACTAGCTACCTACTGTAACAGCTGGAGGTGGTCAGCTGTGGACATGGGCCACCCATCCAGGAGCATGGTGTCCCGCTGCCTCTGCTGCATGTGTGACCTGCCCAAGTTGGCTCTGTGTAGGTGTTGGCGGGCTGATGGCCAGACCAAGGATGGTTGGTACAAGGTCTCAGACACATTCTGTAGTAGTTTCCTAGGGCTGTCAAAGCAAAGTACCACACATTGCATGGCTTAGAACACCAGAAATGTATCGTCTCACAGTTATGAAGGCTGAAAACTCTGAGGCCAAGCTGTCGCAGGGTCACGGTCCCTCTGAAACCGGCAGGGGAATGCTTCTTGGCTTCTTCCCACTTTGGTGGTTTGCTGGCAATTTCTGGCATTCTTTGACTTGTACATGTGTCCTTCTAGTGTTCCCTCTTCACACGGCATCCTCCCTGTGTGTCTTCCCTCTGTATGTGTCTATCTCTATGTTTAAATTTCCCCCTTTCAATAAAGATACCAGTCATATTGGACGAGAGGCCCGCTAAAGACCTCATCTTAATCTGATTACCTCTGTAAAAACTCTATTTTCAGTTCTGAGGTACTAGGAGTTAGGACTTCGACATGTCTTTTTTTTTTTTTTTTTTTTTTTTTTGAGATGGAGTCTCACCCTGTCTCCCAGGCTGGAATGCAGTGGCACAATCTCGGCTCACTGCAATCTCTGCCTCCCAAGTTCAAATGATTCTCGTGCCTCAGCCTCCTGAGTAGCTGGGTTTACAGGCATGGAAATCACAACAAACTGTCTCTCAGACCATGTGCAATCAAATTACAACTCAGGATTAAGAAACTCACATAAAACTGCACTACTTCATGGAAACTGAACAACCTGCTCCTGAGTGACTACTGGGTAAATAATGAAATGAAGGCAAAAATAAAGACGTTCTTTGAAACCACTGAGAACAAAGACACAACATACCAGAATCTCTGGGACACATTTAAAGCAGTGTGTAGAGGGAAATTTATAGCACTAAATGCCCACAAGAAAAAGCAGTAAAGATCTAAAATCAATATCCTAATATCACAATTAAAAGAACTAGAGAAGCAACAGCAAACAAATTCAAAAGCTAGCAGAAGGCAAGAAATAACTAAGATCAGAGCAGAACTGAAAGAGATAGAGACACAAAAAAACCCTTCAAAAAATTAATGAATCCAGGAGCTGGTTTTTTGAAAAGATCAACAAAATGGATAGACCGCTAGCAAGACTAATAAAGAAGAAAAGAGAGAAGAATCAAATATACGCAATAAAAAATGATAAAGGAGATATCACCACCGATTCCACAGAAATACAAACTACTATTAGAAAATACTATAAATGCCACTATGCAAATAGATTAGAAAACCTAGAAGAAATGGATAAATTCCTGGACACATACACCCTCCCAAGACTAAACCAGGAAGAATTTGAATCTCTGAATATACCAATAACAGGCTCTGAAATTGAGGCAACAATTAACAGCCTACCAACCAAAAAAAGTCCAGGACTAGACAGATTCACAGCCGAATTCTACCAGAGGTACAAAGAGGAGCTGGTACCATTCCTTCTGAAACTATTTCAATCAATAGAAAAAGAGGGAATCCTCCCTAACTCAACAGGATAATGAATCCAACATCATCCGGTTACCAAAGCCTGGCAGAGACACAACAACAAAAAAAGAGAATTTTAGACCAACGCCCTGATGAACATCGATGCAAAAATCCTCAATAAAATACTGGCAAACCGAATCCAGCAGCACACCAAAAACCTTATTCGCCATGATCAAGTCAGCTTCATCCCTGGGATGCAAGGCTGGTTCAATATACGCAAATCAATAAACGTAATCCATCACATAAACAGAACCATCGACAAAAACCACATGATTATCTCAATAGATGCAGAAAAGGCCTTCGACAAGCCTTCATGCTAAAAACTCTCAATAAACTAGGTATTGATGGAATGTATTTCAAAATAGTAAGAGCTATTTATGACAAACCCACAACCAATATCATACTGAATGGGCAAAAACTAGAAGCATTCTCTTCTGAAAACCAGCACAAGACAAGGATGCCCTCTCTCACCACTCCTATTCATCATATTGTTGGAAATTCTGGCCAGGGCAATCAAGCAAGAGAAAGAAATAAAGGGTATTCAATTAGGAAATGAGAAAGTCAAATTGTCCCTGTTTGCAGATGACATGATTGTATATTTAGAAAACCCCATCGTCTCAGCCCAAAATCTCCTTAAGCTGATAAGCAACTTCAGCAAAGTCTCAGGATACAAAATCAATGTGCAAAAATCACAAGCATTCCTCTACACCATTAACAGATAAACAGCCAAATCATGAGTGAACTCCCATTCACAATTGCTACAAAGAGAATAAAATACCTAGGAATCCAACTTACAAGGAATGTGAAGGACCTCTTCAAGGAGAACTGCAAACCACTGCTCAACGAAGTAAAAGAGGACACAAATGGAAGAATATTCCATGCTCACGGATAGGATGAATCAATATTGTGAAAATGGCCTTACTGCCCAAAGTAATTTATAGATTCAATGCCATCCGCATCAAGCTACCCATGACTTTCTTCATGGAATTGGAAAAAAAACACTTTAAAGTTCATATGGAACCAAAAAAGAGCACACATTGCCAAGACAATCCTAAGCAAAAAGAACAAAGCTGGAGGCATCAGACTACCTGACTTCAAACTATACTACAAGGCTACAGTAACCAAAACAGCATGGTACTGGTACCAAAACAGATATATAGACCAATGGAACAGAACAGAGCCCTCAGAAATAACACCACACATCTACAACCATCTGATCTTTGACAAACCTGACAAAAACAAGAAATGGGGAATGGATTCCCTATTTAATAAATGGTGTTGGGAAAACTGGCTAGCCATATGTAAAAAGCTATAACTTTCCTTACATCTTATACAAAAATTAATTCAAGATGGATTAAAGACTTAAATATTAGGCCTAAAAACATAAAAACTCTAGAAGAAAACCTAGGCAATACCATTCAGGCCATAGGCATGGGCAAGGACTTCATGACTAAAACACCAATAGCAATGGCAACAAAAGCCAAAATAGACAAATGGGATCTAATTAAACTAAAGAGCTTCTGCACAGCAAAAGAAACTACCATCAGAGTGAATAGGCAACCTACAGAATGGGAGAAAACTTTTGCAATCTACCAATATGACAAAGGGCTAATATCCAGAATCTACAAAGAACTCAAACAAATTTACAAGAAAATCAAACAACCCCATCAACAAGTGGGCGAAGGATATGAACAGACACTTCTCAAAAGAAGACATTTATGCAGCCAACAGACACATGAAAAAATGCTCATCATCACTGGCCATCAGAGAAATGCAAGTCAAAAGCACAATGAGATACCATCTCACAGCAGTTAGAATGGCGATGAAGAGGATGTGGAGAAATAGGAACACGTTTACACTGTTGGTGGGACTGTAAACTAGTTCAACCATTGTGGAAGACAGTGTGGCAATTCCTCAAGGCTCTAGAACTAGAAATACCATTAGACCCAGCCATCCCATTACTGGGTATATACCCAAAGGATTATAAATCATGCTGCTATAAAGACACACGCACACATATGTTTATTGCGGCACTATTCACAATAGCAAAGACTTGGAACCAACCCAAATGTCCATCACTGATAGACTGGATTAAGAAAATGTGGCACATATACACCATGGAATACTATGCAGCCATAAAAAAGGATGAGTTCATGTCCTTTGTAGGGACATGGATGAAGCTGGAAACCATCATTCTAGCAAACTATCACAAGGACAGGAAACCAAACACCACATGTTCTCACTCATAGGTGGGAATTGAACAATGAGATCACCTGGACACAGGGTAAGGAACATCACACACCAGGCCCTGTTGGGGGGTGGGGGGCTGGGGGAGGGATAGCATTAGGAGAAATACCTAATGTAAATGATGAGCTGATGGTTGCAGGAAACCAACATGGCACATGTATACCGACGTATCAAATCTGCAGGTTGTGCACATGTACTCTAGAACTTAAAGTATAGTAAAAATAAATAAATAAATAAAGAGCTGAGTCTGTGGCATTCTATTATGGCAGCTGGAGCTGACTGATACATTGCTCCATTTGATAGTTCTCCCAGGCACTGCCCCAGGCCTCACTCCCTGCCCCTATGTCATCTCTCTTGACTCACGTCTCTGAATGTCAGTGTGTAACACCCATGCAGTAATTTTCATTCTCAGTTTTCGTAGGTAGGTGATATGGTTTGGCCATGTTCCCACCCAAATCTTATCTTGAAATGTAGCTCCCATAATTCCCAAGTGTCATGGGAGACACCTGGTGGGAGTAAATTGAATCATGGGGGCGGGTCTTTCCCATGCTGTTCTCATGGTAGTGAATAGGAATAAAATCATCATGAGATCTGATGGTTTTATAAAAGGGAGGTCCCCTACACAAGTTTTCTTGCCTGCCAACATGTAAGAAGGGACTTTGTTCTCCCTTCCCCTTCCACCATGATTGTGAGGCCTCCTCAGCCATGTGGAACTGTGAGTCAAATTAAACCTCTTTCCTTTATAAATTACCCAGTCTTGGGTATGTCTTTATTAGCAGCATGGGAACAGACTAATACAGTAGGCATAGTTTGTTATGCTTCTATCAGCTGGCTGGTGTGGGCTTTGATGCCCATGGCATGGGGCAGCTAGGTAAGGGGTTGACAGAAACAGAGGGAAGAATGGGTTCCAGCAGGTGGTTTGAGCCATGGTTGCAGAGAATGGGAAAGAGGATCATGTGGACATTAGGCAGCTTACCTGCAAAGCAGCTTGATGGAAAAGCTCAGTTCATTCTTGAAATTCTTAACTTATTTCAGTAGGTCCAGAAATGGAGAATGGGGGAGAATGACATTTCTTTGATTTTCCCTCCTTGGCTTTCTCCTGGATACAGCTTCCTTTCCTTAATGGATATCCTTATGTCCCTCTCTCCTATGGTACTTTCCTTCCTCTTCTGTCTCTCCACTGGCTTCCCCATCTTGCCTAGATAACGAGTTAAAGCTGCAAAGAGACCTAGGTGTTGAGCACCTCATTGTTTCGGACTCTGTGGCGTAGCTGTGGATGAGATTGACTTAGGAGTTTACATTCTTATGTTTTGGAGGCAGAAGATAAACAAACAAGGAAACTATCAGAGTGTAATGTGCTGAGAATTAAAATGGAGAGATGAGATTGCAACTGCATGCTCCATCAGGGGATGGCTTTAGATTGGGTGGCTTTTGCTGCAGCTCTTGTGGTGTTGAGGGTGGGGGGAATTGACAGTTTATGATCCACAACACCATTAGTCAGGTTAAGAAATTATCAGATACACTGCAAAGTTCTGCAATTTTGGCTCTAAGTTACACAAAAAGTGAGTAAGTTTTCTTATCTATACCAGACAGAGGGTGTAACCAGGCCTTGTTAGAAAATGAATAAACAATGATTCCAAGTGCCATTTCCTTTGTCTGTTTAGAGAATTTTTAGTTATCACAAAGCTTTCTTATGAGGTCTTTGATAAGGCAATGGCATGTTATTAAAAGCTATTATCTAAGAAAACAAAACCAATAGATGCATATTTTACCCTGATGCTATCTTTAAGTGGCAGACATCCAGGGACATTGGAAAGTAACTTGGGCTATTAAAGCAAGGCACTGTCCCTTGGGCCTCAGCCCTAAGTCCAGGGTGTCCTTTCAGGTGGGGCACCTTTGTAGAAACATCCTCTTGCCCCAGGGGAAAGTTGCTGAGGGCCAGGAGGATTCAGTCCTCCAGGTCTTGGAGGAGCTCCAAGCTCTTGGCCTTGGAGGTGCTCAGAGGTAGCCCTTGGTGTGGAGCTCTCCCTGGAGAGGAGTAGGGGAGGTAGCTGGGGAGAGACATGGGTGGGGAGCACAGGTGGTGCAGGAGCAGCTGGAGCATCCAGACCCTCCCTGCAGAGGTGGCCTGACAGAAGGTTTGGATCTTGTTGCTAATGTGCATTCCAGGACCAGCACACTGACCTTAGGCTCAGGAAGGGACTTACTGCTCAGTTGCTTCTTTGGTGGGGCCTGTCAGGATTTGAAATGAAGCAGAAGCTCTTATAACATTCAGCCATAAATCTAAATCTTTTTTTTTAACTCAAGCAAAATAGTGAGATAACTTGACATTTTGCATGCTTAAATTTAGAACAGATGACAGAAATTGAATACTCACGTCATAAGCTGCTTCATTTAAACAAACACACAGAACCAGACTCTGCTTCATGTGACTTGGATCTTGAGAATGCTTCCTCCTTTGCCAAAACTTAAAACCCTTAGGGTGGCTAATAAATATGGGCCTGAGAATGAGGTCACCTGACCTCCAGGCCTGGCTCTTGCTTGGCTGACAAAGCCACCCCCTGGGCCTCAGTAAATCCTTCTCTGAGATGGCCTTGTGTGGTGGCTCTTGTGCCCAGAGGGCACACACAGTCCAAAATGAGCACACACAGTGGTGAGGACACACCTCAGGGTCTGGGAGCATGTGAACAGGGGAATATATGAGACTACCTTACAATTTATGCCTACTATGTCTAATAATGGTTGTCAATAACTGCTGGAAGCATGCTTTGTTGTCTTTTTTTTTTTTTTTTTTTTTTTGTTTTTTTTGAGACAAGGTCTCAGTTTATCACCCAGGCTGGAGTGCTGTGGCAGGGATCACAGGTCACTGCAGCCTCTAGTGTAATCACTCAGTGGGTTCTTCCTGCCTACTGCACAGACAAAGTCTGTTCACTGAGACCATGATACTGTAATTAAGAAAGAGTTTAATTGACAGGAGTTTGGCCATGTGGGAGATGAAGTCATCACTCAAATCAGTCTCCCCAAGAACTCAGAGGCTGGGGTTTTTATGGACAATTTGGTGGGCAGAGGGCTAGGGAATAGGTACTGCTGATTGGCTGGGGATGAAATCACAGGGGTGTGGGAAAAGGTCTTTGAGCACTGAGTTTGCCTCTGAGTGGGGGCCACAGGATTGGTTGAGTCATGAGTCATGGGTCCAGGTGGGGTCATTCTATAGGAGCAATTGGGAAAGTCACAAATCTTGTGCCCTCTGATTATATGACTCCTGAGCAGTTAGGGATTATAGAAACTATTTCTATATTTTAGCAGAATTCAGGTCCCTCCTATAATCCTAATCCCATAGCTTTGTTTTCGGTCCCTGAGCAAGGAGGGAGTTAGTTTTAGGGAGGGACTATTATCATCCTTGCTTCAAGGTTAAATTCCTTCCATGAATAGCTTGGCCTATGCCCAGGAATGAGCAAAGCCAGCCAGCCAGCCTGCGAGGCTAGAAGCAAGATGGAGTCAGCCATGCCATATTTCTCTCACGGTCATAATCTTTGCAAAGGCAGTTTCATGAACTCCTGGGCTCAAGAGACCTTCCTGCCTCAGCCTCCTGAGTAGCTGGGACTACAGACATGTACCACTATTCTGGCTAATTTTTTAAATTTTTTAATGAGACAGGATCTTGCTATGTTGTCCAGGCTGGTCTCAAACTCTTGGCCTCAAGTGATCCTCCCACCTTGGCCGGCCAAAGTGCTGGGATTATAGGCCTAAGCCACAGCACCTGGTTTACTTTGCCTGTCTTAAATCTCCCGAGTCTCATGACAACCTTATGAGGTATTGCCATTTTACCAATAAGGATTCTGAAGCTCAGAAAGGTTAAGTAACTCATCCAAGTTCACACAACTGTAGGTAAGGACCCAGGCGTCTGAGTGCACACTCCTGCCTCATAGTCTCTGAGCACTTTCCATCATCACTGAATGGAAGGATGGGAATGGGATGGAGCTGGTGATTCTGATCCACAGATGCCCCCCACTGGGAGTGGTCATCTCTGGTTCTGTGTTAGCACTGGAGAGAGGGTTACTTGTTGGAGGGCAGGAGAAGGCATGAATGGAAAATGAAATGATTGATTCAATTTAGAAAAAAAATTATTGCTCCACCACCATGAGCAAGGTACAGTGTTTTAAAATTTCCCTTTTGAGAACAAAATGAATCTAATGGAAGAAAAAAAGAGAGGCAAAGGGAGCCCAATAATTTGGGTATAAACATTCCAGTTTAAATTATATTTTCTTCTTCAAATACCACCTTTTCTCACCTTTGTGGGAAGACCCTATAATTTTAGATTTATCTCAACTATTGCTCCCAAGGCTGGCTGGGGTTGTCAGGCAGGACCATCTGTGCTGGAACGAAGTTTCCTGCAAAGACACGATTTTCACTTACTAAGAGCTATACATGACATCATGCACTTTCAACAGGAACTTCTTCACTTTTGCATGTCTCTTCTTTTCCTGCCTAAACAGATGCCTGCCTGTTATTCTACAAGAAAAACAATGGTGAGGCACGTTATTGGATAAGCTGTTTCATTTTCATGGGGCACAGCTGGAGAACCCATGTGTAGAGATTTGGCCAGAGTTGATTGCTGGCTTTGCCTGAGGACAGAACATCCAGATCAACGTTAAATATTTATTCAAAGCCAATGGGTCTAGTCTTTCCAACCCCTTCTTCATGATCTCTACTCAAAAGTTGTTAGAATGAATTCATTTAGCTTTTTTTTGGGTTTTCTTATGGATATTCGTTTTTTCTGACTGCCTGGATACACATGTACATCAAGCCTTTTGTCACCTAATTTAAGTCCAATTGATAGACATGTATAAGGCAGGTGCCCTGGAGATGAGGAAGGAGGAAGAGGTTGGGTATCACAGAGTAGAATGATAGTCCCTGAACTCTGGAGGCTTGCATTCAAATTAAGTACCTATCTAATGTTTAAATAGATCAATTCAAATAAATGCATACATAAAGTACCAGAGGGTCATCCCTGTTGGTGACACACTGTTAAATAATACTGACCTAGAGAATATTATTGTTAATGTAATAGTATACAACACCATTTACTGAGCATATGGTATGTGCCTGGCAGTTGTAAGGTGGGCACTATCCCCATTTTGATGACAAAACAACAAACTCTGGGTGTTAGTCCCATTCTTGCGTTATGATAAAGGAATACCTGAGGCTGGGCAATTTATAATGGAAAGAGGTTTAATTGGCTTACGGTTCTGCAGGCTGTACAAGCACAGTGCCAGCATCTGCTTGGCTTCCAGTGGGACCTTAGGAAGCTTGCAATCATGGTAGAAGGTGAAGCGGGAGCAGGGAAACGGGGAGCAGTCACATGGAGAGAGAGGAAGCAAGAGAGGCAGTGGCGGAGGGGACTGCACACTTTTAAACCAGATCTTACATGAACTCAGAGGGAGAACTCACTCATCACCAAGGGGATGGCTCTAAGCCATTCATGAGGGATCTGCCCCCATGATGCAATCACCTCCCACCAGGCCCCACCTCCAACACTGGGGATTACATTTCAACCTGAGATTTGGAGTGAATAAACATTCAAGCCGTATCACTCTGTGAAGTGCTAAGGTCACAGAGCTGGTAATGGCCAAGTCGCAGGTCTGAATCTAGATCCTATATTCTGAGCCGTGAGGCTATGCTGCCTCCGATGAGGAAGCCAAGGCACAGATGGCAATGTGATACCATTCATGGGTGCAAAACTTGCTAATGAATTAAGCAAAATGGTATTGTAAAAAAGAGCTGAGTCTGAGGACCTGGGTTTGAGCCCTTTCTGCAGTTTTCTGCTTGTGACGTTAGGAAAATTGTATAATAATTCTTTGCACCTCAGTTTCCTCATTTCTCCAATTTTCATATGACTAGCCAACTCTTACATATGTTGAATAGGAAAATGCATGTGCAAAGTCCTTACTAACTACTGTTAACAGTTTGGATAAGTATGTGCAAAGCAAACGTGGGTGAAACAAGGCCTATTTTAACTACTGGTAAATAAAGAAATAATGCATCTAGGAGGTATCTAAAATAGCATTAGCTTCAATCTTTGTATACTGCAAACAAAATCTGTGTCTGCTCCCTGGGCTGGTGGCTCCTTGGTCCTTCCATACCCCATTCTGGTGGCATGCAGAGTGAACCTATAAACTCCCAGTAGAAATCAATTCACAGAATCGCCAGGAGTGAAGATGCTATTTCTAGATATATGGGGCAAAAGTCTGTCTTCCCTAATATTTTATCCCTTAAATCACAGAGAAGAAAAACTGTGAGATTTACCTGACCCAGTAGAATTGAGGGAGTGTGTGTGTAAAGACTCACACAGAAATCGTAAAACATTTTGCTTTCTTCCCCTCACCCACAAAGTTCCCCAGACCCCTTTAGGAAGATTCATAAAGCAAATCGATGGTGCTTCTGAGTGGGCGTGGCCCCTGGCAATCCCTGTCGTCATCATCTTGCTTCCTGTGCCATCGCAGGCCCCAAGAGCAGGGCTGGCATGACTGCCTGTGTCATTCCTCTTTGCTTTACTTGTCTAGGGCTATGGCTGAGCCCCAGGTGCTGTGGTGCTGTCACATTTATCAACAGGGGCCCTGTCAAAGAATTCCAAAGAAATCTCCAAGTTGCCTTTCAGAAGTGATACCAAGCACCTCTGCCCCAAGCCATGTCTGGCACAGCCAAGCATCACCGATGAAGGTTCCGGTAGTAAGAACAGCAATGACCCATTGAGTTCTTCCTCTGTGCCTGACTCTGGGCTAGGGGCTTTTCCAGGGCTGTCTCCAGATCTCCCAGGTAGCCAGCGGGGAAGGCTCTACCTCATTGTGCAGGTAAACAAATTCAGGCTCACAGAGGGACTGGGCTGGCATTTGAACACAGGCAGACACTTCTGCCGAACTTCCTTCCAGTTCAGCAAGGTTAAGACTGGGATTGATTCGTACCTGAAGGTAGCATAGTACTGGAGGAGTTCACACCTCTCACATTAACAATTACTCAAACTTTCGCTAGATGTCTGACTCCATGTTTTACAAGCAGTATTGCATTATTTTTCACAACAACTAATGATACTGCACTTTAGAGAGTGACGGTTCTGGGAACTTAAGTAACTTCCCCATGGGCCACAGCTATAAGGAGCTGAGCCAGGATTCAAACTCAGGCCCATCTGAGCTTGAGGTCCTTGCTCTGAACCACTGTCCTCTACTGGCTTTTTCTGTGGTTCTCCGACATGCATCTTAGGAACTCATCAAGCCAGGGCTACTCCACATGGCAGGCAGAGAGCAGGAAGACAGCCAGGAAAAGGGCAAGGGGCATGGAGAAGTCCTGCTCGGTTCTTTGGCCGCCAGCTGTCCCTGTTAAGTCTGATTGGGATCCAGCTGTACGACATGTGCCAGGCATTGGCGTGGTGCTTTCACATTTATTAGATTGTTTCAGTCTCAGAACAAGCTTGTTGAGCAGCTCTTTACAAACGAGGACATTGAGACTTCATAGATTAGGTGACTTTCCAGGTCACATAGCTAGTAGCTAGTAGCAGAGCCTGGGTGGGAACTGTGGCTCTAGACAGTATTTTAGAAGTGGCTCCTCTGGCAGACACTCTTTGTTGATTGTCTCAATGGATAATCCCGCTCCCTTATCCTGGGCATCTCTTTACAAAGGGCAATTGCTTCCTTTCTCAGTCCCTGGTCTGATCACATGACAGTTCTGACCAGTGGAATGTCAGCGGAAGTCCATTAGGAGCTACTGGGAAGGCTGTTGCTTTTTCTGAGGAAAGGGATAGATGCCATTAACTCCACCTCTTCCCGCATTCTTCTTGGTTTAATGAGGTCACATTCCTTGAGTAGCACCAGCCATCTTGCAAACTTGTAAGAAAGGCCAAGAGCAGGTGGCCCTGACATCACTGAGCCACCAGATCTACACCATCAGCTGCCTAGCTGTAGGCTTCTTGGTATGTGCAACAAATACACCTCCTTTCTTTTTAAGCCCCTGAAAGTCAAGCTTTCTATAACTTGCAGCTAAGCATACTCTTGATGAATGCAAGTTCTTATGGGACAGAATAAAGCAGTAGCAAACCTTGTGATGCCCTGGTCAGGTCGGTTCTATTGATTAGTAAGCACCAGACATGAGGCTCTTGGATGTGATAATAAAACTCTTGGAATGATGAGAGTCATGTAAAATTGGTGTTTTATTTCTCCAAACTAAAATATTAGATCAATGGTCAGGCACAGAACACGAACTAAAGTTGATAGACTTTCAGGAGCAAACTTGTCAAGGGCTGTGGTCCTCTCTGAGACCCTTTTAGAGCCCACCAAACCCTGATGAAGATCTTTCTGAGAAGATCAGAAAGGAAAGCAGTCAAGGAGGGCAGAAGTCTAAGTTGGAGACCCCGAGATATTTCCCAGGGAGTGTCAGAAACGTGGGGATGTTGCCTGACTCTCTCTTTGCTCCTCCACTCTTTCTCTCCATCCCTGGGTGCAAAATTGGCAATTTCATGCAGGGGCTAACAGTGTAGGCATCAGATTGTCTGAGTTCAAATCTCAGTTATGAATACAACCCAGTTATGAGCGTTACTATCCATATAGCACTGGACAAGTTACTTAAACTCTCTAAGTCTGTCCTCCACCTATAAAACAGACTAATAATAGTGCCTAATTCACAGGGTTTTCATGAGGCTTAGATTAGATAAGCCACACCATGTACTTAACTCAGGCCCTGGCTTATGATCATGGATGATGGTAGTTATCGTTAGGGTCTCCAGCAAGAGCAGGTGGCTATTTGTCCATGGTGCTATTATCACACAAGAAGGCCTTCTTGCCTCCAACTCTCCTGCTTTCTGCTTGAGTCTTGCTGTGCTGACCGTTATGTGCTCACATTGTTAACTCCCCTTGAGGTCAGAAAAGCCAGTGTTGGGGATGGTGGACAGTCAGAGCCTTGGCCGCTTTCCAGCTGAAGGCCTTGGCCAGTGGCCTTGACTTTCCCAGCACTAACCTGTCTATACCCAACAAGGCAAACTACCACAGGGCAGGTCAAGACAAGAGCAGGGGTGCCAGGAAAGAGCCAGCCCATGAAATAGAAACAGGGGTCGACCAGATACCTTCTGGGGGCCCCATTTTTGTCTTATGGTTTGAGATTGGGATAAAATTGAATGTAATAAATTTAACTCTGAGTGAGACAACATGGGATTTTTTTTTATCCTCATTTAAGTATGGGCAGTTTTCCTATTAGTCAAGAGAACAAGCCATAAATCTTGCCATGGACACGAGTGCTGGGCACACAATGCACTGCTCTGCCTCCCCTGTTTCCAGAAAGGGTTGATGGATCCTTCCCCTCACATTTATTTCACCCATTAACACAGCACAGTAGAATTTCAACAAGACAGAAATAGAAGACAGAAAGGTTGGTCCTGTCAAAAGCTCTTAATATAATTATGAGTCCAACCTCTCCATGCACCCTCCCCAACCTCCAGGAATAATTAGACTGCAAGATGCTAGGAACCAAACTGAGGTCTGGGAGGAAAGAGACAGGCAGGCTGAGGACAGGCTGATTAGCGCAGTGGCTGCTGCTGTTCTGCGGGAGGAGGACGCTGAGATGCCGCAGCCCCGCGGGCTCCCTGGGAATTCTGCTGGTTCATAAAAGTCCCTGTTAGAGCTTGGCTCATCCCAGGCAGCAATTAGTGGCTCTAATAATTTCAGCTGATGCATTTGGGCTGCCTCCTCCCCCCACACTGAACACTTCATAGTGCACAGAGTCTTTGCTGCAGGTTAGTTCTATGAAATATGCCCTCATTGCACCTTTCCACCCACAGTGTCCACAGAAGGGGGCCGAGGACTCTAGGCTTCAGGCATGATGGGGGCCTCAGAGGCAGGCCCAGCCCAGAACCTCCAGGGTACCAGCAGGAAAGCAGATTCCCTCTTCCCTTGGACATTTGCTTTATGTTTAGTGTTTAATTTTCTCTTTGAAAGGCAATCTACAGAATGAAGAAAAGCAGTCCCCAAAGTCCATTCTGAGCTGTCTCTTCTCCAACTTAATTTCCATTCTAATGTTTATGTGGCTCCCACCCGCAGCTGGCACTTGTGATTCCATTTCTGCAGCTATTCTCCCCAGGGTATTCTGTCTTGTCAGGGGCTTTCACTGTATCATTTCAGGGTCTGGAGCAGAATTACAGAGCTTGGGTGTTGATGGGGGCAGCTCAGGAGTGGCCCAGCACCCTGGAAATGAGCTCCCCCAGCTTCATTCTCTCCAGCCCCAAATACAGGCTGCCCTTTTGCTCTGCTGATTGTCACCTGGACTACGGAGCACCTATTCTAGACTAGTGGCGAAATGACAGCTCTCTGTGCTCTGTACACAGAACAGACTTGGGTCCCTGGAACCTGCTTCTTCATAATTCTGCACCTGGCTTCTGTCAACAGTGGTGCTGACTGTGTCTTTAAGAGGCACTTCAGTTTAGCCTTTTAAAATACTCTCTTAAGCCAAACCAGATTGCCTTGGGTTTGAATCTCAGAACTGCCACTTACCAGCTGTATGAATTTGAACAATTTCTCTAACTTCTCTGTGCCTCGGTTTTCTCACATATAAAATTGGGTATCAACAGTATAGGGCCTTTGTTAGCATTAAACAAAGTAATAGATATAAATTTCCTGGAAGAGTGCCAGGCTGGATGTGGTGGCTCACGCCTGTTATCTCAGCACTTTGGGAGGCCAAGGTGGGAGGATTGCTTGAGCTCAGGAGTTTGAGTCCAGCTTGGGCAACAAACTGAGACCCTGTCTGTACAAAAAATACACAAAATAGCCAGAACTAACCAGGCGTGGTGGCACGCACCTGTAGTCACTGCTACTCAGGAGGCTAAGGCAGGAGTATTGCTTGTGCCTAGGAGTTTGACACTGCAGTGAGCTATGATTGTGCCACTGTACTCCAGCCTGGGGTCACAGAATGAGACCTTGTCTCAAAAAAAAAAAAAAAAAAGCGTCAGGCACACGTAGCATCAATAAGGATTGGATGTAATTATTATTACTATTAATAGACCCTCCGGAGAGGATGGAGCTGCAGTCCCCAGTATGTCCAGCAGGGTGCGCCCTGCAGTTCAAAGGCGCAGAGTGTTTGGGAGGTGGCCTCACTGTGGGCTCCCCTGCATG
The DNA here is from genome assembly GCF_028878055.3 of Symphalangus syndactylus. Classification (NCBI taxonomy): domain Eukaryota; kingdom Metazoa; phylum Chordata; class Mammalia; order Primates; family Hylobatidae; genus Symphalangus; species Symphalangus syndactylus. Next base: position 103,079,261 of record NC_072429.2, read on the forward strand.
CCGACTGCCAGATACCCACTTAATGGATCCCATTGGACCAATGGGTGCTTCCATCCCTTCACAGGCTCCATCTTTATCTTTCTAAACCACCATGCCTGAAGACTCCTGGAAGGAGACTTGTTTGTGAGGAAGGCAAGAGAACCGGAAGACAGGGAGGAAATCACCTGGATTCTGATTCCCAACCTCGGAAGGGCTCAGTCACTAGGCAAAACCCTCACTACTGGCAAGAGGCATAACGGGCATTTTCATCCACACAGACTGGCTCTGAGGGTGCCCCCACTCAGCATTATGAGCCCTTCGGGGAGTGGTCCTTTCGCCAGGGGCTGCTCTGTGCCATCCCAGGCTTTGGAGCGGCGGCTGGTGTGGATGATTCCACCAACAAATCTCTGAAATCAGAAATGAGCCTGTTTCATAATCTCCAAAGGCTGGAGATGTTCCAGGCAGTGGAGAGAGAAGCTGGCCTACTTTAAAGAGCTTCAGAGAAGGAAATTCCCAACCCTCTGCAGACATGGGAAGAGCTGCCACCTTCAGGCCAAGTGTAGATGACAGGCCTCTTCCTAAAATGCTCAGCCACCTGTTCAACACCTGTGGGACCCAACAGCTCACAAACCTGTCCCCTGCCTGCTGGCAGGGAATTCCTAGGCTCTAACCAGAGCCGGTGCCCTGCTCACCATCTATCTACGTGGCCTCGCTTCTGGGCAGGTGTGGATAAAGTTTCTCTGTGCCCCCACTAAATTAGGTCCCCAGGTAGGAGGACACGCAGCTGTCTCTGGCAGCCACTCTCCACATTTGCCTAACTTGCCTTGTGGCGCACTGCCAGCTGCCTATGTTAGCGGCTGCTCCACAGCGCAGAATGCAGATTAGAAGTCTGTGGACTCTGCAGGGGTCCAGGCTGCCCTGACCTGCAAGCTGGGTGGGGGTAGGGTGAACTCCAGGAGTGTGGGTCTCCTGACGGCTGGGCTTGGGCCCTGGAGGTGGGCAGACCTCCATGTCTGCAACCGGCCACCCAACCCCTCCTTGGGCCTTCAATACCCTGGAGTCACCATCAGAAAGGCCAGGCCTCTTGATTGCCTGTGATGATCTATTTAGGCTCTGTTTATATCACCTGTTTTAGGCTGACTTTCCCTGGATCAAGGGCCCACCAGTGTTGTTTCAAGTAGATAAGGCAGCCCTAGGTTGATTTGAGAAGCTGCTGGTCTTTGGTGTCAGTCACTCCCCAGCCACAATCTCCTCAGGGCCTGGTTTTCCAGCGGTCTGTCCCGCCAAGCTCAGCAAATGTCAAGGATGTAACCAGTTGGAGTGATGTGGGCCCTATAACACTTCCCCGCCCTTCCCCTGCTATGGCTCCTTAACTGCCCCTGTTAGAGATTCAACTTCCTGAGGCCCCTCAGGAAGAGTAGGGGTGAGGTGTTGACACAGCCCAGGCTTTGGGGCCAGATCTGGGCTCCAGAACATGGGCAATGTGTAGCCTTGTGCAAGAGGTGCCTCTACTCACCTGCATGGTAGGGTGAGCAATGCCTCCTTTAAAAAGGCAAAAGATTTATACAATCTGAAGAGAAACCAGATTATGCAATGTCTAATTAATCACTGTATATGAAGGAGGGAGAATGTATAGAAACCTTCTGAGCAGTCATCCACTGTACACACTTGATGCTCATTAGCCACTATGTAACTACCTGATAGGTTCTTCTTGCCTGCTGCACAAACAAAATCAATTCATGGAGACCATGGCATTGCAGTAAAGAGTTTAACTGATGGGAGGCTGGCCACACCACGTGGGAGACAGAATTATTACTCAAATCAATTTCCTGTGAGCCTCAGAGGTTAAGGGTTTTCCAGAGATAGTTTGGTGGGCAGGGAGCTAGGCAATGGGTGCTGCTGATTGGTTGCAGATGCAATTATAGGGGTGTGGACAATGATCCTCAGGCACTGAGTCTGCTTCTGGGTGGGGGCCACCGGACTGGTTGGGTCACCAGTTAGGGCCATCCAGTTTTCAGAAATGCAAAAACCTGAAAGGGCATCTCAAAAAGCCTATCTTAGGTTCTATGATAGTGATGTATTCTGCAAGAGTAACTGGGGAGGTTGCAAATCCTATGACCTCCGGAATAATGACGGGTAATTATTTAGAGTTCAGGCACTTCTCATCTCCTAACTCGGTGGCCTTTCATTAGTTTTACAAGGGCAGTTTAGTTTGAGGGAAGGGCTATTATCATTTAAACTATAAATTAAATTTCTCCCAAAGTTAGTTTGGCCCATACCCAGGAATGTGAAAAGACAGCCCGCCTGTGAAGCTAGGAGCAAGATGGAGTCAGCCATGTCAGATTTCTCTTACTGTCATAATTTTGCAAAGGTGGTTTCAATTTGCTGAATTATTACACTAAGCCCATGACACCCCAGCTGTTTGGTGAGTATGGCTGCTGGCTGGATGTGAAGCCTTGCTGAAAGGAGGCTGGGTTAGTTTGGGCTGGGAGAAAGGGTAGGAAGTTGCCTTGAACCCAGGCACTACCTGAAAAAAAAAAAACAAAAAAAACAGCAAAATCCACAACTCCCTGAAGCAGAAGAGGGAGGCATTGAAGGGCATTTGGAATAGAAAGTAGGGAGGATGGTAAAGGAGCCACAAATGATTTGCCTGTGTTGTCATTTTGGCCAAAGATGGCTCATCCTTGGGCTGAATATAGGTTCTGAGGTTTTCTACCCACCCAGCCTCCCCAGCTCTGGCCCTGCCTCGCAGCCCACTCATGTCACATAATCTTGTGGCCTTGCTCTTTGCGGAGGCAGCAGATCCCCTGGGATATCCCTGAGAATGCAAACACAGGTCCTTCTACATGTTGGGGCAAAGGTTGGGCAGACAGAGGGAGGTTTTTAAGTCATTCAGGAATATTTAAGTGGGGAGAATCCTGCGGAAGAATGGGAGGGGACAAGAAGAACTTTCAGCTAACCAGGCTCCTAGGGCACCCTGGAATCAGCTGGTACAGCTTGACCTGCAGAAAAAAGGGAAGAAGAAGGACAGAGATGTGTGTGCCTGAAAGATCAGGCTGTTGGATGCATGGTGCCTCGCTCTTGGTTCTAGGAAGGTTCTTGCTCTTGCTGGCTGGAAGAGAAGTTGGTCCGACAGAAGAGCCTACTTCACCAACTATGTATGCCTCTGGCTGTGAAGACCATGCTGCCTCCCCCAGGGCTGCCTACAAAGGGACAGGGAACAAAATGCAGGAGCTGGGCAAGGCTGTGGTGGAGGCAGAGCCAGCTGTCTGCCTGGGCTCCTTCCTGTCTCGAGTCGGCCCCACAAGTCCAGCACCTCCTACCCCAGTTCTGCCCCAAGAGAGCATCACAAATAAAATTACAGAAGAGGCACGTTGGTGCATCTTCAATGCTACAGACATACGTAAGGCAATTTCCCCGATATCTGAGCTCCCCAGCATGCCAATTGATTTAATTATTCATAACCACCATCAATAACTACTGATCGTCAAAGCAATGAATGAAGCTACTGGAGTTTTTGCTGAAGGAGGTGAACGGGCATGCACTGTCCCAGCCAGTCTGTTCTGAGCTGTCAGGCGCCTCTTCCCCCATTAGCCCCCGAAGCACAAAGCCCTCTCATCAGTCATTTCTGGCCTTATCTTATCGATCCTTTTAATAGCAGGCAGTAACAATTTATTAGCAATTTTCCAGAATCCCTGCCTCTTGGCTAGATTTTTTTCCATCTTGAGAGCTGAAGTCATATTTCTTCTAAATCTGGCTCTCTTCAAGGTACTCAGGGAGGCCAGGCTGAGAGAGCTGTGATGCCTACAGAGAATGAACAATTAAATTAGGACAGTAATATTATTTTAATTTTTCCACTAATTTTTGTGGTTTCAAATGAACAACTGGGCACAGGGAAAGGGTGCGGGGGGATGAGGGGACCCTACAAAAACCAAATGAAAAAACAAGTTTTATTTCAATCTTCTGTTGAAACCTTCCTTTCCATTTTTTGTTCCCCCTTACTGAATTTGATTTTTAAAAGTGAGGCCCCAGGAAGAACGACCTAGGCTGCGGGTCAGGGGCTGGGTAGGGACCGGAGCTCCTGGAAGCTCAGCGCCTGTTCCTGCTCTAAGCCCCTGCACCTGTGACTCAGGATTTTTGGTGCCTCAGTTTTACCCAGAAGAAAAAAAGAAAAAAAAAAAAAAAGCCTTGGGAAAGAAGAAGCCACTTCCCTATTCCATGACCCATGAACTGATTCACGAGCCCTTCTCATCTCTAGAATGAGGAACTGCAAGGGTGACTGGAGCCGCCAACACCCGGCCGCCGCGCCCACCCCTGCCGCCCGACTGCTGGAAGGAAGAGGAGAAATCTGGCCGCGGGGGGCGCTAGGGAGCCCCCTCTGGCTTCCAGACTGCGGGCCCAGCCACAGCGGTGGAGACTGGGGCTGGGGCAGGGGCAGGCGCCTGGGGCTGCGCGACTGCAGCATTTATCCTGCTGATGGCCTAAGGAACATAGGCTATGAAGACAGCCCCGCAGCAGCACGAACTCTCCAGGCTTCCGGGCCAGAGTCACAAAACCGCCGCAGTAACAGCTGCTTCCCCAGGGAGAGACTCGCGTGTCCTAAGGACACTTTCCTCGCCCCAGGAAGTTTTGTCGCCCCTACCCCTCTCTGCCCCAGCGTCCCTGGGGTCCTTGGATCATCTCCTCCCAAGACAGTGGGTCCAGGGCTGACACGTGGAACAGCCACTGTGTGCTGTGCCCGCCAGTTCACCGTTCTCCCCTTTAATCTGCGCAAAAATAATAAGTATTATTTAGCTCAGAACAAAAAACAGAGGCTTCGCAGAGAATAAATGACTTGTCCAAGACCACCTAACTAGTGACTGGCTTCAAATGCAAGCCCATCTGCTTTATTATTTATTTTTCTAGTATTTATATTATAGTAAGCTATCGATGTCTATAGTTATATAAATATATACATATTTATTAATTAGTAAGTAATTAACATATACTTACAATTTATTAATATAATTATGTAACTTTAATATAATTTTGTAGTTGATATGGTTTAACTCTGTGTCCCCAACCAAATCTCATCGCAAATAGTAAGCCCCAGGTGTGGAGGGAGGGACCTGGTGGGAGGTGATTGGATTGTGGGTTGTTTTCCCTATGCTGTTCTCCTGATGGTGGGGAAGCTCTCACGAGACCTTGATGGCTTAAAAGTGGCAGTTTCCCCTGCTGTGTCTCTGTCCTGCCGCAGGTAAGATGTGCCTTGCTTTCCGTTTGCCTTCTGCCAGGATTCTAAGTTTCCTGAGCCTCCCCAGCCATGCAGAACTGTGAGCCAATTAAACCTCTCTTGTTTATAAATTACCCAGTCTCAAGTAGTTCTTTACAGCAGTGTGAAAACAGACTAATACAGTAGTTAATTTTAATTTTTATTATTGTTGCTGGAGTTTTTATGTTATTTATTTTTCAAATAGGCAATAATTCATGTGATTCAAAATTCAAAATATACCAAAAGGAATTCAATGAGAAGTCCCCTCCTCAACCTATGTCCTTCGGCTCCCCAGGTCCCTACTCAGAGGTAACCACAGTTAATTAGTTTCTTGGTTATCCTTTCAGAGATGGAAACAGAGAAAGATAAAAACAATATGCCTATATATTCTTTTTTACCTTTTTTATACAAATGCTGTGTACAATATACATCATTCTACTCCTTATTTTTCTTCCCCACTTAGTATTTTTTCACACTTAGTATTTCTTGGAGATCATTCCATTTCAGTATATAAAGAGCTGCCTAATTTCTATTTATGGCTCCATACTATGAAGATATCATATTAAATTATGTTTCAATTTTGAGGTAAATACTTCCCCGACTCCCTTCCTGTCTTACACATTTATTGTAAAGGTTCCATCTTCTATCTAACTGAACTTTCCATTTTGAACCTTGATCCCCAATACTCTGACCTGTTGGTTGGCAGAGTCTCTGCCCAGCTGCAGTCTGGGCCCTTCTACAAACTGGGGTCCTAACTTTCTGCAGTGACGCCTCCTCTACTGCGTGCCATGGAATTGGGTCCACCGCTGCTCTGTAGCTGTGATCAAGAAGCATTTCAGATGTTATCCCACCACGTGCAGAGCCCATGTTTTCAGGAGTCAAATGAGGTTAATGATCACATCTTATGAATTTAAGGAGAGGGCACTGGGAGAGGCTACAACTCTTGATGTCACTCTGACCCACACATTTAATAATTTTTAGTAATAGGGTTTATGGTATAATAAAATTGTAATGCTAGAAATGACTCACGTGGTTATACCCTGCAACACTGCAGTGGACAAATAGAAACACAGAGCAGTTAAGTGAGTTGCTTGAGAACGCACCACTCAATAGTGAGAGAAGGGTCTGTCATGACTAGAAAAATGATTATAGCATTTCCTACCCTGGTTGCTGGATATGATGCCAACAGGCAGCTGATGTGGCCTGGGAAGAATTACCAGACAGCCTCTCAAGGTGAGCTCAGGATGTTTACAGTAATTTTACCAAGGACAACTGTGAGATATATCATTACCGACATTCAAATGCTGATAAGGACACTACAAGTTTTGAACATATGTGATAAATGTTTGAACAACTTTTTGATGAAATTAATAACCTGGTGGTTTTTTTTTTTTTTTTTTTGAGACAGAGTCTCACTCTGTCGCCCAGGCTGGAATGCAGTGGCTCAATCTCGGCTCACTGCAAGCTCTGCCTCCTGGGTTCATGCCATTCTCTCGCCTCAGCCTCCCGAGTAGCTGGGACTACAGGCACCCGCCACCATGCTCGGCTAATTTTTTGTATTTTTAGTAGAGACAGGGTTTCACCATGTTAGCCAGGATTGTTTCGATCTCCTGACCTCGTGATCCGCCCACCTCGGCCTCCCAAAGTGCTGAGATTACAGGCATGAGCCACCGCTCCCGGCCATAACATAACATGGTGGTTCTTAATGAATGGTAACATAATGGAAACATCAGGAAAGATTGACAAGTATGCAACTCTGGTGGGTGAGCTAAAACTGCCTCTGTTACATATTACATCTCTGTACTAAAACTTTCATTTTACATATTTGAGTAGGTCACCAGACTGGGAATTCCTCAAAGTCAGGGATGATGGCTTGTTTCTTCTATAGCCCTAGTGACTAGCTTGTCACATGCAAGTTAGACAGGACACTGTATCACTGAACTCCTAGGCCTGGCGGGAGCGTGGCAGGTCTACCAGGCATGGTAGACAGTGAAGCTGAAAAGAGAGGCAGGAGAGGGTCGGGTAGGTCACAAGAGTCATGGGAAGGAGTTTGAACTGAAAACTACAGCAATGGGGACCAGGTGTGCATATTAGCAAGTTGATTCTACTGAGGCTAGGTGCAGGGGCTCACATCTGTAATCCCAGCACCTTGGGAGGCCGAGGCAGGTGGATCGCTTGAGCCCAGGAGTTTGAGACCAGCTTGGGCAACTTCGCAAAAGTCCATCTCTACTAAAAAAGACAAAAATTAGCTGGGCGTGGTGACGTGTGCCTGTAATCCCAGCTACTTAGGTGGCTGAGACATGAGAATGGCTTGAATGGGAGGCAGATATTGCAGTGAGCTGAGATCACACCACTGCACTATAGCCTGGGCCGCAGAGAGACACTCCGTCTCAGAAAAAAAAAAGTTGATTCTACTGAGCAGAGGAACAGAATAGAAAGTTCTGAAAAAAATATACATCTTATATGAATTTCTTATATGATAAAGCTGAAATTTCAAATCAGTGAAGAAGTATGGATTATTTAATAAATAATATTGGGCCAACTGTTCAACCATTTGGATAAAAAGCAATGTTAGATCCTGTGGTAGACAGAATCATGGTCCCCCAAAGCAATCCATGTCCTAATCCCCAGAACCTGTAAACATGTCACTTTGCATAGCAAACAGATATGACTGAATTAAGGATCTTGAGATTGGGAGATTATCCTGGGTCTGGGTTCTAGGTGGGCCCAATGTAATCACCAGGGTTCGTACAAGAGGAGGGCAGGGCCTCATATTCAGAGAAACAGAAATGGTGATGGAAGTAGAGGTTAGAGTGAGGCAATTGCAGTCTTTGAAGCTCAGAAGAGGACACTAGCCAAGGAATGTGGGTGGTCTTCTAGAAGCTGCAAAAGGCAAGAACACACATTCTTCCCTAGACCTCCAGAAAGAAAAACAGCCCTGTGGACACCTTTATTTTAGCCCTGTAAGACCCATATCAGACTTTTGACATCTAGAACTTTAAGAAAATAAATTTGTGTTGTTCTAAGCAACTGTTTTTGGCAATTTGTTACAGTATCAATAGGAAAGGAATACAGATCCCAAATGTCTATCAACATACTGATGGATAAACAAACTGTAGTATATTTTACAATGGAATACTATTCAGCAATAAAAAGGAACAAACTATTGATAATTACATGAAAAAAAGCCAGGTTAAAAAGAGAAAAAAGAAGACATATTGTTTATAGTTAGTTTATAAGTTTATGTGTAACCCTTGTTTATAGTTATCCCTAGTTTATAATCTATCAAGTATGTATTAGATAGATTAAATGTTTATATGGGATACCCCCCAAAACATTACAAACAAACAAAACTTGTGGAAAGAGGGGAATTTTATAAGTATAATTTCAAAGACAAAGAGTTATAGCATTTTTAAAAACCTGTATATTAAAAAAATCTATAAATCAAATTACAAACTAGAAAAATATTTGAGTTGTATTAAATTGATAGAGAATTATCTTTGAATGGTAGAGTTAAGGATGCTTTTCTACAATGAATGTGCATTACTTTTTGTAAAGAAGACAAATCTTAACAGAAATCCTGTTACCGTGGCAGTTTTATCAAAAATGAATTAGAGACCAGTATGGACATTTTACCAAAGAAGATACAAGGATGGCAAATAATTACATAAAAAGATGCTCTACATCATTAGTCACTAACAAATGCAAATTAAAGCTACAACAGTACGGCACTACACATCTGTTAGAGTGGCTAAATTGAAAAAGACTAACCATACCAAGTGTTGGTGAGGACATGAAGCAACTGCAATTCTCACGCTGCTGGAGGGACTATAAAATGGTACCACTGCTTTAGAAAACTTTGGCCGTTTCTTAAAAGTTGAGCATACATCTACTATTTGATTCAGCTGTTCTACTCCTAGGTGTTTCCCTCAAAAGAAAGGAAGCATATGCCCATACAAAGACTTATATTCAAATGTTCATGGAAACTTTACTTTTAATAGATCCAAAGTGGAAACAACCCAAATGCCATCAACAGATTTACGAATAAAACAATTGTAGTATATTCAGACAAAAGAATACTACTCAGCAATAAAAAGGAATAAATTACTGACATATCCAACAACATGGATAAACCTCAAAATAATAATACCAGTGCATTAAAAAAGAAAAATTTACAAAAAAGATGCACTGTATGATTCCATTTATAAAATTTAAAAAATGCAAACTAATCTATAGTGACAGAAAGCAGATGAGTGGTGGCTGGAGATGGGGTGGAGTGGGGGAGGGGCAAGAGGAAGAGATCACCAGGAACTTCAGGGGATGATAGATATGTTCACTAGCTTGATTGATGATGTTTTCACGGGTATACACATACGTAAAAACTTACACTTATCAAATTATACACTAAACATGTACAGTTTGTGGTACGCCAATCATACTTTAATAAAATGGTATTTAAAAGTGGCTTGACCATGAAAAAGCATGGAGAAAACTTAAATGCATATTACTAAGAGAAAAAAGCCAATCTGAAAAGACTATATACTGTGTGATTCCAATTATATGGCATTCTTGAAAAGGTAAAACTGTGGATACAGTAAAAAGATCTGTGGTTGCCAGGGGTTAGTGAAGAGGGAGAGATGAATAGACAGAGTATAGAGGATTTTTAGGACAGTGAGAATACTCTTTATGATTCCATAATAATGGGTACATGTCCTTATGCATTTGTCCAAAGCCATAGAATGTACAATACCAAGAGAGAAGCCTAATGTAAATGATGGACATAGGGTGATTAGTGCCAACGTGTAGGTTCATTGATTATAACAAATGCACCGCCGCAGTGGGGGATGTTGGTATTGGGGGAAGCTGTACATGTGTGATGATAAAGGTATGTGGGAAATTGCTCTACTTTCTGCTCAACTTTTCTGTGAACCGAAAACTTCTCTAAAAAATAGTCTATTTTTAAAAGTGGCTTGAACAATTAGGATATTTATTGTCTCCCAAATCAGGGGTCTGGCGGGTAGAGAGGATCAAGGGTTGGTTCAGTGGCTAAAAGTGCTATCAAGGACACAGATGCTTCCCATCTTCCGGCTCTTTTCCCCTTCATATTATAAAAAGTGTTGCGGTTGTTGAAGTCACACATGTGGGCAAAACAGCGTCCAGTAAAAGTGAACATTTTCCTTCCTATGCATCTTGTTTTAAGAGAGAGGAACGTTCTCCTACGAGCTCCTCATAGACTTCCCCTTGGGTCCCATTGGTCAGTGTTGAGTCTCATATCCATGATCTGACTGCAAGGAAGGGAGAGGGCTGCAGGGCGAGCACCCACTGGGGCCACATAGGCACTTGCAGAATTCTGTGCCTTTACTCATGCTCCTTCCCTCTCGCTTCTCTTGGCTCTCCCTTGACCCACCTTCTTTCACTGACAGCATTCAGGAATCCTCCTTGCATCTTCCTCAGGCCTTTCTATGAAACTTTATCATCCCTCTGTGTAGACTTTTGTATGTGTGCATCTGTCTTAACAGCCAGATATGAACTTCTGCAATCTCTCTTCTTTCATCAGGGGAGCCCAGGGACCTTGTACAGGGCTTAGTGCACAGCCATGCTTGAAAAGTGGTCTTGGATGGCAGAAAAAAGCAGATGGAGCTTTTCCCATCCTGGGGAGAACACAAAGGCCAAGGTGGGGAAGCAGCTTCAGTACAGAAGTGAGTGCAAAACACTAAAAGATTTCATTATAGAAATAGCAGAAATGCTCAAGATCTATCATTGTGAAGGATATAACTGATGATCTCAGAAGAACACACCTGGGAACATCACTCTGAAATGAAAAGGAGAGTGCTTTAGGGCAGAGACAGCACAGCTGGACTCATAGAACGGAATTCTCACAGTCTTCATTCAACATGTGAAACTTATTACCTCTAGTAGGTTATTCAGGAAAGACTATAACAATTATTTTAAAGATAGCGATGTAGTCTCAGTGTGTCGCCCAGGCTGGTCTCAAACTCCTGGGCTGAAGGGATCCTCTTACCTTGGCCTCACAAAGTGCTGGGATTACAGGTGTGAGTCACCACACCTGGCCATAGCAATTTTTAAGGGGTTAAAAGCTACTAAATGGACAAAGTGACAAGTCTTGTCTATGTCAGGCCATGCAGCTTCACAAAACACCCTCTCTCTATGCTGGTTTTCTAGAGGAGTTCCTGGGCTGGGTGAATCATGGGTCTGAAGTGAGCCTAGTGTTATCTGTGCTTCTGTGACTCATCAAACCTAAAACCACCTCTGCAGGACAGAGATTCCTTGATGGCAGGAGAAAGAACAGAAGATGTTCCTGACCTTAGGGTCATACAGTAATTTCAGCAGTGACTACTCCTTGCTGGGCCCCTGAGGCAGAATCTCGGAGATGTCCTGGAAGTTCAGGCCCCGACTTCATTTGGTCAATGGCTGTGGCGTTAAAATTGGGATGGTTCCTGCTTCTCAGGCCCTCTTAACCAACCATTGCTGTTCTGAGGCTATTCTGAGAAGTGCAGGTGGATACTCAAAGATTCCAGCTCACTAACTGCAGACTTTCAAAGTAATTAAACAACATTTGAGCTGATCAGGTTAAAATTCCCAGCTGAGCATAGCTTTTCCATTCTCTGAGTTCTCTAGGAACTCTTGCAGCACCAGCTGAATCTCATCTGCCTATATCACAGCCCCTCCACCTTAAGTTGCACCGATTTGTAGGGGTCTCTGAGTTTTAAACCCAATTGGCCTCTCCCTTTCTTTCTTTCTTTCTTTCTTTCTTTCTTTCTTTCTTTCTTTCTTTCTTTCTTTCTTTCTTTCTTTCTTTCTTCCTTCCTTCCTTCCTTCCTTCCTCTTTCTTTCTTTCTTTCTTTCTTTCTTTCTTTCTTTCTTTCTTTCTTTCTTTTTCTCTTTCTCCCTTTCTCTCTCTTTCTTTCTTTCTTTCTTTCTTTCTTTCTTTCTTTCTTTCTTTCTTTCTTTCTTTCTTTCTTTCTGTCTTTTTCTCTTTCTCCCTTTCTCTCTCTTTCTTTCTTTCTTTCTTTCTTTCTTTCTTTCTTTCTTTCTTTCTTCCTTCCTTCCTTCCTTCCTTCCTTCCTTCCTTCCTTCCTTTCTTTCTTTTTTTCTTTCTTGCTTGCTTGCTTGCTTGCTTGCTTTTCTTTCGTGTATCAAGTTTGCTACCTACCTCCTGGCCAAACCAGGCCACATGGTTCAGCCCAGATTCAAATTGGGTGGGAGCTACAAAGTTACAAGGCAAACATCATGCATACCGAGAGGTCATTAATTGGGATCTACCACTGCAGGGTGGTAAAAGAGAATGAAAATTGATATGGTGGGGAATACCTTAGCATCTACTAAGGGAGTCATCAGGAAGATATGAGATATCCTGTGAAGGCTTCCCGAAGGAAGGAGAGGAAGGGAAGACCATTTCAGTTGGAAGAAGGATACATTATGGGAATAAGTCATTTTACTGGAGATATGAACACTTATGTAACCAATTCCCAATTGATAGACATGTGGGTTGTTCTACATATTCTCTATTACAATCAATGCTGATCTGTGTATCTAGCTATCCAGCCGGCATAGGGAGGCATATGGTAGATTTGTACACACACGTATACGTACACATACACACTGCACACACATACCATGCAAATATAAGATAAATTCTTAGAAATGGAATGACTAATTCTAGTAGCTTATAAATTTATATAGGTATTGCCAAATCAGGCTTTTTCTTTCACTCCCAAGCTTGGGAATTGCTGGGGACTCTCAAAACCGCGTCACTGACTCCACTTTTGGTTGTGGGAGCTGGAAGCCCCTCCATTTCCTCTTCCCAGTTCTTTCTTCTAGCAGCCGCCCCCAGGTTTGTTCTCCATGATCCAGCAACTTCTGTCTCCATCTCCCTTTCTCAGAAGGCTCCATCTCCTCCTTCCCCAAGAAGGTTGCAACTGCCCTCAGCTTTCCTCCCTCCCTCCTCAGAGAGTACCAACATCTCTCTCTTATCTTTGTTCTTCTTTGTGAGGCTGATATGCTAAATTTCATCTAGTTTTCCCCAAACTCAAACCACAACCTCTCTACTGCTGCCTTCTCCCTCTCCATTTCCATCCCCAGCACTACTACAAAGGAACCCCGTCCAGTCCAGCCAGTTGGCTTGCTCCTTACCTCCTCCCACTCCGGTTCACGCTCCAGCCCACTGAAGAGTGGTGCCCACCCCCAGGCCCCTGCCTAAATGGCTCTTCCAGAAACACCAGTGACTTCCCACTCACCAAAGTCTGGGGCCGTTTCCTCAAGATTCTGCCCACTCCCTGACCCTTCCCTTACTTGGGGCCACCATGGCTGCTTCTGGATGACTCAATCAGACACCCACATTGCAGTCCCATCCTTCTTGTTCGAATGAAAACATCTCACTTCAACAGCTCTCTTCACCTTCAGGACTAAGTCAGCCCCTTACACAAAGGACTCATTAGGGGCATGCAGTCTGTGCGCCCAGCCTGCACCCAAGGGTCTATTCTGATCCTTTTTTTTTTTTTTTTAAGATAAAAGTTCTTGCAGGTATAATAGGGGTCTCCATCAAAAAGTAAAGAATAATTTTGTAGAAAGGTTTTGAGACTTTCCTAACTCTCTGAAACTACACAAGCTGGTCCTTTTGACTTGGAAGCTAAATTTCTAAGATGGAAAGTCACATGTGTGAGTGGGAGGCATGAAACCAATTACTCGACCTGTCTGGGGTCATGAGTGCAGAGGCGGCTCCTACGAACCATCTGCCTCTTCAAATGTGGATGAGAGGTGGGTATGGCGGATGCTTGTCATTTCCCAATGGCTTGAGTGGATGTGGGGAGTATGGGAGTGAGGGGAAAAGAGGAAAGAGGGAGAGAGGCCGTCCAAGCTTTCACAACTCACTCTCTTGTGTTTGAAAATATCTGATTTCATTATTTTCTATAATTAATTTCTAGAACATCTATTCTGAGGAAAATGCTAGAAAGAAATATGCTATTCCTTTGTATCAGCCTTACTCTTTGTTGATATTAAATGGCTTAGTCACTTTATGGGGGAAATAAAGAGGTTGATTCATGGTGATGTGACCCTCTTGCCACTTCTGGTTCCCTTTTTCCTGCTATATATATTAAGACCTACAGAACTTGGGAAGTGCATTTCTGCATTCGAAGAAGAACCTGAGAGAAACCTGTAAGTAAACTTTCAGAATAATCTTATTTCTAAAATTGCTTTTAAAAAAGTACTAGTAAATTTGTAACCAGAGCATACTTTAAGGCCCCCTCTACCCCGACAGTCTCCCTATGTATGAAGTATCAGAAAGTCTTTTCATGTTGATATCTGAATATCCTCTGCTCAGGGAAAACTGCAGCATGAATATCTTCTTATGGGCGTCGCCTGGGTATACTCGAGCCACCCTCCACTTTATGAATCCCCTCAGCTAATCTTCCTGGCGGTTATGGGGAGCCCTAGGGTGGCTCAGTTCTGCCTGGCCAATGATGCAGCTCCTGGCACCTGGCACACGCAGCAATGGGCTGAATTTTTCCATAAATGCTATTCTGTTTACCTAGTAGCGTTCATTAATCTTTCCTGTCTTGTGTGAAGGCTGCTTTCACAGAGGAAGGCATTTGCTGGCTTTCCCAAGGCAAGAACAATGAAAACAAAGTCATGAGGAGTTCTCTCTACCTCGAATGAAGGCCGCAGCTCCTGCTCAAGCTATTTTGGCAGTCTGAGAGAACAGTACATTCTGAACCACATTGTAAGTTTGCAAGAGCTTATACAAAAAAGAAAGGGAGAAAAAAGGAAAAGGAAAAGAAACCCTCCAGTCTTCTTTTGTTCCACTCCCAGGTGCTAGGCTTTGATGTTCTGTCTCAGAAGTGACTTCAGAACACCAGCTCCAAGAATCAGCTCCGCTGCTCACTGCACCTTTCATTTCAGAGAGCATGGGGCTAGTGGGGACCTTAGAACTCTGCTAGCCCATAGGAGCTGAGGTCCAGGAGGTGACATGACCTATCCAAGGCCACGCAACCTGGCTTGGGTAGAGGCAGGTTGGACCACAAGTCTCCCTGTTTGGCGCTCTTTTCCTGTTCTGCTCTGTCCTTTGTTCGAATTCCTTTTAAAATGAGATTCACATCAAGCCAGTGAGGGAAGCTGATGGGTTCAGACTGGGTTCCCGCAGGGGACCGGCAGGGCTGGTTGAGGAGTACGGAAAGAACAGAGTGCTTGTCCTTTTGGGTTTATTGTCCCCTGGGGTGTCTGCAGACTATATCTGGGCTTGTTGAGCATAAGCCATTGGCTTCTGCACAGGCAGAGTCAGAATGAACTGGTATCACTTAATGGGAATTGCAGGACATCAGATGAGGCAGGAGCTTTGGAAATGGGGAGAGAGGGGAGCAATAAGATGCTCCCGAGGTCACTGTCTCCAGGCCTTTCCTCCAGAGAAGGTCACATTTCTTACTCCCACACTTTCAATAGCAGTAAGCCTGTGGGTTTCTGCTTACCAGCTCTGGAGACAGACGGGTGATGTGCAGCTTCAATACCCCCCAGTCTAGAAAGCTCCTAGGGTGGGCCATTCATATGGAAGTTCTCATTATTATTTCATGGCTCCATTTTTTGTAGCTGCTGACTGGACCTTGTATCTGAAGCAAGGACGCATTCATCTGCACCTTGAAAGTTGATCTGTGCTCAAAAGACAGTGCTCAGGAATGCCGGTCTCCTTGACTCATCAAAAAGGTGGCCAAACAGAGCTCTGTAGGTGGGGGCTGTGAGCCCTGTGCCCTCCATGCTGGGGCTCTCAATGCTTCCACTGACACTGAGATCCCATGCAGGGAAAACGATTGAGGCGTATGCACCTTGCAGAGGTGTCTGCTAGCTAGCATGGGCAGGGTTGATGTGGAAGTCTGGCTGTTTCTGTTTCCCATGGCAACAGCTTGGCCCTGCATGAAAGCAGGTAAATGTGGGCTCAAGCCAGATGCACAGACTGCATGGCTCTGCAGGGTTCTTGGCTCAAATCAGGGCTCTTCATCCCTAACCCTGTTCTGCTATTTTTCTGTTCCCTTCCACTCAGCCACAAAAAGGGCTTTAACCCCATGAAAGAG
The DNA here is from genome assembly GCF_028878055.3 of Symphalangus syndactylus. Taxonomy (NCBI): domain Eukaryota; kingdom Metazoa; phylum Chordata; class Mammalia; order Primates; family Hylobatidae; genus Symphalangus; species Symphalangus syndactylus. The sequence goes on from NC_072429.2 coordinate 103,095,572, forward strand.
AGATGGGGCCCTTGGTGGTACTCTGCTATGGACTCCAGCTAAGGCTTCCCTGCCTGAGGTGTGGTAGAAACTGAAGTTCTGAGATAAAAGCAAGAAAGTGGCCATTACTCTAGGGATAGTGCTGTTGGTAAAAGCCAGAGGCAGGTATTGTATCCTGGGGACACAAGCATGTTGAGTCAGGAATAGACATTATTGACAATGGAGGCAAAATAAAGAGAAATTACAGGTTAAAGTGATCAGGTAAACTTTTAGAAGCTGCCAGAAAAAAACGATGGAGAGGCAGAGGGAGGGACTCTGTAAGCACAAGAGAGGGGAATAAAACAGTTAGAAATCTTTGGGCAAAAATAAACATTTCCGAGGTATAGAGGAAAACCTTTATGTATGAGACTAGAACTTGGTTTAAGCATGGTTTTTAAATGTCTCCAGGGATAAAAGGGGAAAAGGTAATTCACAAGAATGGAGAAGAGGAGGGCTAAGATGAGAAGCGGGCCAGAGAGGAGAAAAGAGAGCCATGTGAGCATCATCTGATGATCAAGGCTGCACTCTCACAATCCGTGGCCAAAATCAGCTGTCAGAGTGTTTAAAAATAATTTGAGCCAACAGTTTTTTAAGAACCAGAAGATGTCACCCAAAGAAATCTAGATTTCTGACTTGAAAAAAAAAAGAAAATCTGGTGACTGCCTCTATAGAGAGCTCTCAAGAAAATCTGCTGGGTTGGAGGCTGCTGTTCCTGCAAGTTAAATGGGGGCATGGGCTCTCCAGCTCCCCAGAGACCCATGGCCCACTGGCCCACACCCCACACTCCCAAGGAGTATCTGTAGCTCCTTACTTCCTTCACTGTTTCCGGTGCTTGTCTGACCCCTGTAGGCATTTGAAATGCTAAGTGCTGCCTGCAGGGGACAGGATGAGCCCCTATTCCTGACCCCAGCTCAACAGGGAAGGTGAGACCAACACCAAATGCACTTTTCTTTCCCGTCCCTGGGAGAGACGGCTAAGTTGGGAGAGACAGCCCTTGATCTGGACCTCAGACCAGGATAGGCCTGCGTCCGGGGTGCCCAAGTTTAAGGGGTGAGCAAGGTGAGCCTAACGCTGGCAGTAACAGTCTCTGAGTAAAACATAAGTATTCATGACTGCACGATGCTGTGGAGCAAGTGTTCACCTGGGAAAGGAGAGCTGCAGTCAGCTTTAGGTGGCTCAATAAAGCTGTGCTGGCAGAGGAGGGGAGGACCCTGGATGTGGCTGACAATGCAGGACAGCTCATCCTGGCATGGTGAATCTGCATTTCAGGATTCTTTCGTGTTTGGGATGCTGGGAATATATTTCAACCAAATTCAGAAGCTGCTCTATGACGATCATGTCGAAGAGGGGCTGAGCAGTTGTCCATTGTGACCCCTCAGGGTCATTTAAACATGGGTTAAAATCCTGGCTCTTGCACTTATTAGCTGTGTGACCTTGACCAAGTTATTTAACCTCTCTGAGCCCCAGTTTCCTATCTAAAAAGATACAGCTACAATAGTACAGGGTTAGAAAGCATGTATATCAGATGCTGTGGCCAGGCATAAAGTAACACATTAATAACTACCGTCTATTATTAGGAGTATTTCACTAAGCCTCAGACATTGACACAAGCTATAGTTTGTCTGCTTCTCTAATTATGTATTCTGTGGTGACTGAGGGCCAACTGGATATTGTTATGGACAGAATGTTTGTGTCTTCTGCCAATTTATTTGAACCCCCAGTGTGGCTGTATTTGGAAATTGGGTCTCTAAGGAAGTAATTAAGGTTAAATGAGGGCCTAAGTGTGGAGCCCTCGTCTGATAGGACTAGTGTCACTATAAGAAGAGGAAAATGTAACTGCCTCACCATTGTGGAAGAGAGAGACAAGAGACTGGTAGCCAAACAGAGCAGTGGGTAAAGTGATTTCTGGGTGCCATGTTGGAAAGGTCTTTGTATTTAATTAACGGTGACACAGCGTGAAGAGATACCAGAGAGCTCACCTGCCTTCTCTCCCCGCCATGTGAGGACACAGGGAGGAGGCAGTTGTCTGTAAGCCGGGGAGGGGTCCTCACCAGAACCCAACCCTGCCAGACCTTGATCTGGAACTTCCAGCCTCTACCACTGTGAGAAATCAATTTCTGCTCTTGAAGCCACCCAGCCTGTGGGGTTCTGCTTTGGCAGTGCTGGCAGATGACAACAGGTACATAGGAAATTTTAATTCCATTACTCAGGAACTGTAGTGGAATTTTAAAACAGGACTCATGAAAAGTCAGAGATGAGATATTAATGTGATGGGAAGTGTGTCACCAAGTGGTAGAAAACTGGGGGTCTCACTCCTAGCTTACAGTCTCTTAGCCACTTTGGATTTTATTTTCCTCAACTGTGACTATCAGCCACGGAGGTGTCAATCAAAAATATCTGGACTTGTGCTATCCAATACATAAGCTCCAGTTGTATATTTAACTTTAAGTAATTTAAATTTTATTTAATCTTAATTTAAATGTAAATGATTTAATTTATTAAAATTAAAATTAAATATAAATAAAATAACACTAAAAGTAATTAAATTTATTATTTAAAATTAAATAAAATTTAAAATTCAATTCCTCAGTGGCATGAGCCCTATGTCAAGTGCTCATGTGGCCAGTGCTTCCTATGCTGGACAGTGCATATATACAGCACGCCCAGCATCACAGACAGTTCTATCAGACAGCACTGAATTCTAGAGCTTGCTACCTGAAGCCTGGTCTTCACGAGAGCGGCTTCAGCAGCACCTGGGAACTTGTTAGGAATGCCAACTCTCAGGGGCCACCCTAAACCTTCTCAATCAAGATCTGCATTTTCACAAGATTCCCTCCGGTGATCATGTACTCAAGTCTAAGAAGCTCTGAGGTATGATTCCCTCCAGCTCAAAAAAAAAAAAAAATTTACGAATCTGGGTATCTGCTTGACAAAGTCTTTGAGAAAGAAACCACTTGTTTAGCTTATCAAAATTCCAATTTACTGATTTGCCTAAGAGGAAAGAATTGAAATATCTGAAGGAAGATCAGCAGAATGGCTGCACCTCCACAGGAGCAAAAAGAAATCAGCAGATGTCTAAAGGAGGCATGGGTGGCGTCACCGTGCCTGGAAGGTGGTACACCTTGGAGGTTGGTACAATCCAGCTCCTATCTCTTTTTTTGTAGTTGTTTTTTAAAAAGAGAGATGGGGGTCTGTCTCCGTTGCTCAGGCTGGTCTCAAACTCCTGGGCTCAATCAAGCAATCCTCCCACCTCAGTGTCCCAAAGTGCTGGGATTATAGGCATGAGCCACCACGCTCAGCCTCCAGTGCCTGTCTCTAAGCCTCCCGTCAGCTTAGGCATTCAATCTTTGCCTAAAGAGCAAAGAATGGACATTCTTCATTTTCTGTGGCAGCAAAGAAACAACATGGAATGAGTTGATTTACTGGGGATCTTTCATCCAGAGAGTCTTAAGGTGCTTGCTAAGGTTCCCCTCATTAAACCAAAAGAAGCAAGTAGGTCATATATTCAATTAGGGAAAGTGAGGAACAGAGAAGAAATCAATGCCACAGTCAACGATGCCAAAAGGGCAGACTGGAACATCAGCCTTTGGGCTCATGGGCCTAAATTCTGCTCTGGAGCTTGAGCTGTAAAATAAGAGAAGATACGTTCTGTCCTCTCACTGCAGAAAGTTTTGGTGTCTGGTGACGTGCTGTTTTTAACACAAAAATAAGAAGGAGAATATTAGAGCTGTTGCCTGTTAAGAAAACATGTTCTTCTTACAGGACAAAATTGCAGTCATATATCTTATTTAATTGATACTAGATTTTATTGCAGAACGTTAAAATGTTAATGTGTCCATAAATCTTTTTCATACTTTCAGAACAATGTCTGTATTAGGAACACACTGTAAAAGGATGAAGGCAAGAGAAAGGAAAAATGAATCCAGAATATACATTATTAATTTTTTAGGAAGGAAGCAAAATGGTGCCTCATAAAGGAAATTAGAAAAAAGTTGAGCAGCTAGGATTTCTGATTTCCTTTAAAGAAGAATCTGCTAGTTTGAGACATATCCTTACAGAGTCAACTATTTTGATGCAGGGAACAAAAAGCGAGCAGATAATCGAAATGGGCTTGTGATGTACAGGTCAGCTCTTAACAGCCACTGGCAGAAGGTGTGATGCCTCCAGCAGGGACAAACAGTGAGCTGAGGGTTCTGTCACATCACGCAGAGCCATGGAATTGGGGCATGGTACAGATGACAGGGCCTGCCCAGGAGTCGGGGAAGTCTGGCCTAAACCCTGTTGTGCCGTCTCCACTGTGTGATTGCTGACAAATTCCAGCAAGCACTCAGAGCCTCAGTTTCCACTGTGTCAGATGCAAAGAGCATCTGCAGGCTTGGGGCAGGGGTAGAGAGATGCTTTATAAAAAGTGCTTACAATGTAATAGGGAATTAACATATTTTAGGGTATCAATCAAATAATGGTTTGGGGTCAGACCCAAAGCAATGGGAGAGCAAAGAGTCATGCCTGGGAGGAGAGGCCAGAGCTCCTGACTTCTTCTGGTGCTGGGCGTCCTGCCCTCTGCCCACCTGCCTGCAGAGTCCTCCTGCCTGTGCCGTGGAGCCTGTCTGACTTGGTCCGTAATGCCAGGGAAGGTTCAGCAGCACAGGGGCCTATGGTAAGGCCTGTCTCTATCTTCACCCTTCAGTCCAACCTCTGATTCCAAAAGGAAGCAAGCTTTCAGGAAAAAGGAACTATGGCCTTTTGCTGGCCCCCATTTTAATTACCATTCTAATTCCCTTTCCTGCTGATGCTGTCAGAGCATCCTCATATGTGGGATCTGGACTCTGCTAAGGCCAGTTCCACATAGCAGTGACCCCTCTTCAACACTCAAGTTCGCCTTATATCTCTTTTCTGCTCTAAGCATTTCCATTCAGATTATATGGCAGGAACTGCAAGCACTCTCTATTCTTGGTGGAGAAATTTACACACGTTTACTCGTAACCTGCCTATTCCCCCCATTTTATTTCTGCCCTTTGTTAACCTCATTCGGCCTGAACACAGAAAGAATAATTTCCTCACCTCTGGTTGCTCAGTTCACAACCTCTATCCAATGCCTGGATTCATCTTACACGACAAATGTAATTCACTGGCTCTCACGGTATTCAGCTACTCCGTAAATTCAGACCCATCCTATTTAATGTGAGAAGGGATTTATTTGAGATTGTTTAAAAATTGATCGATGTCCGCATTAAAATCCCATACATATGATATAAGGCTTATTAGATATTTTCATGTCAATCAGGAGAGAATATCAAATTTATTTTATATATATTACTCCAAATGAATCCAAGTCTCTCTGAGAGCATCACAGACCTAAATCTGTGTGACTGATGGCATGTTAGCAGCTCCACAGTGCCTTCATTTTAATTATTCCAGATCTAGGAAAAAAGAAAAGATGATTATCTCAGTGACAAAAAATAAATATTCTTCTTTTCTTTGTAAGATTCTCAGGAGGAAACTGTTCTCAAAGGGCAGGGGCATAAGAGGGAAGAAGCCATGGTTACAGAGCAGAGACACAATGGTCTCAGTCCAAGGCTGCAATTTAAGTTTGGATGCCCTTGGTGTGCTTTCTGGTCTGTAAAATTAGAGCACAAGAAAACAGATGACTATTAAAGAGTAAGCTTGCATAATGCAGTTTATTGACATTTCAGCCTATCAACCTAGGGTTCAACTATTAAGGCTTATGATATAGGACTGTTGCCTTTATCAATAAACAATGACTCTCTAGCAGACCAGTACAGAATTCAGTGGCTTAAAATAAACCAGCATTTATGATGGCTCACATGTCTGTGGTCAGCCAGTGAGCTGGCTGAGAATCAGCTGGTCTAGGATGGCCTCTCTCACATCTGGCAGTTGGACGGCTATTGGCTGAGCTGATGGAATTGCCTGGTCAGGTGCCTTTCATCATCCAGCAGTCCAGCCTGGTGTAACAGGCTCAGAAATGGCCACCTCAGAGTTGTCCATGTCCTACTGCTCAGAACCCATGAATATATTACCTTGCATGGTAAAAGGGACCCTGCAAATGTGATTAAGTCTCTTGAGATGGGAAGATTATCCCGGATTATCTGGGTGGGCCCATCGTATTCACAAGGGCTCTTATAAGAGGGAGGCAGGAGGATCGGAGTCTAGAGAGAAGATGTAAGGATAAAAGCAGAGGGAAGATGCAATGTTGCTGGCTTTAAGATGGTGGAAAAAGGGTCCATGAGCCAGGAAATGTAGGTGGTCTCTAAAACTGAAAGAGGGCAAGGAATCAAGTTCTCCCCCAGTGCCTCCAGAAGGACCCCAGCATTGCAGGTCCATTTTAGACTCTGACCTCCAGAACTGTGAGATAATAAATATGTGCTTCTTTAAAACACTCAGTGGTTATTTGTTACAGCAGCGATAGCAGCGAAATGCAGCTGAACTTAACACAGCAGGAGCAGGGTTCCGTGAGAGCACATGGAACGAGCCCCAGGCCCAGGATTGTCACTGTCATTTCTGCCACATTCGATTGGGCAAAGAAGTCACAAGGCCAGCCCAGAGGCAAAGGAGGGAGGAATAGACCTCATCTCTTGGTGGTGGAAGGTGGAAGAAGCTGTAAAGTCGTATTTCAAGGGAGAGGACAGAGGAAGAGTAAAGAATTACGGCCACTTTTTTTGTAGTCAGTCTACCACCATGGCCTTTATGAAGGTCAGTGGACATTCAAAAGCAATTTCTGACGTTGGTTTCTTTTTCATTTTCAGGACCCAGGGAGCATGGGTATCTGGACCTCAGGCACTGATATCTTCTTAAGCCTTTGGGAGATTTACGTGTCTCCAAGAAGCCCTGGATGGATGGACTTTATCCAGCATTTGGGAGTTTGCTGTTTGGTTGCTTTTATTTCAGTGGGCCTCCTGTCTGTGGCCTTCTGCTGGCTTCTGTCATCAATCATAGCGGCCGCCAGCTCCTGGATTGTCACGTGTGTTCTGCTGTGTTGCTCCAAGCATGCACGATGTTTTATTCTTCTCGTCTTTCTCTCTTGTGGCCTGCGTGAAGGCAGGAATGCTTTGATTGCAGCTGGCACAGGGATCGTCATCTTGGGACACATAGAAAATATTTTTCATAACTTTAAAGGTCTCCTAGATGGTATGACTTGCAACCTAAGGGCAAAGAGCTTTTCCATACATTTTCCACTTTTGAAAAAGTATATTGAGGCAATTCAGTGGATTTATGGCCTTGCCACTCCACTAAGTGTATTTGATGACCTTGTTTCTTGGAACCAGACCCTGGCAGTCTCTCTTTTCAGTCCCAGCCATGTCCTGGAGGCACAGCTAAATAACAGCAAAGGGGAAGTCCTGAGCGTCTTGTACCAGATGGCAACCACGACAGAGGTGTTGTCCTCCCTGGGTCAGAAGCTACTTGCCTTTGCAGGGCTTTCGCTCGTCCTACTTGGCACCGGCCTCTTCATGAAGCGATTTTTGGGCTCTCGTGGTTGGAAGTATGAAAACATCTATATCACCAGACAATTTGTTCAGTTTGATGAAAGGGAGAGACATCAACAGAGGCCCTGTGTGCTCCCGCTGAATAAGGAGGAAAGGAGGAAGTATGTCATCATCCCGACTTTCTGGCCGACTCCTAAAGAAAGGAAAAACCTGGGGCTTTTTTTCCTCCCCATACTTACCCATCTCTGCATCTGGATAATGTTTGCAGCTGTAGATTATCTGCTGTATCGGCTCATTTTCTCAGTGAGCAAACAGTTTCAAAGCTTGCCAGGGTTTGAGGTTCACTTGAAACTGCACGGAGAGGTAGGGCCCACAGGAACTTCTCATGGTGTATCCTGGCTACTTGCTGGTCTGTCTTGCAAAAGATCATGAATCTCCCGAGGCAGGGCAGTGGCTCATTCACCTTTGCATCCTTGGTGCCCAGCACAGTGCTTGGCACATAGAAGGAACCCAACAAATGTAGGTCAAATTGAATCGAAGTCCCGATGTTAGGGTGTGATTCTGCATTAGTTCCCTGTGGCTGCTGTGACAAATGGCCAATAATTGAATGGCTTAAAATAACAGAAGTTTATTCTCGGATAGTTCTGGGGGGAGAAGTATGAAGTGAGTGTCGTTGGGCAGAAATCCAGGTGCTGTTACCACTCTTTGCATCTTCCAGATTCTAGTGGCCGATGGCATCCCTTTGCCTGTGACCACATCACTCCCACCTCTGCTCTGTCATCGCATCACTTTCTTTTTGCATGTGGAAAATCTCTCTCTGCCTCTGTCTTAAAGAATGTATATAACTGTATTAGGACTTTCCAGTATAATCCAGGGTAATTTCTCTATCTCAAGATCTTTGATTTAATAATATTTGCAAAGATCCTTTTTCCAAATAAAGTAACATTAACAGGTTCCAGGCATTAAGACCTTGTATCTTCAGGGCATCATCCAGCCTCCTACAGTCAACAAACACTGAAATGTGGAAATAAGTATCTCTGAGGTTGAACATGAAGTGGATTCCCAAGCAGGACTATCTGGCGTGAATCTAAGAGACAGGGATTTAGGGCCTGGCTTCCTCTCATCCTCAAGCTTGGGCAAGTAGACTTCGAGCACCTTCTCTGAGTGAGAACTTTTCTGTGCATCTTGAGTCCTTATTAAATACAAGAGGGTTCCCAAGGCATCAGTGCAATGTTTAGAAGGATGATTGTTGAAAACGGCTCCTAAGTTACCCAGTAAAATGGCTGGTGCTAGTAGCTGATAGCACCCGCTTTTAAAAATGCTACACAGCTACACTTTGGTTTTTTGAGACAGATTGGATTACTAGTTCTCAATTTTAAATGTGTGTTAAGAATTTCCTGAGTTGGATATAGAGTTTCAGGCCTCGATTTACACAGATTTTGTTTTAACTGGGACAGCATTTTAAATGAGCATGTCTGTGATTTCAAGGTAGGTGGTCCATAGACCACATTTTGAGCAACTCTGGTCTAGGTCTTAGAAAGCAAGGACCCTCTAACCCAGAGGTCCTCAACCTTGGATACAGAGTTGCATCACTGCGGAGTTGAACTAACAAACCAACTCAATTCCTCTCTCCAGAATCACCAGAGATTCTGTTTTAATTGGACTGCGGTGAGAGATTTTTAAAACCTCCCAGAGTAATTCTAATGTGCAGCCAAGATTGAGAACCCCTGTTCTAAACCCCTCACTACAAGAACAAAGCCAGAAAGTTAACTCCTAATTGCCATCAGATGGATCTGTGAAAAATCTTCATTAGCCAGGATAGCATCTGTCTCTGAGCTGGTGCCTCCTGCATCTTGAGGGATGTGGCTTTCTCTCCTCTATTCTCCTTCTCTCTCCTCTTGGCAGGCATGGACAAACAGAGAAGATGGTGGGGATGGGGCATCCCATCGTTTATCTTTTCTTTTCCATTTTCTCTGTGGATATTTGTGCTTATGCTGACATTTCAGAGGATCTGGATATTGTCAGACACTTGTCTTGTTTTTTAAACCCAGAAATTGCCAGGCTGAATGACATAGGGTGTGTATGCACATGTGTGGGTGTGTATGCACATGTGTGGGTGTGTATGTGCATGTGTGTGATGCCTGCTGGGTTAAGTACACTAGCCCAGGCTGGCAAAAATAATGCAGGTGAACCCCAAAATTGGGGCTTAGCCTAGGAGGGTTCTTGGCTTTGCTTGGGAAAGAATTCAAGAGTGAGCTGACAGTGAAAGAAAGCAAGTTTATTAGAACAGAGTACAGCATAATGACTGCTCCATAGGCAGAGAGAGACTATCGCATAGGCAGAGTGGCCCAGAGTAGCACTCATGGATTGCTGATTTGTTATATTTATACCTAGTCTTAATTATATGCTAATTATGGAGTGGGTTATTCATGAGCTTTCTGGAAAAGGGGTGGGGAGTTCCCAAGCCATATAAGACAACTTCTGGGTTATTGCCATGGGATCATTTGTAAGCTGTCATGGTGCTGGTAGGAGTACCTTATGCAAATATATAATTAGCATATAATCAGCAGTGAGGACAACTCGAGGTTTTTTTTCATCACCCTCTTGGTCCTAGCTGATTTTGGCTGTTTCTTTGTTATATCCTGTTTCTATCCACAGGGTCATGACAGCAGCTCAGTAAACAAGTCCTGCTGATCTCCTGCCTCAAAAACACCAACAGCTGTTTCTTTTTTTAAAAAAATTATTATTTTTAACTTTTATTGTTATTTTTAATTGACACATAATCATTGTACTTGTTTATGGGGTATCCAGTAGCTGTTTCCACAGGTCTGATTTGCCCTACTATTCCTCAAGCTGCAATAGGCTGTGCCAGCTGCTGGGGAAATCACAGAGGAAAAACGGCCACAATGTTGCCTGCAAACCCTCCCATGAAGCCCCACTTGCCATTTCTCTCTTTCCCTCTCAGGGCCTTAAATCCTCCTGCTGCATCCACACTTTTCCTCCTCTTTCCTCTGGCTCAGCAGATCTAGTCCCATGGCTCCTGCCCTCCTAAGCCTGGGCTGCTTCTCAGAGTTGATTATTCTGAGCTCTCTGAGTCCTCTGAAGAATCCCGTTAATTACAAGGCACGCTGTTGCTCTAGATATCTGGAGCAGGGTGGATAATGGAAGTAGTGTTTTAGCTGAAAGCCAAACAAGAATTTCAGACATGCATGATCTTTGGGGGTGGCCAGGAAAAGGGCCTCGCTCCTTCTCCTGTGTTCTCCTTTCTTGTCTTCCCCCAATTCTTCCTCTCTCTCCTACGTTTTTCTTCTCTTTCATTTACTTCTCTCTCAGCAAGTACCCATGGCCATGTTGCGAATTCTCACCATGTTAGATAGAGGGGGAAAAAAAAGCAAGCTCTGCCTTCCAAAAAAAACCCAGCTTTCCAACAACAATGTCCTGACACCTTCATCTTTGGGGACTGCTGGCTCCTGGGGGTGCGAAGATGTCTAGGTTGTGAGGGCCTCCTTGAGGGGCTTATGTCCCGGGAGGGAGGTCACCATGTACACACGTGAAACAGCAGGGTAGTGGGCACTGGAACAGATGTGAGTACGAGACTGCTGTGGGAGCGTTTCTCAAACTCCCTCCTGCTGTGTCTGGGAGACTGTGCTGCCAGCAGCTAGCTTCTGCATGACTGGCGATGCCCTGCCCTTATGCCAGGGTGCCCTTGGGGGCTCCTGGTCTTCACCATTGCCTCACATTTGCCAAGGAGAAGTCACGCAGGAAGAGAAACACTGGCTCAAGGTGTTGCCAATATTTCTCCCTCACTTTTGTACGATTTTATATGTGTGTTTTGAATAAAGAAGACGGGAAATGACCGAAGTAGAGCCAGTTCTGTGGGTGGGCAGTGGAAATAAAAATAGCCAGAGTTTCTACTTATTGGGTACCTACTATGTTCACTGCATTTGGCTGCATTAACTTTTCAGGACTGGCTGACACCAGAGCCTGCCCTCCATTCATTTCTTAATGATGCCAGGCCAACAAATTGTTTACTTAAGAGAGGAATATATATATTAAAACATTGGGGTGCCATTTAGTATATTGCTTGGCATTTTGAAAGAATTAATTTGTCTTCCACATTACCCTCAACCAACCCCATACAAAAGTGTTGACTCAACCGTTCTGAAGCCCTGATTCCCAACTGCAAAATCCCCAGTTAAATTTCTAGACAAAATAACTTCGTCCCAGACCGAACACCCGCTGCTTTCTTATTGCAGGATTTCTCATCACTGACTCAATCGATGTGTTTGTTTCTTCAGTGGTATTAAAAAGAGTGCATGTCTTTGCTCTGGGGACTGAAATCTCTTTATTTAATTGTAGGCAGACTATCTTTCTAATAAGAGAAAAGGAGAGGCAACGCAAATGTTTTTCATTGCTTCGGCACAGTGCTGGGGAAATTATAGATTTGACTTGACATTTGTGTAGGGATCCCGGGTTTGGGGTTTCCAAAGTCTTCACAGGCACTGGGATAGATCCAAGGTGCCCAGTGTCCTCTGGGTGTGGTTAGGTTTGTGGCACTAGAGTGATAATAACTTACTAAGCACCCCAGTCTGTAAGGCTAATGCTCCTTCCCCACGGTGTTTAATTTACACTGGGAGTAGTTTATTCATGGGCAGGATCTGGTCCATTAACTCCTGTTTTGCCAAATTAGAAAACAAATCCACTGAGAGATTAAATGACTTTCCCAGGTCAGAGAAAGAAAGAGCTGGATCAGCACACACTTCTCTTGTGAGTGGCTTGGCTGGGTGGCTCCATGTCATCTCGTGCCCTCTGTGTCAGTCTGCCGAGGGCAACTGGCTTATTCTCTTGCCTTCAAAAAGGAAGGAATGTACCTCTCATGAGCATCCAATAGGGATGAGAAATTTTCCTATTTTTAGGACCTGCCCAAACATGATTTTAGAGTTTCCTTCAATAACGTGGGCTCGAGAGCCAACATATCAACCTAGAAAGGAATACAGTACGCTATATCCCCCCTAAGCTCCAGAACAGATGTAGAACATAATTTAATGCCTCAACATCTTTGTGACCTTGTGGTCTGCTTAAGGGATATTGGGAGGATATGATAGGGTCCTAAGGGGCTATGTTCTAAAGCAATCTTCTTCCTGAGTTTAGCTGACTCCATGCTCTTTCTTTTGCCCCATATGTCCTAACATGTAGAAACAAGTATTCCATGAAAATGAGTCATGTGATCAAATTTGTTAGGAAAACTGCTGGCTAAAGTTAAAAGATTCCTCTGCCTACTTCTCAGAGCCTTCAAAAGTCTAATGGGCATTGTGATTTTCAAAAGAAGGGATAGAGTAAAAAAGTGTATTTAATACACTTCTCTCAAGGGAATCTTTACTGTATTTCTACAAACCCACTTCAGAAAACACTGCAATAGTTACAAATAAGACGCATCTCTTCTCCTTTGCTCCAATCATAACACACAAAGGAAGATGTGATAGTTCCTTTGGCCAAAGCTCCCTGTATATTTGAAGATAGTGCCATGTGCTGCAGGGAAGTACTGAGAAAGACAAGGACTGAGTACAAAAATGGCATGCATCATGATTATTTTATTCTTTCATTTTAGAAACAAGGAACTCAAGATATTATCCGTGATTCTTCCTTTAATATATCTGTGTTTGAACCCAACTGTATCCCGAAACCAAAACTCCTTCTATCTGAGACCTGGGTTCCTCTCAGTGTTATTCTTGTGATATTAGTGATGCTGGGACTGTTGTCCTCTATCCTTATGCAACTTAAAATCCTGGTGTCAGCATCCTTCTACCCCAGCGTGGAGAGGAAGCGCATCCAATACCTGCATGCAAAGCTGCTTAAAAAAAGATCAAAGCAGCCACTGGGAGAAGTCAAAAGACGGCTGAGTCTCTATCTTACAAAGGTAAGGCCAAGATGGTGGTGTAACCTCCAATTGAGGAAGTGTTGAGTTTGAGAGGGAAATGGGAAAGGGGACTTCAAAGCACTTAATGCTTCAACTTCACATCAGGGCTTGTATCCCAGCAGTAGATAGGACATTGGGGAAAAATGAACAAATGTACGTGGCTAGGGCTCTTAACTCTGTGATTTGAATGCTGATCCAAAGGATACTACAAGATATTCTTAAAATATTGGTTTCAAGAAAGTATGTTCAGTCATTGTAGAGAGGCGACTGGAGAGGTCCTTAGTGTTGACTAGTAAAGGACAAAGCACAGTAAGATATGCTTTCCTAGGCAAAGAAAAAACAGACAGGGAAATGTCTACTATAGCTTTGTAAATGCCAAAGAATTTGTTCATTTTCCAGTGTGTGTTTATGTGTCTATATATATAGAGAGAGGATATACAAAAATATAATTATATACAAATATATAAATAAAAACATGACTCATACATAAAATGGACATATATCAAAAATTTTATGTAATTTAATACATATTTATTAATAAGGGAATGGTAAGAAAAATTAGAACCAAAGAATAATTCAAAGAACACACATATAGGCCATCAGGAATACCAAACGAATTTGCTTAATAGATGCAAAACTGTCTTTTTCTTTAAGGGTGGATGGGAGGGGTCAGTTGTACGCTACTGGATGGAGATCACATGGATGTCATGGACAAGAATCACTCACATTGTTTCTATCAGCCATCTGCAACTTACAGTATTGGGAAATAGCCCATAGACAATGGAAGACCAACATAACCCACAAAAATAAGCTTGTCTATTTCAGTCTTTTGCTGTTTTTCCCAACATCTTTAACCCCACAATGAAAAATTGATGTCAGAGGCATTTAAAATGACTCCAGCTCTAATGGCCATTTATCCACTTTTCTGTCTCTTCAGATTCATTTCTGGCTTCCAGTCCTGAAAATGATTAGGAAGAAGCAAATGGACATGGCAAGTGCAGACAAGCCATGAGAGACCCCGGGTACTCCTCAGCCACATCGCGCCAGCAATTCTCCTCAGGTCTATGATGGCAGTCACTATTCATGCTGGATAATAGAGAACTATGTGACGCAGTCCTCTCAGGAGTCTGAGTTTACAGAGCCAACTTGCAGCACCTGGTTATGCCTCCTTTCATCTCAAAGCCAAAGAGCTGCCAGGTAAATGGTTATGTGGTCTATCTTCCAAACAAACCACATGATCTTGCCTGTGTCACAATGTAATAGGACTCTAGCTGGGTCCCCTGGTGATGAGTTCCAGCATAGAATAATGTTCAAAGAAAAGAAAACGAAAACAGTTGAAATCTCTACCACAGCCTCACAAGCAAATGCCAAGGGGAACATACATGCAAAAAGCCAGCAAACTATCTTCAAACTCTTCCGTCCTTAATGTCTTCCATGGCTATTGCCCCAACAATGGTCTCTTTTCTCCCTGCCCCCTTATTAAAGAACTCTTTCTGAAACCCAGTCCTAGCAGTTCCTAGTTTCTTCTTACCACCGCCTGCACTTCTGCCCTCTATCTGCCTCTATCTATTTTGTTTTCTCCTCTTTCAGCAAATCCCCTGGCTGGTATTTATGACAGGGTGGCCTATGGACCATGTGCATTAAAATTATATACAATTCTTGTTAAAATGTATATTTGGGCCCCTTTTCATCTTTAACTATACTCTAAATCACTTTTATTTTTATTATTTTTTATTTTTTTGGAGATGGAGTCTCACTCTGTTGCCCAGGCTGGAGTGCAATGGTGTGATCTCGGCTCACTGCAATCTTCGCCTCTCAGATTCAAGCAATTCTCCTGCCTCAGCCTCCCAAGTAGCTGAGATTACAGGCGCCTGCCACCATGCCCAGCTTTTATATATATATATATGTGTGTGTGTGTGTGTGTGTGTTTGTATTTGTAGTAGAGATGGGGTTTCACCATGTTGGCCAGGCTAGTCTTAAACTCCTGATCTCAGGTGATCCACCTGCCTTGGCCTCCCAAAATGCTGGGATTACAGGCGTGAGCCACCACACCCAGCCCCCATATCACTTTTAACGAGTCACAGGACACACTGTCTTTATCTGTTAGGCACGTTTGCCCTCAGTCTGAAGTGCTTTTCCCTGTTGGAAGGACAGACTGGAAAGCAGTGCTGTCACCAAAGGCAATTTTGATCTTGAAAACAGGATTTAGACTCACTCATTAGGGTCCATCTCACTTGGATGGGAAATGCTTATTTAATTGCAGCTTATTCACATTGATTTAAATGAATGTTAAGTTAAATTTCTTGAGAAATCCACTGTGAAATGTGCTCTGTTAATCTTATAGAGGCAGAAAGGTACTGCCCAAAGCAATTTCATAGAGCACCCTTTTTTCACCTCTAATTGTAATGGCCTATAAAAGTATATTGCATTATTGCCTAAATCACCATTTCTCACCTCACAAATCTCAATCTGGTGCCATATTTTGTTAGGAGCTGTCAAGTGTCTTTCTGATGTGCATATTAACTCTGTTGTCAGTTGAGTTTCTCTTTGACAGTAAGACATGGTAATTCTAAACACCTTCATGAGAACAGGTCTCTTTTATTGTTCTACTTGGGATAAAAAATGTTATTTTTCCTCTTCTCAGATTCTGTATCTACTACTTTGTCTGTTCGGACCTAATCAATCATAATCATAATATGGGATATGTTGAAGTCCTCACATGTAACATATTTTTGTCTTAATTTACTTAAGAGAAAGAAGTACACATAACTCACCCTAAGAAAGTAAGAACTAGCTTTCTCAGCCAAACTCTATAACAGTGATTCCCAAAAAGTAGTAAAGACTACTGAAGTCAATTGTTGAGATTATAGTATGGAAGAGAGGAACTGGCTGAAAAAATGAGTGTGGGTTGAATATAGCTAAAGAATCTCTGAAATCTCTGCCATCTCTTTAATTTGTGTTTTTAAAATGTGTTTTTTTAAATATGTCTATATTTAAAAGCCTGTATTATATTAGGCTAATATAACCCCCACACCGAGGGGAGGAAAATCTTTTTTTTTTTTTGAGACGGAGTCTCGCTCTGTCACCCAGGCTGGAGTGCAGTGGTGCGATCTCGGCTCACTGCAAGCTCCGCCTCCCGAGTTCACGCTATTCTCCTGCCTCAGCCTCTCGGAGTAGCTGGGACTACAGGAGCCCGCCATCACGCCCGGCTAATTTTTTGTATTTTTTTAGTAGAGACGGGGTTTCACCGTGGTCTCGATCTCCTGACCTCGTGATCCGCCCGCCTCGGCCTCCCAAAGTGCTGGGATTACAAGCATGAGCCACCGCGCCTGGCGAAAATTTTAAATTAACAGATGGCTGAGGCTTTTCGAAGTTTTCCCAGTTCAAAACCCCTTTTGGTTTCAATCCATCGTGATTGCAGTGACATTGTTAAAAGCAGGAAAGAAAAGGAGGTGAGTAACTGGGTAGTGGGGAAAATTTATGACCGTTTATGATCTCAATTCTGAGTGTCCATGAACTTTGCTTTTGTACTTAGGGAGCCGAAGAAATCAGAATTGAATTTGTCATTGGAGCACTCTGTCAAATGCAAATAGAAAGCAAAAAAGGCAATGACAGAGATAAAAGCATAACAAGCCACAGTCACTGCAATTAAGGCAGAAGGTGTTTGCACCACTTTACTGGATGCTGAGGAAGTACACTGTGGTGAGGGAAGTGCCCCTACCCCTGCACTCAGCCTCATTTGACAAAGACAGAGAAGAGCATGCACATGGACCAAAGCGTGGGGCTCAGGTGGTGGACAGGTTTGGAGGACTTAGAGGAGGACCAGGAAAGACTGAGACAAAGATGCAGGCCTTGCCTGCTCACTCGTTCTCTAGGGTAATGGTTCCCAAAGCTGGCTGATCATCAGAATCATCTCCAGAGGTTAAACAAATAAAATAAAATTACAGACGCTCAAACCTAAACTCAGATATACTGACTTAGGTAGGTGGAGGGAAGGTCCTGGAAATCTGCACCCTAAGGAACTTCATGGGTGATGCAGATGATTAGGTCTGTTTGTTAACCACTGGTTTAGAGAATTGTGGCAAGCCTTGGAGAGGGGGGATTGCTGATTGAATATAAACACATTACATGTTATCTGTGTAATTATCTGTGTGAACATACATACAGGACTTTGATTGTACCTGTTGCTGAGCCATTAAGTTTCTCCAATAATGCAAAATGCAAATTTCTTGTCAAGAAATGTATTGTTCTCATCATCTGCAGTCCAACTCAGTTACTTGTATAAACAAGCACCCAAACAAAAACATAACCCATGGCAACACCATGAATTATATAATGTTAATCTATAGTTACTTGCTTTTTAAATATTATTTGGTACCAAATATTATTTTTTAATTAAACTAATTCAATTTGGAGGATAGTATAGCACTTTTCTAAGAAAATGAAAGGTAACCTTGACTACAACAACCACATGATATAATTGAAAGAATTATAGAATCTTCAAATGGAGAAGTCTGGATTCAAATCCTCATTCTGCTAATTGTTAGTGACATAAACTTAGCAGCTTAACTCTTAGCTCTCTGAGCCTGTTTTCTGATTTACAGAATGGGGCTGAAAATATCAGTCTCCCAGCAATGTTAGTTCTTTTCTTCCTCTTTCTTCTTTCCCAAAATTCTCTACCCAACCCCACTTTCTTCAACTTTTGACAATAGGGTCTGATACAAAAAGAGTAAAAACAAAAAAAAAAAAGAATTTCAGTCAAGCTTGATATACAACAAGGGTTGGCGAACTTTTTCTGTGAAGGGCCAGACGTTAGAGCGACTCTGATGCAACTACTCAATTCTGCCATTGTAGTGAGAAAGCAACCATAGACAATAAGCAGAAAAATGAACACGGCTGTGTTCCAGTAAAACTTTATTTGCACAAACAAGTGGCAAGCTGGACATGGCCTGTGGCTGTTTGCCAACACCTGATAATACAGAAAGGCTTTTTAGAAATACATGAGTCGGTGCAGGACATGAGTTGGTGCAGGACATGCTGTAATGGGGACTGAAAGTCAGAAAAAACAAGGTTTGAAATCCCTCTTTGCCACCAACTAGCTGGATGACTTTGCAAGTCATGTCACCTCTCCGAGCTCAATTTTCTCATCTATAAAGATCAAGGGGTTTAGCTAAAGAATCTCTGAAATCTCTGCCATCTCTTTAAGCCTAAGATTCTTTGGGATACAGCAGTGTCCTGGAGAGAATCACCAATGGACTGTAACCCAAGTTTCAGCATTTGATGTGTTTGTTCTTTCACGGTTGATCAATGAATCATAAAGAACAACAGAAGCGCTCCACTCCTAAGTATGATTTATTTGATGAAAAAGGGAAAAGATAACATTTGGTCAAAATAAATGTTATTTTCTCCACAGACACAAAGAAGCAATCAGTATGGTTATTCAATTCTAAATGTCATGTGTAATTTCATATGGCTTAAAGTCAGATTGCCATGTCAGTGGCTGAAGACCTGAAAATTGAAAGTCTTGCTTTTTTCTAAGTGAGCAGTACTGTCACTCTAAATGTGATATATTAATTAGGGAGTAAAAGAAATCAATCAAAATTGTTTTTCCAAAGGAAACCATTGTGGAAGTATGTTTGTACTGAAACAGTAAGTGTGCTATGTCTTGCAAGAGGAAATGTTAATATGTACTAGAAAATACATAATAAGTTGTTTAAAAACACGTGATGAAAGAAAGGATACTGAATTAAAAACTGGAGGAACTGGTCTCTAATTCTGGTACTGCTACCAAGTAGCTTAGCCAAAGCACTTCTCTCTCTTGACTCAATTCAGTTATTCATAGAAAATATCATAATAGTTATTAGTTAGCAAGCCCTTACTAGGTGCCAGACACTGTTTTTAGTGAATTATTTCATTTAATCCTCACCCAAACCCCATGAGAGAAGATCTGCTGCTATTGCTGTTTTGTAGATGAGAAAACTGAGGCACAAAGAGGCTAAGTTGTCCACAAGTTATCTATAAAGCATTGAGAAACCTCTGTTGTCATTCCTGATTCCCTTCTTCAATAAAAAGCCTATTGCTGCGCAGGGATATCTATACAACTAGAAAATTGTTTTCCTGAAAAATCAGCATAATTCTAAATAGTCCTCACTGTTCTTTAGAGTGCAAAAAATCACGGGATCATTAATTCAGCTTACAAAATGAATGATTTCTCTGTCTGCATTCTTCAACCATGAAATCCTAGACAACTTCCAGAAAGCTGTGGCCCAGAACACCCCAATCCCACTCAGAACACTATTTATAAGAATGCCCCGTATGCAGTAGTCTTTACAGTTTTTCTTTTTCTCAAATGTTCTCTAGCCTATGTAGATGACATTTATGCAATTCAGAGAAAGATGCCTCAACAGGATTAGTCAGCAGCAAAGTCCTCTGACGCAGCTTCTGTGATCTAGTTAAAAATAGGAAAGAGGATGTTTTGCATAAGTCATCACCATTGTGTGGTATTGGAGAATTGACCACTTTTTTGGTTCCCACATCCTGCTAATTTATCTAAAAATAGATGAAAACCCTGTCCCTGAATTCCTAGACAAGACCATTTGCGTCTGTGACCTCGGGGCTCAGGTTCTTCTTGTTCTGGGCTCCTTTGGTCACTTCACTTCACCCCCTGCCATTTACAATCCCAACTGTCAGTCTTGGGCTCAGAGCCTCTGCTTTCCTTTTGCCCGCCCAGGGATTGCAAACTAGGGACTAGAGAGGTCAGGTAGATAACATGAAGCCAACAAGGTGGATGAGGGTAAACTAGATGACGTCCCTTTTTGAAAGGAGGGCGTCTCTTACTAAATCTCTGATAGATCAACTGGCTTTTCCCAGAGCAGGCAAAAATCCAGATTGGTACAGAAACTTGCCTAATCTTGAAATGTTACAAATAAATTAGAATATTAATTTAAAAAACAGAGTGGAGATAAAACCATAAGCTTTCAGTTTTGGACCTCTGCCCCATACCCTCTCCTATGAGGAAGTCGTGTGTTACCAGCTATAAGATGAAATTCTACAAAATTTAGATAAACCCTCCCACTTTTTCCAGTTCTTGATTTCTAATTTAGAAAGAGTATGGGATGATGATGAGTCCTGGGTTCTGAGTTTGGCTCTGCCCTTTGCTAACTATGGAACTTTGAATGAGTTAGCTTCACCTTTCTGGGACACAGTTTCCTCATCTTTAAAATGGGCAATTAGAGGCAATGATCTTGAGAGCTCTATCAAGCTCTATTAGCCAGTGAGTCTGATAGAGCTTCATCCTCATCTCCCCTTCCTTGCCCTTCCTGATCTCAAATTCCACACCACAGTGAGTGACCTGAATATTTTCCTGATTTTCTCAGCTTAGAAGTTAGCTTTATTTGTAACTCTCTTGCTAACACCCAACCAGTTCTGTTGCTGCAGCATCCCTTAACCCTCCTCCCCACCCCACAATGTTGGTTGTCACCATCATTTCCTTATCAAATCACCACATTTGCTTACATCTGTACTCCAGCTTCTCCATCGC
Organism: Symphalangus syndactylus; assembly: GCF_028878055.3. Lineage (NCBI taxonomy): Eukaryota > Metazoa > Chordata > Mammalia > Primates > Hylobatidae > Symphalangus > Symphalangus syndactylus. Next base: position 103,116,489 of record NC_072429.2, read on the forward strand.
CCCTCAGCTTTGGCCCAGAAACGAAACAAAAACTAATTTAAAAGCACTTGGTTCAAAGCTTTTCCCTGGAAGAGAATTTGCATGGAACATTTACAATCCCCATTGCTTATCACAGCTAATCCCCAAATTGCCTGCTGCCCGTGTAGGTTAATGGTCATCTTTAAGTCACAAGCTGGGCCTGAGGGGAGGTGCTCTCAACTGGTCCCTCATTAGGAAATGAAACATTCATACCCCACGCGGAGCTATAAGTATTTAGACACTATCTCAAATGTAAGTCTCTAACGCATTATGGACAACAATGTTACCAAATGCCAGGAAAAGAAAAACTCTCTAGTACATTTTTTTCCTCATAAAAGTAGAGAAAGTTTCTGTCTCTTACAAGTAGAGAAAGTGTTATCGCCCAAAAAACAAATTCCTATTTATCTTTGGCAGGGCTGAACCTTGAAGGCAGGAAGATTCCGAATTCAAACCTCTCCCCTTTATGTAGTTTTTCAGCTGGTGAATGTATTCGAGCCGAATTCAAGGTGTCAGCAGTATCATGCTCCCTCCAAAATCTCTAGTGAAGAATCTTCCCTTGTTTTTTCTGCCTTCTGTGGTTGCTCGCACTCCCCAGCATTCCCTGGTTTACGGCAGCATAAACCAATTTCTGCTTCTGTCTTCACATGACTGTCTTCTTTCCGTGTCCAGTGTTCTCTCTTCTTATAAGAAGTTATTGGATTACAGTCCACGGTCATCCAGTACGACCTCATTTTAATTTTATTACATCTGCAAAAAACTCTATTTCCAGATAAGATTATATTTATAGGTACTGGTGTGTCCGGAATTGATGGGTTCTTGGTTTCGCTGACTTCAAGAATAAGGCCGCGGACCCTTGCAGTGAGTGTTACAGTTCTTAAAGATGGTGTGTGCGGAGTTTTTTCCTTCAGATGTTCAGATGTGTCCGGAGTTTCTTCCTTCTGGTGGGTTCATAGTCTGGCTGACTTCAGGAGTGAAACTGCAGACCTTTGCGGTGAATGTAACAGCTCTTAAAGGCCGTGCGTCTGAAGTTGTGCGTTCCTTCCGGTGGGTTGGTGGTCTCCCTGGCTTCAACAGTGAAGCTGCAGACCTTCACGGTGAGTGTCACAGCTCATAAAGACAGCGCGGACCCAAAGAACGAGCAGCAGCAACATTTATTGCAAAGAGCCAAAGAACAAACCTCCCACAACATGGAAGGGGACCCATGAGAGTTGCCGTGGCTGGCTCTGGTGGCCTGCTTTTATTCCCTTATTTGGCCCCACCCACATCCTACTGATTGGTCCATTTTACAGAGAGCTGATTGGTCCATTTTACAGAGAGCTGATTGGTCTGTTTTACAGAGAGCTGATTGTTCTGTTTTGACAGAGTGCTGATTGGTGCATTTACAAACCTCTAACTAGACACAGAGTGCTGATTGGTGCATTTACAATTCTTTAGCTAGATGGAAAAGTTCTCCAAGTCCCCACCAGACCCAGAAGCCTAGCAGCTTTACCTCTCAATGGCACTCCTGGCGGGACTTTGTGGCACCAAACCCGGGCACTCCAGCAGCCCAGAGGGAGCTCATCCCCTGATCAAGCACAGCAGGGCCTGCAGAGTTCATGCCCACCTGGAACCCACGCTGGCTGACAGCGCCCAGATATGTTCAGGATCTAGACAGAAGACCTCAGCAATACATTGAACTGAGCCACCAGAGGCCGTATAGAGAGAGATACCAAATGTGAGAATCAATACGGTGTTTTATGGGAAGGCAGAGAATGATGGTTAAGGACCTTAAGTGAGGAATAGGATCAGCTGCTGCACCGAGGGAATCTCTATGCACACCAGCTGTGAGTAGTGTATGTGTGGCAGACAGTTCTGCTAGAAGAGGTGAAAATTCACCTCGAGAAGAAAAGGTAAGGTGATCCTCAACCAGTATTAGTGGGCCCCACCAGAGTATTTCTTAAAAGTCTTACAAGTTTTAGCCTGGGGGTGGTGGCTCACACCTGCAATCCCAACACTTACAGAGGCCAAGACGAGAGGATTGCTTGAGTTCAGGAGTTCAAGACCAACCTGGGTGACATAGTGAAACCTCATCTTTACAAAAACTAAAACAAGACATGACAAAATTTGCCAGGTGTGGTGGCATGCGCCTGTAGTCCTAGCTACTCAGGAAGCTCAGATGGGAGGATTACTTGAGCCCAGCAGGTGAGGCTGCAGTGAACTGATATTGTGCCACTGCACCCTAGGGTGGGAGACAGAGCAAGACCCTGTCTCAAAAAACAAAAACAAAACAAAACAAAGTCTTACAAGTTTACAGCTGAAGAAGAGACCATGGTAAAAAAAAAAAAAAAAAAAATACACTGTATGAATAGAGAATGGCTCAGCAAGATCCATCCTCACTCATTGAAGGGGTGCAAACCATGTTAGGGCCTTGGAAAACACAAATAGACCAGTCTAATAAAAATGGCAAGGTAAAACAAAATTAAGTGTTCACAGTGACTCTTTTTCCTGTATTTGCTTGCGATGATGTTCAGGTCTTCTTCAGTCGTGACAGTGAGACTACCAGCAGCCTGATGATGGCAGTGACCAGGAGCGGACAGATTCTACTGAGGTGGGTGAAAGTTTGAGAGCCAGACATTATTTTTGGAACCAAATGCTTCTCCTGAGACTCTTTTCAGGGCTGGCTTTCGATATGTGAGAAGAAAACAGTTTTAAAAAGAGTCAATGAAAATGGCTGACAAGAATTGTTTCTTGGCAAGGAAGTTGTGAAGAAATTTTATATTTCTAGTTTAAAATGCGTTTAAATGCATTTTCAAAGTTAATTTCTGAGAAGACAATGTTCCCTTAATTTAAGAGATTCTGTATCAAGACTAGATGTAAATACGGCTGGGGATTGCCATGGTTAGAAATTTGAATAAAGTACAGCAGTGCCTGGGAACTAGAGGCCAATTGAGAACAGCATAATGTAGAAGTGAGTTGCCAGGGAAACAAGCCTCCAAGTGAGACACGACCATCCTGCGGGCGGACACCATATAGAGAGATGGGAGGGGGACCAGGAACATGCTAGACGGCCAGGAGTCCTCAGGAGGGACAATAAGACAGCCTGCCCATTAGCTGTCTGCCACCAGAAAGAAAGCCAACGGCTTCCAAAGCCACCAAAAAGGGGAATACAATTCAGGGCTTCTTGGGCATTTTCAATCTGACCATATTCATTTGTTCATTCATATGTTGGTTTACTCCAGAGAACACTGACCGAATGCCTTCTGTGAGCCAGGCACAGGTTTAGGGCTAGGGACTAAGGAGGCACAGTAGCTCATTGTCTCTGGTTGCTCTCTGGAAGAGCAAGAGGTAAACACAGCCACTGGCTCACTCCTGGGAATTGGGCCTCCTTTTGCCCTGAAGCTTTGGTCCTGTTCCAGGGGGCCTGCCAGGTCTCCTTCCTGGCTGAGGGGCACCCTGACCACTGTGCCCAGGATTCCAGCTCCTTCAGAACTGATCTTCTTGGCCTCCACCTCATCCCCATGGCAGGTGCAGCACCTGTGATCAGCCTCCTCTGTGCTCCCCGACCGCCTCTGACACCTCCTGTTGGGCTTTCTCAGAACTTGCCTGGAATGTCCATTTCACCATCCTGGTCTTCCCAACCCTGTGTGTCTTCCCTATCGGTTCTCGTGCTCAGTCCTAGCCTTGACTTTGGCATCCTGCTCCTGGCTCTGGCTTTTGCATGTGACCTTCAATATGGATGGGATAGTGACTCATGGAAAATGCTCACATCAAAGCTGTTATCCTAACGCCATTCCTCTGCACATCAGTGAACAGAACCTCCAGCTTCCTCCCATGGGACCTGGCAACACCTCCTCCTGTTCAGTCGCCAGGGATAAATTTCCTGTTCAGGTCCTCGTTATTTTCTTCATTCCTTAGCACCCTCTCCTCAACAGTGGCCTTCTGTTATTACTGTGATCTCACCAATCTATTTTAAAACCTCCTGTTGCCTTTACAATCTTGCTCATGCTGCATCTTTCACTCCAAACCAACTTTCTTTCCAGAGCAACGGACACTGAGCTAGATGTTCATATCGTGATCACACTGCACTTGGATTGCTTTATTGTTCACAAACTTCCTCTCTTATGGTCCTTTTAACAATGCAGTAAAGTAAGCAAGGCAGGTATTGTCACCTCCACTGATCAAGAAGTGAGGTTCAGAGAGGTTAAGGTCACATGCTGAGAAGTGATGAAACCCGTCTTCTCGTTCTAAGTGGGCTCCTTGTCCCTGTCACGTGTCATGTGGCACTTGTGGCTCTGCATTTTGTGGCACTGAGTCTGTGCCCACACTATGCCCCACTCTTGTTCTAAGACTTCTTCCTGCTTGGTGTGAAGCCAGCATCCTCCAAAGAATTTAAATAAACAGAAACACCAACTCATGCCTGCTTTTTCCCATTTCCTGTTAGACCCAGTGGCATAACCACGTTGTCTAAGGCCCTCCAGCTAAGATGCAGGATGCTCCATTTTTTCCTTTTTGCCTACAAACGAAACAACGAGAAAATCCTGGGAGGCCCTCCCTATCTCAGGAGCTCCCTTGAAACCCCAGCCTTGTCTGCCTAGCACTCCTGCCTGCACTCCGAGAAGTCTCTCCCTGGCACGTTTTTATTATAAGCGCCCCGAGAGCTGTGTCCACATCTTCTTAATGTTCTGGAAACCTCGCCCCCTCTCCGCAGACCGGTGCAGGGCGGTACATATTGATTGGTGCGGGCGTGCTTGTTCTTTTGGGAAAGAGAAAGCAAGCCTTCTTGCAACAAGAAATCCCAAGACAAGAGAATTATTTACAGTGACATTGGCCCCAAAGTGTAAAGCGACTCAGAGGATTGTAAACCACTTAAGAAAAGGAAGCAGAACTTGGGGAGGCGGTGGCGGGGAGAGAGTAAACAACTCCCAGGGGGCCTGTCTGCAGCGCCGAGGGGAGGGGAGAGGCCGGGAGCCGCCTCCGGGGGTCTCGCGGGGCCACCCCTGGGACAGATGAGTCGGAGACAGCCAGGCCGGAACCTCGCTGGGTAAGGAACAGGACCGGAGCGCGCTCCGGGTGGGAGAGGCCTGCGCTCCTGCAGCCCCTTTCCAGGGCCTGCGCTGACTCATGGAAACGGCGCGCACTGGAGCCCCTGCAGTCGCCGTCATTTACCAGCTGGCGCCCCGTCCCGCTCTGCCCGGGTCGCGTTGCTTGCAGTCTCATCCTCTCCTCGCCCACACACTTCTGACGACGCTCTTGTTTTCCAGCGAGGAACCTGCGGTCCGGAGTGCAGAGGTCCTTCGGCCCTGGCCTCCCAGCCGCTAAACACTGCTTGTTGGACTCCCAAACGCTGTGAAAATGGGACTCTCTTACCTCTTTCTGGCGTTTGATAGTTTTCAAAGCGATCTGTGCCTCACAACAGCCTTGTGAGGAAGATTCCGTGAATGCTACCACCTCCAGTTAAAGGAATGGAAGCTTAGTGAGTTTGAGTGACTTCCCAAGGCCAACCAGCTTAGAAAGGGAGCAGAGACGGGCGTAGAGAGGGTCCCTTGGACGCTGTTCTCAGGAGCCTGTTCAAGGCAGATCTAACACTGTGGTCACATCTCATGACCGTGAGCAACGTCGCCTTTTGGAGGTCGCTTCCCACAGAGTTTGATTCTTGGAGAGTGGGCAGAGGATGGAACTGGATGACCTCAGAAGCAGTAAGGATGGAGCACGCAGGGTGCCTTGCCAGGTAAAGAGAGGTGACCCACAGGTTCTCCTTGAATTAAGAAATTGCTTTGATGCGGGAAACGCTCAATTATAGAACTTAGGGAAACAAAGCGGTTTCCTAATACAGTTCTGGTTCTCACAGTAAAGGACTGCTGATTTCTAATGTGAATTTTTCACAGACCCTCCCTGATCATCTGGAAGGACTTGGTTCTTTACCTCTGGGAAGAAGACTGAGGGGCATCGCAGGTGGGCTCCTTAAACCTTTTGCTGCCATTCGGAGACATTTACCTTTCAACTGCCCTCTCTCCAACTTTCCTTTAAACTTTTCAACCACCTGAACTCCCAAATCCCTCACTTATATTCACCAATTTATTTTAAAATGGTTATGTGAAGCCTACTTCCTTTTTCTAGTTTTTTAAAAATTGTGGTAAAATACATATAAAATTTACTATTGTAACCACGGTAGTTTTAGAATGTACATTTCAGTGGCTTTTAGTACATTCGCTGTGTTGTACAACCTTCACTACTCTCTAATTTCAGAATATTTCTGTCACCCCCAAAAGAAATCCTGTACCCATTTAGCAGTCACTCCCCATTTCTCCCTTGCTGCGGCCCCTGGAAACACTAATCTGCTTTCTGTCTCCACATGTTTGCCTTTTTTGGATATTTCATATAAATGAACTCATGTATGTGGCCTTTTGTGTCTGGCTTCTTTTACTTAATGTAATGTTTCCAAGGCTCTTCCATGTTGTTGCACGCATCAGCACTTCATTCCTTATTTAATAGCTGAATAATATTTCACTGCATGGATATACCACATTTTGTTTATCTAGCTGACAGTTGATGGACATTTTTTGTTGTCTCCCCATTTTAGCTATTATAAATAATCTGCTATGAACATTCGTGTATGGATTTTTGTTTCAATGCCTGTTTTCAGTTCTTTTGGGAATGTCCCTAGGACTGGAATTGCTGGGTCACATGGCAGTTCTGTTACACTGATTGAGGAAGCACCCAACTGACTTCCACTGCTGTGCCTATTCTTTGTCTGGCATCACCTCAGGCACTGGGATGCAATGACGAGTAAGACACAGTCTCTGCCTGGTTGAATTCATAGCCCAGCTGGAGAGACTGGCAAGTGGTAGGGGCAATTACAGAAGTGTGTAACTGTTGACTTCGTTTGCTCAAACCCAACCCTTTAAGAGGCTCTCTCAAGGCAAGGACTCTGACGGTGACAGTGCTATGGGTTATTAGAACTCCAGTGTCTTGCAGAATATCAGTGGCCAGTGGTCCTCAGAATATGTACCATGTCCCATAGAAGCTGAGGAAAGACTGTGACACAGTCAAGAATTGCTTTGGGGCTTGGAGTAGGCATAGAAACAGGGAACAAAAGGTAGTGCCATTGATTTATTACAAAGCATACTTGTAGGCAGTAGAGAGGAAGGCACTAGGAATAGTCATTGTTAACAGGTACTGAGTGCTTATCAAGTGTCAGATGCTGTTCAAAATACTTTCATTTAAGCCTCATGAGAATCCAGTGAGGTAGACAAAATATCAGCATTTTAGAGGTAATGACATGGAGCCACAGGGTTTCAGTGGCTTGCTCCAGATCACACAGGGTGGGGCTGTGTGATTGACTGCAGGGTTAGCAATCTCTGACCATTTGCTTCTGGTCAACCAAGTGAGTGGGGAGAAGGTAGTGGAGTTGAGAGAAGCAAATGAGTGTGGTTGGTGAGAGGATTGAACTGATGTAACTGGGGTACATATGGGTTCAAGAGTTTCAATTATTATCCAGATTGGACTGTCGTTTTGTGGTGATTAGACTGAAATTGATTTTTAAATGCCAGAATATTATCTTGCCACCTAAGCATGATCATCAGAGCTATGGGATCTGACCAAGATTTAACCTGAGAGAAAGAGAGAGGGCAGGGGAGAGGGGAAAGAATGAATGCATAGAATAGGTTTGAAGGGACTATAGGAGAAAGTTAAATAGAATAAAGTTACTTTATGACTGTCAAGCCCTGCTCATGCAGAAAGGGGTGATTTACATTCTGGGAGCCTCACACATAACCAGGAAGAATGAAAGAGTCAGCAAACATTTGCTGAGCAATTGAATGAATGATGTGCACAGTACTCAAAGGTGCAGGTGCATCTCAGGGAAGAGACACGGTGCCAGAACTTGACACTGCTTCACATTTTAAATTGTATTTAGTTATTTGTACCTGCCTCATTTCAGAAAGATTGGAAGAAGTGCTGTCTCACATCATCTTCACTTCATTGCTCAGTGTTGTATTTCTAGATTACAAAACTGGAGCACATTCAGTGGCAAGATTCATGGGATTATATTAAGGGCCTGGTAAACTGGGAACTTTTACATTAATCACATCTACAGAATTAGGTGCTCCTGCTCAAAAACTGCAGTTTCCAGTCAAGAATAATTAGCTTTCTTATCTCGTTACTTAACAAATTAAAAGTTTTCCCCACTTGAGGTGTTGAGGTGTTGAATCTTATGATTATCTACAGGTGACTTACTAACTGTGACTTCAGGAAATAAGCTCCCTCGTAGAAATAATGAGAGTTGATTTCTATGAGCACCTACTGTGTGCTGCTGCTGTGCTGGGTGAATTCTTTACACTGTCTTATTTAATCTTGAGGTGGATACTATGATGATTCCAGCTTACAGGTAAAGGAAATGAAAGCGTATTCTCTTTTATTGGAGAAGACTCACAAATTTAATCTTGGACTCAGCTTTCTCCTCTCTGTGTTTAACACCTTATTTGATTTGTGCTTGGATATCTCACAGGCATCTCAAATATAATGTGTCCAAAACCCAGCCTGTGATCTGTCTCCCAAATCTGGTCTTGTTTTCTTTGAGAATGGCAGTAACATCTATCCAGTTTCAAAAGCCAGAAAAAGAGGAGTCATCTTTGGTTCCCTTTTCTTGCTGGCCCAGTCCTTTACAGTTTTTTTTTGGTCAATTTAACCAGTGAAATATTCCTCAAATATCCCACTTTTCATCTCTACCACCACCACTACCACCACCACCACCCTTGTGCAAATTATCACCATCTCTGGCTTAGACACCTGCAACATCCTCCTTTCTGGCCTGTAGGTTTCCATTCTGGTCCTCTCCAACTCATCCTTTATGCTATAGCTCCAGTGATCCTTACGGAATGCTGTTCTGATCAGATCAGAACTCTGCCTAAGACCCTTCAAAGGCTTCCTATTGCTCTTAGGATGAAGAAAAACTGTCCTGGTTCCTCCAGGATCATCTCTGTCTTTCTCAGGCTTTCTCAATCTCTCTCTTCAGTCTTAATCTCTCTCTCTCTCTCATCTTTCTCTTTCATTTTCTCCCACTACCCCAACCCCATACTTTAGCCTTCATTTCTTACTCACCTTTCTAGGTCCTCACCCTTCTAGGTCCTCACCCTCCCCAGCCCCAGCTGCACACATGGCTCTCTGCAGGAAGACTTTCCTTCCCTCCTTTGCCCTGGTTATCTCCTACTCATTCATCAGGTCTCAGCTCTTACATCATTTCCTCAGGGAAGCCCTCCCTGACCACTCCCCAAATCACCAAATCTTCTTTCAGGTTTGTGTTTCACTGTATCCCCCTTCTTTGTAGCACTACAGTTATATATTTAGGCTGGCTTGTGATCAATGTCTGTTTTTCCCAGGAGAGCAGAAACAATGTTTTGCTTTTTTTAAAAAAATTCACAGTTTTATCACTGGTGCCAATACTTGGCACATAATATATACTCAATAAATATTAGTTGTCTAAGGGCAAGAGCTAGCAGTGAATAGGGGAGCAAGGAGGGGAGCTCAGTGTCATATATCCTCTGAGCCTCCCTTTCCTCATCTGTGATATGAAACTAAATGGCCTTTCTATCCCTAAATTTCTATCATGCTCTTATTTCTCATCTGAATAAAATTTAAGTCTGAACTATGTTTGGATATAATGAAGACTTCATCCAGCAAGCAACTCTCTCTCTCTGTCTATTATAATACTAGTTTTGAGAAATAAACACTTTCAGTTTGTTTGTTTTTTGTGAAAACAAAGTTCCAAAACATTTATAACTTTAGAAGAGTTTGTTGCAGCAGTGTTTTATTCCAATGATTGTTGACATTTCATTCACCAGTAATTAACTCAAATAATATGTTTGGGGAGACAGAAAGTCTTATCGTTTAATTGGCTCATGAGAAAACTGGAAAACAGCAAGGTTTTATTTCTCAAGCGGTTTCGTAAATTACCTGAGGAACAAGATTGTGCTTCGGTGTACCTCAATGGTTAAAATAAGAAATCACTCTTTTTTTTTGAGATGGAGTCTTGCTTTGTTGCCCAGGCTGGAGTGCAGTGGTGTGATCATGGCTCACTGCAACTTCTGCCCCCCGACCAGGTTCAAGTGATCCTCCCACCTCAGCCTCCTAAGTAGCTGGGATTACAGGCTCTCAGCACCACATTAGCTAATTTTTGTATTTTTAGTAGACATGGAGTTTTGCCATGTTGGCCAGGCTGGTCTCAAACTCCTGGCCTCAAGTGATTCACCTGCCTCAGCCTCTCAAAGTGCTGGGATTACAGGCGTGATCCACTGTGCCCAGCCAAAAATCACTCTTTAAGTCAGTGTATTAGTCTGTTCTCATGCTGCTAATAAAGACATGCCTGAGACTGGGTAAAGGTTTAATTGATTCATAGTTCTGCAGGGCTGGGGAGGCCTCAGAAGACTTAACAATCGTGGTGGAGGGAGAAACAAACACATACTTTTTCACATGGTGACAGCAAGGAGAAGTGCCAAGCAAAAGGGGGGAAAACCCCTTATAAGACCATCAGATTTCGTGAGAACTCACTCATTGTCATGAGAACAGCATGAGGGTAACTTCCCCCATGATTCAATTACCTCCCACCACACGTGGGGATTATGGGAACTACAATCCAAGATGAGATTTGGTGGGGACACAGCCAAACCGTATCAATCAGGGAACCCACAAAAGTAAACAGGAGGACAATAGTCTATCGCTATTGGCTGAAGAGTTTGTCTTTCAGTTTTAGTTTTGTAATTGTACTATTGAGCAGCAGTAGCCATCAGCTGTGACTCAGAGGAGACTAGAAGTTTCTAAGATGACATCAGATGGTTTCGTCCTGCTTTGATGTAGAGCAATAAGGCAGTCAAGCTCAAAGAAATAATAGTAGCTGTCATTGATTGAGGGCTCACTGTGTGCTCAGGGCAATGTTAATCGCTTATGTCTTAGTTAATTCTCTCCCAAACCCAGGGGGTAGGTATTATCATTCCCCCATTTTACAGATGAGACCCGTGAGGCTGAGCAAATGTAAGTAATTTGCCTAAGTTACACAAGTGGTGACAGAGGGAAGTTTTGACCTCAAGTCGGTTTGATTCTAGATTTTGTGCTCTGTACCCTTCCCTACACCACCAGCCGCACCTCCTCCCGTGGAGGTGAAGACAGGGAAGCTCAGAGCGGAGCTGTAACTTGCACGAGCCCCACAGGCAAATGGTGCAGAGCCGGGACTAACGCTGGGTTCCTGGAGTCAAGCCCACTCTGCATCCTGGGAAGTGCCCCTGGCAGAGGCGCTGATGGGTATGGGATAGCCCAGGAACAGCGTGTCCTCATTGACTCCGCTTCAAGTTCAATTTCTGGATGACTGGAGGGCAGGCGTGACCAGGCCCCCACTGGTCTGTGGCACTTTCTCGGCAGCAGAGCGACCCCCACCTGGAGAAGCTGCCCACTCAGAGGCCCTTGGCACCATGGGTGTCTCCCACCCACTGCTCGCCAGCCTCCATTTCCCACCTGTGCTCTTGACTTTGGGTTCAAGAGGGGAAAACATCAAATTTGGATTCAATTCTCTTAAATACGATGTTTAAAAGAAAACAAAAAACCGACCTTCAGGCTGCTCCAAGAGAGACGTCCATACCTGAATGCTAGATTTCTCATAAGGAATCAAGTCTGATTCCATGATAACTGCCACTGATTTCAGAAAATCATTTCTTATGCTTTGGCTTTTTATGTATTAGTAATTGGAGAAAGTTTTTAGCAAGACTGTAGAGATGAGATGATACACTCACTGATACTGGCTTGGAAACTGTGTTTACTGGAAAGGCTTAATACACCTTGGAAACTGCTTTCCGTGTCGTCCTGTGTAGCCTGAAAACTTACAGTTAATGGACCTCTCTGTGCCTCAGTTTCACCATATATAAAGTGAGGATAATCTCAGTGCTTGCCTCATGTTGTTGTTGGAAGGATCACGTGAACTAATGTTTGTAGAGTGTGTGGGGCTCATTAGGTGAGCCCTTAATAATTGTGAGCTCCTGATATTTTCTCCTGAGCTCTAATGATGTTCAGATTCTTTTTTCTTCTGAGCTGTAATGATGTACATCATTCAGGAGTGAGTTTTTCCAAAATCTTGATTAAGAGATACATTAGAGGGGTGATGTGAAGTCAAATGGACCAGAATTCATCTCCTGGGCCACCCACTGACCTGCTGAGTGCCTCTGGGCAATTACTTAACCTCTCTCGGCTTTCATTTTCTCATCTGTTAAATAATAACAATAATATAAAATAATAAAAATAATTTATTAATAATAGTAATAAAATAATAATAAAATAATAATTTATTAATAATATTAATAAAATAATATATAATAAAGTAATATTGCCCTCATAGGGCTGCAGAGACAATTAAATGATGGCATCTATACAGACCTTAGCACAAGTCTGGGCACCTAATAAGGGTCTAATAAATATTATCATTAAGACTCTGTTGAGCACCTTTATAGATTTTGTTAAAGAAAAAGCCAAGGTCCTATGTTCTTGTGAAGACTGCATCCTATTAGAAGGCAAAAACAACAACAAAAAAAGAACCACTGCTTGAAAAAGCCCTGAATGCTTTCTCACTACTGCAGCTGTATGCAATCTCGCCTAAGCCCACAGAGTCTCAGAAGGCCACTCCCCAGTGCCATTTATATTTTTACAATCACCATTCACACTAGGATGGCTCTTAAGACAAATGGAGTCCTGAGCCCTGGACACAAATAATGATTTGTTGTAGTGTTACTTTTTATTCATGAATTATTCCTCTCCTCCTCCTCTGTCATCTTCTGTTCCCAAGGTTAATTCATTCCCTCATCAAGGATTTACTGAGCACTTCTTTGTGCCACTCCCTGTGCAAGGCATTTGAGGAGCAGTGGCAGCCAAACTAAGGGGTTTGCTTCTGTGTTTTATAAACAGTTGGTGTTTAATAAATGATAGACGCTCTGTGTTTCTTTTTTTTTTTTTTTTTTTTAACTTGTGCACAGATTTTCTCCAAAACGAAGTAAAGGGAGAAAGTTCATTTGACAAAAATAAACCTAATTAAATATTTGCCTTCCGGGGGCTCTGTATCGGATAGATGGGAACGAAAAGAGTGGCAGTCTTGATGGGGCAAGAGAAAGAGACAAGGCTGAATCTGTCTACCACTGAGGGAGAGCTGGGGCTTTGCATGTGCCATCCCAATGTGTCCTTTCAACCATCCCATGAAAGAGAGGTATGATTAATTACTCCTACTTTTTCGATAGAGAAACTGAGGCTCAGGAAGTTTACCTATCTTGCTCAACTGGTTCAAATCCAGCTTTTGTGACTTGAAAGCCTCTAACAAGCTCTTGATCATTCCCCTGCAGGATGCTGCATCATGTAGAGAGAGAACGGAGAGAAAAGGGCCTGCTGTAGTTGGCCTGGGTGCTGACATTGGGACCTGCTGCGCCTGCACGGGTCACTTGAGAGTGAGGCTCTACCCACTCCCCTATTTCAGTCTGTACTCCTACTCAGACAGCTCACAATGCCAGTGCCTGGGACCCAGGCCCACTGACCCTCTCCAGGCCCGCCTGCCGCCCTCACCCTGTGCCTGGGCTTGCTCATCCTTCCCGTTCTTGGCTTCCATGCTTTTGCAGCTGCCAAAGGAGTTAGAACTGCAAAGCATGGTGAACTTCCCCACAGAAAGAGAAGAACAGTCGACTTTGGCAGTCTCTTGGTAGCGTATCATTTATTAACTCACTGCATGGCTGTTAATACAGTAATCATAGCTAGCACTTGTTGACCATACAGTCTGGGCTTCGTAATCCTCATGGTGTCCTTGTGTATTGGGCAGACACACTTACCATTCTCCTCTTATAAATGAAAAAATGGAGGCTTAGAAAAATCAATTAATTTACACAATGAAAAGGAGCTCAGCCTCATTAGTGCTCAGGAAATGCAAATTCAAACTTCAATAAGATCCCTTTTACATGGATCAGAATGGCAAAATTAGTAAATTGGACAGTATCTGCTATTGGTGAGAATGTGGAGCAACAGAAACTCGTACACTCTCTTAATGAGGGCATAACTCACCACTTTGGAGGACAATTTGCCAGTATTTAAGTGAGGCGAGAAAAGGCCCACCTTAGGATTCACCAGTCCCACTACCCTGTGCTGAAGGCATGTGCCCTGGAGGAGCTGTCACACGTGTCCACGAGGAAACCGGCACAGAAATGCCTATGACAGTGTTGTTTGTGATAGCAAAAGAATGGAAACAATCTAAATGTTTATTAAACAAGAGAATGCCAACATAGATTGTGGTGTGGTTATTACCATGGAATCCTACATAGCAATAAAGTAAATAACCAGAGCTAGGCCTGTGAAAACAACTCCCAAACATGTTGACTACAAAAAAGCAGGAATCAAGACAATACATACAATGTTGTGCTTTTATAAGATTTAACCACATACAACAGCAGTCCCCAACCTTTTTGGCACCAGGGACTGGTTTCATGGAAGACAATTTTTCCACAGACTGGGGGTTGGGAGGGATGGTTTCTGGATAAAACTATCCCACTTCAGATACTCAGGCATTAGATTCTCATAAGGAGCACATAACCTAGATCCCTTGCATGCACAGTTCACAATACGGTTCACGCTATGAGAATCTAATGCTGCCGCTGATTTCACGGAGGTAGAGCTCAGGCAGTAATGCTCGTCTGCTGCTCACCTCCTGCTGTGCACCAGTTCATGGCCCAAGGGTTGGAGACCCCTGACATACAAAACAATGGGGAGAGGGGGGAGGGATAGCATTAGGAGATATACCTAATGTTAAATGATGAGTTAATGGGTGCAGCACACCAACATAGCACATGTGTACATATGTAACAAACCTGCACATTGTGCACATGTACCCTAAAACTTAAAGTATAAAAAAAAAAGAAATATGTACATACATAGCAAAGGTATAGGCTGGGCGCAGTGGCTCATGCCTGTAATCCCAGCACTTTGGGAGGCCAAGGCAGGCAGATCACTTGGGGTCAGGAGCTTGAGACCAGCCTGGCCAACATGGTGAAATCCCATCTCTACTAAAAATATAAAAATTAGCTGGATGTGGTGGGGGAAGCCTATAATCCCAGCTACTCAGGAGGCTGAGGCACAAGAATCACTTGAACCTAGGAGGCAGAAGTTGCAGTGAGCTGAGATGGAGTCACTGCACTCAAGCCTGGGTGACAGGGCGACTCTGTCTCAAAAAAAGAAAAATGTATAAATAATGGACACTGGAATAAAACAGCAGATCAGGACACTGGCTACCTTGGGGAAGGAAGGGGCAAATCAGAGGGAGAGAAACACAGGGGATTTCAACTGTATTGGTAAAGTTTTATTTTCCACACTGGGTGATAGGTTCAGAGATGTGGTCATGTTAATTTTGATGCTTTTTGTATATTTCAATAATCTCATATTTTAGTTTTAAAAATTTCTGAAGGCCTCATCATTAGTAAACAGAGGAGCGAAGTTTAGGGCCCACCATGAATACATGGTTCCCTCCCAATCCATCACAGTACTTAGGGGAGGAGGGAGGCAATGGAAGGGCAATATGGAAAAAGAATGTTACTCATTCCACCTCTTCTTTCTGCAGACCTTAAAAATGCAATTGTTTAGTGACAAATCTTTCATTGTATAGTGAGGCAGCCTTGAAAACTGTGGTATTAAATATTAATAGCTTGAATCGTGTTTTTCTGTTGCTTTATATTATTATTTAGACCTATCTTTCCATAAAAATATTGTGACAAAATCTAATAAAAGCAACAAAGGGATTTCCACATTCATTTCAAATGTCTTTGTTGATGCAGAATCCTATAGCTATTTCATTCTCCCACACAGATCTATCAAATAGATAATGACCTGTGCTCTCCATTTAAAGCAGCCTTACACTAAAATATTCTACAAAGTTTGTCCCTATTTTGTTGAGAGTTCTCACTAACTTTATGAATTTGAGAACTGAACAGGAACTCCTTCACTTCCTCCCTTATCTGAATATTAATAAATATCCATTGAATACCCATCAATTGCATGGTACTCTGCTAGATGCTGGTGAAATAATAGTGAACCAGACAAGCTCTGTCCTGAAGAAGCTTTCAGTTTCCTAGAGGAGACAGACAAGTAGAACAGGTATTATAAGGCAGCCAGATAAGGCACGGTGATGGGTGTATGTTGGGCCTCCTACGGAGGAGCATGTCAGATCTGGGTAAGACTCTTAGTGGTGTGCTATTTCAGCTAAATACCAAAGGATGAGTGGGAATTGACTTCTGGGTAAGAAAGCAATTTAAATATTTCTTTCGACAGGATTCAGTAGTCTTATTGTAGACTTTCCATTGTCAACCAAAGCAGAGGAGAGAAATAAATATTTAAAAGTATCTCTTACCTGAGAAGAAAGAGCTGTAGTTTGATTGAACCAGAAGGATTTTCTTCAAGTGCAGCTCACCATCCTTTCTCTATGTGCTCAAAACAAATCATAATTGGGTAAACTGAATTTCTACTACCCTTTGTTAAATGTGCAAATATACTCCTAAGTGAGTATGCTGGGGGCAGATGCACCTGCAAGGAGAGCATAATCGCCCCGATTTTATTCCATGTTTTAAAAATCCCTCTTGACCTAGTTACCCAGGGGAAGAAATCTAAGCTTAGCTTCTCTGCACACACAGAAGGATCATACCATAGACTAGGAAGTGTAGGGGAAGGAAGGTATTAAGGCAGCATCTTTCAGCCATACTGATTCCATTTAATTCCCTCAAATCCCACATTCATCATTGTGATTGGATAATTTGCCTTGGACTTATTTTAAACTTGAGCATCTAATTTGATTAGGTGGGAGTTTCCAAGATCAGATTTCCAAAAGTTGCTGAAGAGACGTGGCCAGGAACTCATGCTCTCAAATGAAAACCAACCTCCTAGAATCCCAATCCTACTAGTTAGAAGGAGACACAAATAAATCAGATAATAAGGTATAAAACAAAGATCTCAATGTTTATTAATTTCAACAAAAAGTAAAATCACAGAGCTATTTTAAAACTAATGTAACCATTTTTTTAAAAAAGAAACTAAACAAGAAAATGATTTTTAAAAATTCTAAGAAATCTAGTACAAGCAAAGATGACATTTTAAAGTATCAACAATGAATTTCCACACAGCCTTTCCATCACAATAATATAAATTTATACCTTCAATCTTATGCAGCAACAAAGATACAGTGAGAAAGACAGCAATTGCTTCTGAAAGGAAATCAAAGAAGCCTACAGCGGTGATTTTTTTCTAAAGGATCCCAGGGAGTTGAATAAGGCCTGCTTCTCCATGGGTTGACAATGTTTGGCTGTGAAGGGAATGGCAGCCTCTTTTCCTCTGATTTTACCTTTAAAGAGAATGAAAGGAACTCACTGTAACATTCTCCCTCACAAAGAGATGCAGAATTCAAACCTAACCCCCAAGAAATGCTATAATCAAAGTAAACACTAATCCTGCTCCTATAAATGTCATTAATAGCATGTTATAGCATTGAATCGCATTTCTTTCTCTTGCTAATCTTTCCCTGAATTTTTAACAAAATCATCCTGGATTAGAAGAATAATTCTGGTAGTCTGAAAATGACAAAAAGGTTGAGACTTTGGGCTAGATAGTCTTGTTAAAGACACAACATTCAATAATGAAAGAACATGGCATGTAGCACAGAGGGCTTTGCCATTCAAGCCCTCATTATCCAAATCCCTGCAGGAACAGGATTTATGCAGGGAATAAGAGGTTGTCAAAATGTGAAAAGGTGCAGTGCCTGAATATGTAGAAAACCAGACCGTTGTCAAACTGTGCCTCTCATTAACACAAATGTCTAACCAGGTCCATTAGGTCAACCTCTGGGGTTAAGTCTTGTGCAGATGGCCACGTGTTGAACTGTCTGAAAACATATCACACGTTAAAAAACAAAATTAAGAGCCTAGCAAAATTGCAAAACTGGCAAAACATGTAGCTTTCATGAAGTCAGTGGAAGTGATATTAGGGAGACGCTAAAATTACAGCAAAGCCGCTGTTAAATGAGAATCTGAGAGAGCAGGACCAGAAGACAATTGAAGAAAGAAAATTGACAAGGATGATGATACTAGGCACTTCAGAAAAGAAAGATCTGCATGTCAAAAGACAGAGAAAACTGATGAAGTGCTCAAATACTTTTGCAAAAATGACTGTATCTGTAATATTATTCCCAAAACTAACTGTGAAATAATCAGATACTATGAAAGAATTTTTCTGAAGCATTATACCCCCTAAAGCAACATTTTATTCATTTTTCATTTATTCTAAATTTTAGAACACCGTTGTATTTACAATATGAAGATTCATTTCTCCAGATAAGATCCTAATCCATTTGTAAATTTTGACCATGAAATTATACACCCTGTCTTAAGTAGTTCCCTCTGTATGTTATCAGCCTCCTTACTGCAACTTGCTCATAGTTGATTCTCCAAGGCTGTATTGAATGTTTCCTAACATCTTAAAGAATGGCTTTCTAGCAAGCCCAAGGCCTTCTACAATCTGGAAGGCTTATCTAAATGTTCTGCTTTGATCAGTCTTCCCTTGGCTCAGTTGTCTGTGAGTCTTAAATCACTGTGAAGCCTCTGACCTTGGTCTCTTCCACCCTTATGAGGAGAGATGCTAATTTCATATGCTGTCATGCAGGAAGACTTTTCTTGCCCACAGTCCCTTACCGACAGCACACACTTCAGGGGTGGGCCTGTTTCCTGGTCCCCGCTGGGGCATCTTCTTTTGTCACTCTGGATTTCAGTGTGGCGACTTCTCCCTTATAGGGTGCACGCTCCACAGGGGTAGGTGTGCAAGTCTGAAAGAGAACATTTCATTTCTCTCTGGTGGTTTATTTTCTTGAGTTCAAAGTTAAGTGTAGCTCCCTTTATGAATTGTGAGAGCTTTTAAAAAAAGAATCTTGTAAATTTATCACGTGCCTCCCCATCCCCTTGGCCTTTCACAGAAATTCCTGGCAACCTTGAGAATCTGGATTGTCCCACTTTTTGTGGGTATTAATCTGCATCAGACAGAGGCCCAGGGACACTCACTGGGCCCTCTGCCATATCCTCACGCCCTTCTGAGTCCCACGACTGTCTCCCACTGTCCTTTCCAACATCCGACCTTTTCTTCTAGTTTCAGTCCTACTCGCCAGAGTTTGCAGTGCTTCTTTGTACCTCTCCTAACACTCTCAGAGCAGTTGCTTCAGATTCTAGCAATTGTGTACGCTTTCCACTTTCCTGTCTCTGTCCATTATGGATCTTCCACAGCATCTCACCTCGTTGTTGACCGACTATGCAGCAGAACCCTCTGCTGGATTCAGCAAGAGCTGTCAGTGCTTGAGCAGAGTTTTGAAATCATACACACACACACACACACACACACACACAAATAACAAATTATTGTGGGTCTCATTTTGACCACCCAAACTAATACATTGTAGTGATCAACAGTGTGACCTTTGAAGTGAGACAGATCTAATTTAGAATTCTCCATTTGCCATTTACTACCCGTAGGAAACTGACAAGTTAATTAATGCCTCCAGGCCTACTTCCTCATCTATGAAATGGGGGAAATAAACCTATCTCTCAGATAGTTGAGAATTTCCAGAGCCAAAGCGTTTTCTTCATTCATTCAGCAGATATTTACTGAGCTCACACAGCCCCAGAGAGTACGCCAAACACTGCGGATCCAACACAGAACAAGGCCCACGGCTCCTGCAGCCACAGAACTTGAAGCACTGCATCGGGTGTGCACTGAGTGCTCAGGAAATGGGGGGACTCCTGCCCTTCCCTCACCAGGCCAAGCTTCTGCTCACTTTCTGTATCTGTCTGAATGCTTTGCTGGACTTCCATTTTGGCTCACTGTCTACTCGGTCTTTGAGCCCTGTTGTCATCTTGAGGAACACAGACACCAGGAAATGAAGGGCCAGCCTCCCATTTCTACCACCTTGGACCACCACATCTGAAACCTTAAACTCACCTAATACCCCACTCTCTGGCCACATCCTCCCTTTCAGGTCCTTGGTCCCTGTTTTTTTTTTTTTTTTCTTCTCCTGGCTTTACTTTCCAAGCCAGACTGCATGAATATCACTTAATCCTGGGGTGACTGTACAATTTATCATCCAAAGTAGGACACTTCTTAGCATGAAAAGGGCACTAAACGTAATTAACATAAGTATAAACCAGGCCCGTCTGAGTAAAACAAGATTTATGTCCTTCTTTCAGCTCGTTCCTGCCTATCACCTAGAGGGCTTGCCTTCTCTCTGCTCCTCTTGGCATTCATACTCAGCAAAGCCGATGGCATATTTCAGTTCAATCTTCAGGCTCTTTTGCAGTGAGCGCCTCTGGAGCATGTGACCTAAGTGAGCAGACTTTTGTGCCGCCTACTGTGTGCTGTGCAGCCCTCCTCAGATCCCACTCCGTCTCCCTCTTCCTACACCACTTCCTTGAACCTACACTACTTATGCTTTTCAGCTGTTCATTTTTTGTCTGTCCTGGACTCCGTCTTGGGAACTGACTGCCCATGCCAGTGGCTCAGGTGGGGCCATCACGCACAGGGCCTGCCCTCCTCACTCAGGGTGGGGCTTACTCTACAGCCTGCTCCATCACCTAGAGGATGCTTCCCCAGAACCCAGCTTGCAGGCTCTGGGAGCAGGCACCACCCAGGCCAGGCACATCAGCATCCTTCCTGGTAGCTTCCGGTCAGGGCCATGCTTTTGCATGGGCTGGGCTGCCGCTCTCATTTTTGTGTAATTATCTGACTTCTCTTTTATCACTCAGCTCAGCTAATCATCAGTCTAGGAAGCTTTGGCCCTCTGTGCCCTATCCACTATCTTGCTTACCCCAGGTTTCTGGAATTATCTGTTCACTCGTCAGTCTCCCCCAGCAGACAGAGGGCCGGTGTGCTGTTCTCTTTCTTCATGACAAGCACTCAGTAGATATGGGTAGAAGGGATTTTGGGGGAGGGAGGTATGAAGGGGGCTTCCCATCTAAGCCTGCTTTCTTCTTTTTGTGGTTTGGCCTGGCCTGGGCTGACTCAGTTTCTGTCACGCTCTTTTGTTGTGCTGCATCATTTATCTGTTCTCCAGGCTGTACTTCTTTTTTTTTTTTTTTTGAGACAGAGTTTCACTCCATCACCCAAGCTGGAGCACAGTGGCACAATGTCGGCTCACTGCAAACTCCACCTCCTATGCGCACACGATTCTCATATCTTAGCCTCCCAAGTAGCTGGAATTACAGGCGTACACCACCACGGCCAGCTAATTTTTGTATTTTTAGTAGAGACGGGATTTCACCACCTTGGCCAGGCTGGTCTTGAACTCCTGACCTCAAGTCATCTACCTGCCTCAGTTTCCCAAAGTGCTGGGATTACAGGCGTGAGCCACTGAGCCTGGCCTGGGCTGTACTTTTTCTGTGGCCGGCTGTCTACAAACTGCTTTCTGGCTGTTCAGTCATGGAGCCAGCCATGTCTGGCTTGTCACCCAGGTCACGCTGACCATCACATGTCTCTGACCCGACTAGCTGGGTCTAACCTGCACACTGTCTCTCTCTTGCCTGCCTCTGAGGCTCTGGGTGGGCCAGGTCTGCTTTCCTCTCAGAATGGCCATGGATGGGAGCCACGCCTGCATGCACGGCCACCTCAGAAACAAGCAGCCTCCTGTCAGGAGTCCTGTGCTGTCTCACACTCCACAGTCTTTCCCTTTGATAGATAAGTTGGCAGAAATCAGAGACAACTTAAGTTCCAGTCTCAAGCCTCTCAGCCCTTTTAACCTTTTAATATTTGCTCGTTCTTAGAATTGGGTTACATAAGCTCTATGATGGCTGGACTCACGCCTTCTTCATCTTTGTGCTGTCTATCACTTCTGGCATTGTTCTCTGGGCATGTTTTAGGACATCACTAGATGTTCACGGTGACAAAATGGAAAAGTGATGGCACTCCTTCTGCAGAATCTGAAACTATCACTGCTGTTATTCAGAAGTTCAGCTGCACATTTGGTTTCTAAGTAGACTTAACCTCCAACTCTTAGCAATCCTTGTCTTATTCCTTCTCTCTAATGACAATGGCAAACCTCTGTCTGAAGTATGAACTGCCCAGCCTGACACAGACCCCAGCATATGGCAGAGCCATTGCTTAATGCATGTAGTTGACACTAGCAGTCAGGGTCAAAATAAAGTGAGCCTCTTTCTTTGGCATCCCAGATGAGTATGGTGATAATAAAGACTCCATCCCTATTTTCCTGGCTAAAAGGACATTACAGGACATTTATGCAGCATAAAACACATAGAAAAACCAGGATGAGGAAACAGAGTATTCTGGATTGAGCAAAGACAGCAGGTTTCTTTTCTCGCCTTCTGGGACTCCATGTTCTCCTGATGGTCTTCCTGCCTCACTGGTCAGCCTTCTCAGGCTCCACTGATGCTTGCTCCTCTCCTCCACCTCTGAAGGTTGGTGGGCCCAGAGCTCTATCTTAAGCCCCCTTTCTTCTCTAATATAGTCTCCTTGGTGACCTTAAGACTCACAGTTTTATCTCTATATGTTATGATTCCCAAATTTTATCTCCAGCTTTGATGTCTCTTGATCTCCAGACTGCTTTATCTACCTCCTTTGTGCTCATTGGCTACAGCACAAAGAGGTGTAAAATTGCTCAAACACAACTAGAACTTAAGCACCATGAACCATAGTTTGACACAAGTAGAATATAAGCTCTTTGTGATCAGACTGGCTGTCTTATTAATGCCTATATCCTCAGCATCTAGAATAGTGCCTGGTGCTCCACAAACATTTGTTAAATGAAGAGAGATTTCTTGACTGTAGGACTTCTTGAAACTTTTTATGATATTGGGCAATTGTATCACTTGAGGGTAACATCATCTAAAATTATTTGACAGCTTTCTCAAGGAATACTTCAAGAGAATCAAGCCCTGAGAACAAACTGTTGGAAGGCTAATCTGATTATGGTATTTTTTTTCCCCCTAGTACATGCTGGTCAAGATTAGATGATCACACCTTGACAGCAATTCTTTCCATCTTGATGGTATCACAATCAAATAAAATGGCTTGAGGGTAAAACCACATGAGAGGCTGTTGCTGTGGTTTGAATGTTTTTCCCCTCTCAAGCTCATGTTAAAATTTAATTGCCATTGTAACGGTATTAAGAGGTGAGACTTTTGAGAGATGGTTAGGCCATGAGGGCTCTGCCTTTATGAATGGATTAATGCTATTATCTTGGGAGTGGATTCCTTGTAAAATGACAAGTTTTGCCCCTTTGGCTCTCTCCCTTCTCCTCTCTTTGCCCTTCTGCCATGTGATGCCTTCCTCCGTGGGATGACACAGCAAGAAGGCCCTCTCTAGATGCCAGTGCCTCGTTCTTGGACTTCGTAACCTCCTGAAATGTGAGCCAATAAATGTCTGTTCATTATAAATTAACAAGCCTCAGATATTCTGTTATAGCAGCACGCACAAAAAATAAGTAATACAGAAGACACAGGTGGCACCTCACCTAGCAGGACATCGGTGGTTTACTTTGGTAAATGAGAATTGAACGTGAGTTCTCAGTATTTGACGATACTTGTCATTGTGACAAATTAATAGAGAGACAGAAATGAAAATTATATAATTTGTGGTTCTATAAATAAACATTAATTCCAATTATCATTACACTTTCATAACTGCAGAAATGCCTTTTGGTTACGTGACCAAGGAAAAAGGAAGACATAAGTTGATAGTAAATTTAATCATATTGGGCTGGGCATGGTGGCTCACACCTATAATCTAAGCACTTTGGGAGGCTGAGGGGGGCTGATCACTTGAGGTCAGGAGTTCAAGACCAGCCTGGCCAACATGGTGAAACCCCGTCTCTACTAAAAATACAAAAATTATCCAGGTATGGTGGCCTATGCCTGTAGTCCCAGCTACTCAGGAGGCTGAGGCAGGAGAATTGCTTGAACCCAGGAGGTGGAGGTTGCAGTGAGCCAAGATCATGCCACTGCAGTCTAGTCTGGGCAACTGAGTGAGACTCTCAAAAAAAAAAAAAAAAGAAAAGAAAAGAAAAGAAAAAGAAAATTTAATCATATTGACTGCTGAGGATGGAATGTGCTGGGATGCTAGATTTTCTTTTCTTTGTTTTCTTTTTATTTATTTATTTATTTATTTTTTTGAGACAGAGCCTCACTCTGCTGCTCAGGCTAGAGTACAGTGGTACGATCTCAGCTCACTGCAACCTCTGCCTTCTGGGTTCAAATGATTCTCCTGCCTCAGCCTCCCAAGAAGCTGGGATTACAGACATGCACCACCACTCACGGCTAATTTTTGCATTTTTAGTAGAGAGGGGGTTTCACCATGTTGGCCAGGCTAGTCTTGAACTCCTGACCTCAGGTGATCCACCTGAGGTCATCCCAAAGTGCTGGGATTACAGGTGTGAGCCACCATGCCCAGCTGGATGCTAGACTTTCTGAAAATAGCAAGATCAACAGAGAAGAATCCCAAAGGTATTAATGATTGAATACTGTTCATGGAGGCTAAGATACTAAAATATCGATAAAGACAACAGAACTTCCAAACAGCAGATGCTGGGTCAACAGCAAGCAGACCAGATGAACAGTGACTCCCGGAGAATGAAATCCACGCCTGGCCTGGTGAATGTAGAGGGCACTCAGCACACATTGAACTGAGCTACCCAGGGCTCTGTGAATCACGTGTACATGAGCAAGCCCTAGGTGCAACAGAGGTGATCTATAACAATGAAAATTGGCATTTTGATGATGTTTACAATTTACCAAATATCTCAATTTAATCCTTAAAATATCCTGGCTGGAGTGGGAGAGGGAAAGATTTGAAGCAATAAATAAATAAATAAGTAAACAAACAAATAAAATGCTGTGAGCTACAAAGCTGGGCTGTCTCGTTTCAGGGCTGGCTCCTCTGGTAAATTTGCCAGTCTGAGAGGAAGTGAACCCTCTGTGCAGAGGGGAGACTGAGGGAGCGATATCCTAAGGATGGGGGAATGGGTGGCTATTTGTTTGAGTAGGGATTAAACTTTATGGTTAGGATACTGCAGTGATACAAATTAAAGGGATTGGCTTTGGAGGTAGACAAACCTGGGTTTGAGTCCCAACACGGCCACTTGGTAACTGTGTGAGCTCCCTGAGCCTCTATTTCTTAATCTATAAAATAGGAATATCACTACTTACCTTCAAGGGTTTTTGTAAGAATTAAAGTGTGCTTGGAACCTAACTGGTGATCAATATATATTTACTGAACGAATGTTGACTGATTAGATAAAGCATGAAAAAGAGTACTTAGAAAGTGTCCTGTGTATAGTGATGTGTTGGTAAATATTAACAACTATCTCTACCTTCCCTTTTCCTCACCACCCTTAAAGCCCTAACTTAAAGCACCTACCTATTTCTGTGATGTAAATACTCCTTCTCTGGCTGATTTCAAGCTACCAAACTGACACCACTGAATGAAGAGTTGGGCATAGATGCATACATATGTCTCTTGTGAGCCAAAATGAGCCAGGTCCAGCATGTGTATTACCTTGTATTGGTAGTAATTAACCTGAAGAAATTAGGATTACATGGCAAGTGATATGTCTTAAATTATTTTCTCTGAGCTACCATCCTGAGAAAGACATTGACAAATGGTTATTTCAGAAATGGAGAATACCCATCTCAAGGACCAAAGCAGCCATCCACTCAATTTTATCTTATCTACAAGGCAAATTATGCTTATCATTGCAAAGATACAACCCATTTTAAAAGCTTTGGCAGCAGTATTCTGAAACCATACATCACTCCATGAAGCTATTCCTGTTTCTCTATAAAATGCAATGTGACCCTGATTTTCTAGAAAAAGTTGGGAACCCCTATTACTGAAAAAAAAAGAGAAAAAGAGATGACTTAACAAATGTCTATACTTTCACATTTTGTTGGAACTTATAACAACACTCTAAACACACAAAAATTCAAGAAACATAATCCATTTTAACTTAAAGAGCTATATTTTTTTGTAAACAATAATATGTAGTTTTGCTCAGTCAGGATTCCCTTGAACATCCAAGTTGCTCTTACATTTTTCCCCTCCCTCTTTTCTTTTACTTTTCTTTCCTTAAACAACTTTTATATGAAGTTGAAATATATTCTATTATGTTATATTTATCAAATAAAGTTTTATGCCTCATCTTCTGATTCAATATTTTCCCTTAGGATCAGCTGTCTACATTTTAAAATAAATAAATTAACAATTCCCCAAAGCTGTCAAATCAGATAAAAATGTCTTTTCTTTCCTTTGAAATTTCCCAAAAGATCCAGTAACAGTAATAGCTGCATGGTATGATGCTGACGCATCTTATTATTATGTAATAAAATCATAGATAAGAATCAAGCTCTCACAGATAATCCCACTATTTGAAATAAGGCAGGGGTAATCTGCTGGGTAAATTTAGTTAAATTTCCTTCTACGCATCTCTGAAACTATAGCTTTTGCTCCTTCTGTGTGCAGTTTATTCATTTACCAGATGCCTCCTATGTACCAAGTACTGGCAAAAAAAAATAAGATGCTGCTCTGAAGGAACTAACACTCTAGCCAGCAGATCAGCTGAGTTCAGGGACTGACAAATGCTGATGTGACTCTGTACTCTGTGCTTTGGGAGTCCAGAATAGGAAGTGATTAATTTTCTTGGTAGGGATAACAGATAAGCAAAGAAATAGCATTGGCTATTCCTGCTTGCCCTCAAACTCTTATCCCCACTCACAAAGAAATTTGAATATTTGAAATGAAAATCAAAGCAAGGACTTTGATTACCTCATGTGAATTTAAAAATCTAGAGTTTTTATGATTCTTTTTCTTAACCTTCATGTGATATTTTTATCCTGTAAGTTGTCTTTGCCTAATGCCATAGGGAACCATCTCTAGACAGTTCCCAAACCTCATTTCATTTTGTCCATTTTATTTAATATCTTTTCCACACCAACATTTTTTGAATAAGGCATTTCTCCATGATTTGGGTTTCATGACTATTTTCTTCCTTTTATTTTTTTTTTGTCTCTACAGAGGTCCAGTGGTACAGTGGGAATCAAAAAGACCTTATCACAAATCCTGGCTCTTAGGTTTACTTAATGCCTAACCTAGGGAAAATTACTTAATCTTACTGAGACTCAGCTTTCTATTCTGTAAAATGGGAACAATAATACCTACCACTTGGCTTGCTTTATGGATTAAGTAAAATAATGAATATAAACCACTTAGTACAGAGCTTGGCAGATAGTGCTCAAAACAACACATGATAACTATCATTTATTGGTATTTTTAAAACAATGATGCACTAAAATGCCTAAAACTTTGATACCAGAAAAAAACACTAAGAAACTAAAATAATTCACAGAATTGATAGTGAACTCATAAAAATTGCAGTTGGCATTAATTCTGCCAAAAAAATCACAAAACAATTTGCAAAGGAGAACTGATGAAACCAGTGATTTCATGATCTCTGCTGCCTTGAAACATTTTCTCTATAAGAAGACTAAGGCAAAGCCAAGCATTTAAATATGGTCTATCAGGGTTCCCTGTTAGTCTAGCGCCCCTGCTGGAAGCAACTGGAACTGATGCCAAGATTGGCGCTGCCTTGGATTCACTTCAGGCGTCACATAATCTATCATCCAGTTCTATTGATTTTACTACTTTATGATATCCTAAATCCACCCTCTATGTTCATCTCCTAGATTACTGCTACAGTCTCATGAATGCACCAGCTGCCATCAGTGCCTCCAACTTAGATTAATTTTTTCCTTGAGAGATTTTTTCCAAAACAAATGCTGAGTAACTTATCCTTCATTACTTCATTTAACCAATGTTTATAATTCACAGTATCTATTATTACTTAAGGATAAAGTTTTTGGAATCAGATAAGCAGGGTTTATGTCCTGGCCCTGCCATATACTTGCTTGTGTGACTTGGACAAATTTCTTAATTTCTTGAAGCTTCAGTTCTCTAATTTTTCTTTTTTTTTTTTAAGACAGAGTCTCACTCTGTCGCCCAGGCTGGAGCACAGTGGTGTGATTTTAGCTCACTGCAACCTCCACCTCCCAGGTTCAAGCTATTCTCATGCCTCAGCCTCGTAAGTAGCTGGGACTACAGGGGTGCGCTGCCACGCCCAACTAATTTTTTGTATTTTTAGTAGAGATTGGGTTTTGCCATGTTGCCCAGGCTGGTCTTCAACTACTGAGCTCAGGCAATCTGTTTGCCTCGGCCTCCAAAACTGCTAGGATTACAGGTGTGAACCACCACACCTGGCCAGTTCCCTAATTTTAAGTGAAAAAAATACCTCCCTCCCTCCCAGGGTTATTATAGTGACAGAGACCTTAGCAGTGTGTCTTGCATTCAGTAAGCACTCACTAAATGTTAGTGCTGCTGTTATTTATCACATACATCTTCAGAAACACCTAGGATGCTAGGATTCTTATAGTTACCACCTACTTGTCATCCATTAATGTTAACATTTATAAACTAACTCCCCAGAAATATTAACTGTAACCTTAAACCATCTATTTTGACTGAGCATATAAATACAGCATATAAAGAACTGTAGCATTTCTGAGAATTTAAAGCACGTGAGAAAACTTGTTTACCTAATCAAAGCCTTAGGAAGTGTTTAAAAATGGATAAATCTTGCGTAATAGACTCTGAGGATCCACAAGTAAAAATTTTTCCATAAGACATTAGAGGAGAAACCAAAGACTCTACAAGATCCAAATGAATTGAATCAGAAAAACAGCCAGAGAGCTCTGTAAAAGGAGAGGTGCATTTGAAAAATGGAAAGAAGAGGGACAAGCCTTAGAACTAGTCCAAGGGTGGCAAACACTACCATCAACATGGCCAGGCAAGTAATGTGTGAAGCCTTCTGGGTGAAAACCAGAAATACCTCCTAGCTAGGGGCCTGCCATCTAGCTCTGACCCATTGGACCCATGTGGGATTGAGGACACAGGGTTGCCTCCCATGGCCCCCATATCCAGAAATCTAGATTTTTTAAATCTAAAATTCTCAAATATTTTAGTGTATTTGGTGTAGTAAAATTTTAAAACTATTTCAAACTGTGTGTGAACTAAACAAAACTTGTGTGAAAGCCCCAATATCTCTTTTATAATAACAGGGGTCTTTGATAGAGATTTGGTCATCAAAAGGGGAAAGCAAAGAGACAAAAGTGACATTTATTGACCTCCTACCAACCTGTTGCCCAGGCTGGAGTGCACTGGTGTGGCTGGCTAATTATTTTTTATTTTTAAATTTTTTGTAGAGATGGGGTCTCACTCTGTTGCCAAGGCTGTTCTCAAACTCCTGGCCTCAAGTGATTCTCCCACCTCTGCCTCCCAAAGGGCTGGGATTACAGGTGTGGTGAGCTACTGCTTTGGGCCATGCCTTTCATTAAAAAAAAAAAAAACCCATTTGAGTGTCACAATTTGTTAGGAAGGAAACGTTGTTGTCATTTTCCAGATGAGGGAACTGAGCCCAAGGAGGATCGAGAAACTTGCTCAAGGCCACACAGCTAGGAAATGGTGGCGAGGGCGAGAGAGAATTTAGGTCTTCTGCAGCCCAAAACTCCACCATTGCTCTGGTGGTCATAAAAATGGACCTTGCAGATCTTCAACTAATGAGAGCACATTTTTTCAAGGGGCTGCTGCTGAGCTCTGAACTTCATTACACTTTTACACAGAGGTCACACCTCCCACAGTGGCTCTCAGCCAATGACTGGGCCTGGCCTGTAGCTGGGAGATCTGAGACTTGGCTCAAGGACTCCCTGACGGCCTTTTTCAATCTCCCCTAGACTGTAGGGTGTTCCAGGATGCTCCTACCCATTTTCTCTCTTTCTTTTCTTTACTGGTTTCAGATTAACTTACAATCTGAGGGCTCTCCCAATCTTTTCCAGCCACCTCCTAATTTCTTTCACAAGTGTTTCCCCTAATAAAACTCATACACCTTTATCCATCTTGGTGTCTGCCTCTTGGAGGCCCCTGACTAACACAATTGCCAAAAGCCCCCACCAGATTCCCCCACAATCTGGAAATCCTGAACTGACCTATCAGTCTGCAAGGGGAAATGCGTTCATCCAATAATGATCCTTTCCCTAAAAACTGGCATCTGTAATCTCTCATATCAATCCTGACAGCCCAGGAATACATTAAACCAAGTGTGATGTGTCAACACCACCACTACCAACAATGACCAGCCAGATATCCAGAAGCAGGAGACAGTCCGACCTGTGGCAGTATCCCACTGTGGCACACTCACCTGGTCTCGCTGCTTTATTCTTTTGTAAATATATTCAGCAAATGGTTTTCGAGGAATAAACTTCCCATCTCCTGCCGTGACACTGAACACTCCGGCTTCATATACCACTTTGCCTCTTGAAATAGTCACAAGGGGCACCCCATGGCAAACCATGCCCTCGAAAATGTTGAAGTTAACAGCCTGATGATGAGTTTTTGCTGAGATAGTCCTATATTTGTGAAAACAACAAAAAAGTTCTGGATCATCACCAGCTCACTTGATAAATATAAAATATTAAAAGAAGAATGACTTAGAAGAAAACTTAGCAACTCTATTAAGTCATAGCTTCATCACTGTAACCAGTAACTTTAAGAATAGAATATAACATTAACATTTCATTACAAAGTAATTACATTTTTCTGAGAGAAAAACCCAAGAGATCACTCTTTAAGGTGATTAATGAGGGTGGAGTGAGTGGAAGGAGGCTATTGTCTTTTATGTTTAGATTTTAAAATTATTTTTATTTATATGTTAACAACACATTTTTTCATTTTTAAATTATAAGATATTTTTAAACGCAGATGACTGATGAACACAGACCCTATATCCAGCTCTATGAAATTTTAACTTTTTGTAGATGCAATGGAGGCTTCTTCAATACCCCTTCCCAAATCCCATGCCCGTTCCTGCCTTCCCAAAGGAAATAGCTATTTGATAGTTATCAAATTGGATTTGGTAGTTATCAAGGAAAAGTATATATGGAATTTCTTTCATTGTAGCAAAACTAGAAATTTGAAGATAACAGAAATAAGCAAATATGTTGGAATATAATCTCTTAGCATATTCTATGTCATACATTTGTCATCATTCTCAGTAGTTTATTAATACTTTTCAATCCTACACAATATGATTGATGACTTCCCGGCTGGGTATTTGAAAATGCTACATGCCTCCTTTCCATAAATCTCATTAAATGGAAAAGAAAAAAATCTGGCAGCAATGACTAATATGAGCATAATCTGAGTCCTTTTTTTCTTTAAAATGTTTTATTTCCATAGGTTTTTGGGGAACAGGTGGTATCTGGTTACATGAGTAAGTTCTTTAGTGGTGATTTGTGAGATTTTGGTGCACCCATCACCCGAACAGTGTACGCTGAACCCAATGTGTAGTCTTTTATCCCTCACTCCTTCCCACCCTATCCCGCTGAGTCTCCAAAGTCCATGGTGCCATTCTTATGCCTTTGCATCCTCATAGCTTTGCTCCCACTTATGAGAGAGAACATACGATGTTTGGTTTTCCATTCCTGAGTTACTTCACTTAGAATAATAGCATACTCTAAATTCTGGTAGAAGGTTCTACAATCCCTCTCAGGAATGGATTAAAGAGATAAATTTTTAAAAAATCCTCAAGACTGAGTGAGTCTAAGGAGGAGCAGCTCAAAGTTCCCCCAGCCTTATTTGGAAGGGCTGATGAGGAAGCCCCAGCTGCTGTGTGCTGCAGTCCTAGAAATGAACAAGATAACACTGGCCTGGTCCTTGGTCTAACTGCTTACTTGGTTTCCAATCCCAACATGCCCAGACAGAATTCTTGACTTGTAATGCTGACCACAGCTCACCCACTCAAGTTTGCTCCTCTCTTGAGTTCTCATCTCAGTAAATGACATCACCATCTATCTATCTTTCCTCACCCCTCAACCAGCATCAAGCTTCTTTGTTCTACCTCCTCCCAAAATAAACCCCCTCTTCTCCTCTCCCCCTCTCCATGGCTCCCACTGGAGTCTACACTGTCATCTCTCACCTGGACAACCCCAACACCTCTTACTGGCTTCTTTGTTTCAACTCTTACCCTCCTGCATTCCTTACCAGTCTCCACAAAGCTGCTCAAATCGTCTTTTAAAAATGAAGATCAGATCATGTCACTTTCCTGCTTGAAACCCTCAGTGGCTCCAGGCTATTACCTAAGAGCCAAATAGCTGTAAAAAAGCATGGTGATGATAATAATAAAAAATAATCTGCTCCCAGTGAGAAATAGCTGCCATGGAAAAGAGAAAGAGGAACATCTAGTATGTCAGGGAGATCGTTTATAACACCTTATTTCATCTTTAGAACGCCTCTCCAAGGTAGAGAGTATTTTCCACATTTTATAGGAAAAATAAATTGAGATTTAGAAAGGTTATATCACTTGCCAAAGGACATATGACCAGTTTGATGGAACTAAGATTTTTTTAATTTTAATTTTTAGTTTTTGAGACAGGGTCTTGCTCTTGTTGCCCAGGCTGGAAGTACAGTGGTGTGACCATAGCTCACTGCAATCTCTACCTCCTCAGTTCAAGTGATCCTCCCATCTCAGCCTCCCAAGTAGCTGGCACTACAGGCATGTGCCACCATACCCAGCTAATTTTTATATTGTTTTTGGTAGAGACAGGGTTTAGCCATGTCACCCAGCATGGTCTCAAACTCCAAGGCTCAAGCAATCCACCCACCTTGGCTTTCCAAAGTGTTGGGATTACAGGCATGAGTCACTGCACCTGGTTGGAAACTTGGATCTTTTTATATTTTTAAAATTTACAATAAAAATGACCTTCTGGTGTACATTTCTATGAATGTTTACACATACATAGATTTGTGTTACCATCACAACAATTAAGACACAGAACAGTGCTACCACTACCCCAGACTCATACTGTCCCTTTGTAGTCATGCCCTCCCCCAATCCCCAACACCTGGCAACCACTGATCTATTCTTCATCACTATAGTTTTCTCTTTTCAAGACTGTCATATAAGTAGAATCATGGAGTATGTAATCTTTCAAGACTGACTTATCTAATTCCACATCAATCCTTTGAGATTCATCGAATTTGTTTTGTGTATCAATAGCTCCTTTTTTGTTGCTGCATAGTATTCCACTGTATGGACATACCGCAGTGCTATACATTCACCCACTGAAGGCCATTTGGGTTGTTTCTAAATAGTTTTTTGATGAATATGAATAGAACTGTTATAAACATTCAGGTATCTGTTTTGCATGAATATTTCTCTAACGTAAATACCCAGGAGTGAAATTGCTGGGTCATATTTTAAGTGTATGCTACAGTAAAAAAAAAAAGAACTTTCAGTGACCTTAGGAACCAACTTACTGATATAAAAAATGTCAGAGAATCACCAAGAAGCAGGAGGCAGGTACAAATACACAATAATTTCAAACATTAAGAAGGATGGAGGGGTATTAATCAAGTGGTAAATAACATCACTATAACAGGAAAATGAAAAAAATTATTTAAAGGAATACTAAGCATAGAATGAGTTATGATGAATTATGGTGATGAAAGATACAAACCCTAAGAAAATAAAGCTAGGAAACAATATAGAAGGGCTTCAGATCTTCAGGGTGAAAAGACTTTTTATGGCCATTACAATCCGCCAAATATTTCCATAGCCTGGGCTGCTGCATTCCTATCACATCACAGTTATATTGATGGGAGGGACTCTTGGGATTGTATTACAGCATACTATATAAAGAAGATTTTTGGACTGATGCATTAGTAAGGCTGCTATATGAAGAAAGTAAAATAAATTAAAAATGTGTGCTGAAATGGTTATTTGAAGTACATGAATGAGAGGAAAAAAGAAATCCTTAAGAGTTACTGAAGCTCTTAGGGAAAACACCTAACAGAAGAAATAATCTTTATACACAAATATTGTCATTATAATGTCGCCTAAACTATTTAAAAACTGAAGCATAACGATTTTCCAAAGTCTGTCCTATAGAATATTAGGCATTTATGAAAGACTAGAATTAAAAATACTCTGGGAAGCAAAAACCCTGACAATTATGTAATATTAATGGAAAAACCGGTGATAGAGAGTATGTACATTATGTCTACCAGAAAAAAATATATGCATGTGGGCAAATACAAGAGGGAATATACAAAGTAGCTTTATTGTGGGCTAAGAAAAGGAAGATGGCAGATTCCAAGTATCTTCAGCGTTCTTGTTATACTGTTTCCTTGATATAAGTTGTGATCTTAAAATGAGGTTGACACAGCAAAATATCAAATCAGATTTCTTTGCCTCATGCCAAAAAAAAAAAAAAGGTCATTACCTCAACTTTCTCAGCCTTGGGGTTAGCAAGAGAAAGAGGACAATTAGACGACATCTAAGAGATTGTTTATATTAAGTCATTATGTAAATGAAGTCAAATTAACACAAAATGTAAATTTGAGGCATTATCACCAGCAGCAAAAGGAATGTGCTTCCACTTTCACGTTGGAAGGTGTCTGACAGGGTGTCATTCGTCACCCAACTTTTTCCTTCCAGCTTAAGCTGTAATTCTCCAATCTTAGGAGCTTTCACACTTCTGAATCCTTGCACATGAAGTTATCTTTTCCCTAAGTGCCCTTCTCACTTCTGCCCTTCTCCTTGCCCTAAAACTCCATCCAAGAATCCTGGTCCCTAGAAGCTGAGCCTGATGACACGGGGTGAAACTGAACATTTTCCTCTGTCGTTTAGCATTATCTGAAGGTATCACAATGATCTCTTGACAAGGCTCTCTTTTCCTACTTGGTGCACACTTTAAGACACAGACTAGGTTGGTTTAGCTTCAGCACATACTAGGTGCTTCGTAAACGTTTATGTGATGATCAAATAAAAAGATTGCATGATTGTCCTGTTTAGTCAGGTTGGTTTAAATTCCTGCCTCCACTGTCCTCTGGGACATGACTGTGTTTTGGGAACAGAATACTGAAGTAAATGAGAGGTAAACATCCAGTCCATTTCTGTTGGGTACCCAACATTTCTAGCATGCTGTACAGGTTAATTAGTAATGAATAAATAAGTAAAATTGTTATAACCATCATTCTTAGTGGCATCTTAGCTTATATGAAATACTTATTCACTAATACCTATAAATACTTGGTGATTCTAATATTACCAACTGTAATAAGCACACAGCTCAGTATCATTACTCCATTTCCAAGATGATAATGCTGAAATAGAGCTGTTTCACAACTTGTCCGAGGTTCACATAGTTTAATATTGAGTGAACTTGTGAGAGGCAGAAACCACTTCCAACTTTTGAGAATACTGTTATATTTGTAACCCTGCCATCAGAAAGTTTTAAAAATTGCGGTACATTTTCAATATTTAATTATAGACAGTTTTAAACATAAAAATACAATGCAATATCATCACATGACTTATCAGATTACTACCAAATGGTTTTTAAAATCTATGCATTTGTTGTGCAGTTTGGGAGATGTGGTCCATTATTGGAACAAATGCAAGTTCAGAGTCACACATCTTTGTAAGGACATCTGTCATTCCTTTGAACTCACTTCCTCTGGGGAATTCTCCCCATGGCAGAAGCCAAAAACATGTCTTCCCAGCCTTCTTTGCAGCTGGGGCCCAGGCATGTGACCTGGGCTCCTTCAAAATGATGCCCTAGCACCAGACTTTGCCTGGCAAGTTGGTGACACAGGAAGCAGCTACCACAGGAATCCATGTGGAGGGTAGAGATGGGTCAATCCTGGGTTTAGGGCCAGCTGTGACAGAGATTCTAGCAGTAGGATCTGAGCTCCACTGCAGTGAGGTGATCTGCAGTATCTGTGCCTAGGAGCAGGATCAGAGCTCTCCCATGCCCTGTGGGATGCCTGGGGCATCAGTCCTGGCTGTTCAGCCTCTCAGCTTGCTCCTCTAGCCCTCCTGAAGAGTCTATGAGCCACCCAGTATCCTTTGATACATTCCCTTTTTGTTTAACTATTTAGAGTGAATTTCTCTTGATTGCAGCTAAGAACCCTGCCTGACACAGCTTTTTCTTTCAATTCTTTCAATGGATCTATGGAACTTTTAGAAAAATCTGCTTTTGTGATAATTTGAAAAGCACAAATTTGAGGCCTTTCTTGAATGTGAAGGTTGAACCCAACTGCCCTCCAGGCATTGTCCCTAAGAGAGGCCCTGGAGAGAGGTGAGTATTTAGCACAGTATCTTAACACCCATCTAGGACCATTGTCATATAGCACATGGGAACAGACCCATCCTTTCAAAACTCACCCTATGCCTTTATTTCACTGTAATGAAACATCCCCCAAGTTCTTGTAACTTGCCTAAAGTGGCTTCTCCTGAAGCAGCCGAGGCCAAAGTCAGACTCACATAACCTCCCCTGCAGAGCTGGTGGGCCTCATGTCATCTGATGAGCAGGCCATGCTTTGAAAGCAGGGAGATAATCTTGGAAGAAAGCAAGAAAACAGGGCGGGCATGGTGGCTTATGCCTGTAATCCCAGCACTTTGGGAAGCTGAGGCGGGCAGATCACTTGAGGTCAGGAGTTCGAGACCAGCCTGGCCAACATGGTGAAACCCTGTCTCTACTAAAAATACAAAAGTTAGTGGGGCATGGTGGCACACAGCTGTAATCCCAGCTACTCAGGAGGCTGAAGCAGGAGAATCAGTTGAACCTGGGAGGTGGAGGTTGCAGTGAGCCAAGATGGCACCACTGAACTCCAGCCTGGGCAACAGAGTGAGATTCCATCTCAAAAAAAAAAAAAAGCCACATCCAGGCTCTAAGAGATTCAGCCAATGGACTAATACACTATTGTCATAGGGTGCCGTGACACTGTGAGATATTTGGAGCAGGCGTCACGTATCTTTTGCAGCATACTTAAGCTTTTAAGTGGGCCCTACACACTATCCCATCCTGAGACATGCAGGAGAACAAGAACTGTGGTTTGGCCCCTTGACATCCATTCTCCCATCTTCCGGTGTCAGCACCCCAGTTTTTCTTTAAGAAACTACTTTCCTGCGGCCGGGTGCTGTTGCTCACGCCTGTAATCCCAGCACTTTGGGAGACTGAGGGGGGCGAATCACGAGGTCAAGAGATTGAGACCATCCTGGCTAACATGGTAAAACCCCATCTCTACTAAAAATACAAAAAATTAGTCAGGTGTGGTGGCGGGCACCTGTAGTCCCAGGTACTTGGGAGGCTGAAGCAGGAGAATGGCGTGAACCTGGGAGGCGGAGCTTGCAGTGAGCTGAGATAGCGCCACTGCACTCCAGCCTGGGAGACAGCAAGACTCCGTCTCAAAAAAAAAAAAAGAAACTACTTTCCTGCTTTGGAGATAATCTGACAAGACCCTTAGGCATGGTTGTCTGCTTTTCCCTAACCAAGAGTGGGCAATTGCATTCTCTTTCCCAGGAATTTGGAATATTTTGCATGGTGACAAAAATAATTAAAAGTGGTTGGAGGGTACATCCCTGAGCTCAGACCAATTCCTGCTGCAAGCTGTCTGGGCTCCAACCAGAGACTGTGCCTTCCATCTGTGCTTCTCTGTGCCACAGAGACTGTGCCTTCCATCTGTGAGCTCCCCATGTCTTTCCCACAGAGTGTGTTTTTACTGAAGTGAGCACAGGTTAGTTACCAGCGTTTGCAACCAAAGTCCCTAACTGATAGACACCTTGTTCTCTGGAGAATTATTCCCTTACTGAAGAGCCCATGGATGTTTCTGAGGCAGAGTTCAAAAGGCCTGTGACTCAGAAAGAACCAAGAAGATATTTTCAACTAAATCTTTCTGCAGAACAGATGCAGATGTGGGGCGATGTTCTCACTCCATTTGTAGGCAAAAGCAAAGAGCTGCAAGATTCGTTACTAAATAGTTTTCAAATTTACCAAATGCAAAGCAGCACAAGAGAGTGGCAATTATGAGAAATACATTCTCTCTCTCTAATGACTGATTGGACAGCTAGGATTTTGGCCTGCTCTGGCAGCAACACGAAGGATACAGAATGATGAAAGCCTGACCATCTAGGGAGTGAGGCTGAGTTCCTGGCCACTGACTCTTTATTAGCAGATTCACAGAAATGGTGTTCTCCATGGTCACTCTGCCCCAAGGCAAAAGCTACTCTTTGTCAAGCTCACTTTAAGCCTGTATAAAAGAGGTTCGTCTCGCTGCAGAGGGGTGTCAAGGTTGTCTTACTGAGTCCCAATTATACACATCTCCAAGGCAGAAGCAGATATGGAAGCAGAAGCCCTGAAAACGTTAAGCTATTTTCCAACTTAGCCAATAACTTTGATACCACTCACATCACAGCTGCAGAAAAACATTCTGTCCCTTTGCGAATAGCTTTCTGTCAAAGAGCCGCGTGCTCTTACAGATGAGAAAATCACTGAAGCAGAGACTGCAGGAGATAGCAACACCACCCATGTGCATTCAGAGGGAGCATTGTGGAGAGAAAGAGAATTTCTTAGAGTAATGTGGGTCTCCCCAACCCCAGAGAAATGACTTGTTTTAGGTATTCTGTTATATTCTTTCCCACTCAGGCACTTTGGCCTTGGAACAGATAGATTCTTACCAGGTTGCCATGAGAAACAAAAGAAGTTAATAGAATCATGTCAGCATTATTAGTGGCATCTTTAAAAATATACCTCATCTCTCTACATTGTGTTGTGTGATGCCTTATGTATTCAGTGTGAAACAATAATAATCATGACATCTTCCTATGAGGTAGGTATTATTATTATTATTATTCCCATGGGCTAGATGAGGATGATGAGGCACAGAAAGATTAGTAACACTCACCCCAGTTTACATAGCTAGTAAGTTCATGCAGCTGAGATATAAATATGATGTATGATATAAGCCTGGGCCTTTCGCTTCAGAGGTTGTGCTCTTAACCACTAGACAATACTGCCCCTCGAAAGCTTTATGGGAAGCTACCTGGAAAGCATGCAGTTGATGAAAACATTCTTAATCCACCAGAAAATAAATAGGAAGCAGCTTATTTCATACTCCATGATGTTTCTTGGTCTGTTTTCTGTTTAGCAGTAAAGGATTTAGGATGCTATTAAGAATTCCTTAAGCCAAAATTGACCAGTCATTCTTGATGTGATCACCATAGAAGATTTTTTTTAAGCGTGTGTTCTGTCTATTTCAAACTACCTCTTCTGTCAATTTCTTAGATGTGACAAGTTATATAAATGGGGAGCAAAGCAGCCACATCTCTGGAAATGCTAAATGGTGCTGCTTCAAGTACATTGTCATTATTAAGCAAAGTTGCCACTCACTGCACCCATCAATCTTCCACCCTCTATTTAGACTTCTACTCCTGCCTCCTGCAGAAGAGAAAATGGGAATTGCTTCAGCCACGTTATTAAATCTAAATTGGACAATAACTTGGAACTCTACCGGTGCTCAGTAGATGACAAAATACTTAATGCAGGTTTATAAAAATGCTCCCTAAACATTGACTTAAAGGAATAAAGTTCACTCTGCTATTTTGTCCTTGGAGGTATGTAATATAGGTCATGGATGGTGATGTAGATCATGGTGAGATAAATTAGATTTAGACATGAGCAAGCTGACCTTGTATGTAGGTACCATGTCCTTCACCTCCTATGCCTCACACCGTACTGAGCAAACAGAGGCATTTTATATATGTATTTGCTTATCTGCAAATAAGTTATTAGCAAATTTCTGGATTTCTACTTAGCATAAATATTCCATGTTCTATACGGTAGTTTTTAGAAAGTGGGAAACTAAAAATAATTTAGTGTCTTTAAGGAACAGGAACTGAATGGGAATCAGCCAAGCTAGCACAATACTAGGATGTATGTCTTATGAATATTAAACAGATAAGTACTTATAGGTAAGGTATGATTATTAGCTTTTGGAAAGCTAGGCTATTAGCCTGACATACTGGTGAGAGTTAGAAATAACTTTCTGGGGTGACGTGTGGACTTGGTCTTATAATTTTATTGTCATCCTTCCCAGGAAGCTGTGTTGCCTTTGGCAAGCTGACATTGCTTGACAGACTACGAGGACAACTTGAGCAGGAAAACATGTCAGTTTCCTATATAGAAATACACTGGGTAAAACTCACACAACATCCTTCCTGAAAGTACACAATAGGCCAGGGACTTATTGGTATGTTCAGTTCTAGCTTCATATTTTAGGAAGAAAAAGGAATTAAGAGACAGGACTAGCTGGATTTCCTAGGCCGACCAAGAATCCCTAAGCCTAGCTGGGAAGGTGACCGCATCCACCTTTAAACATGGGGCTTACAACTTAGCTCACACCCGACCAATCAGGTAGTAAAGAGAGCTCACTAAAATGCTAATTAGGCAAAAAGGAGGTAAAGAAATAGCCAATCATCTATCGCCTGAGAGCACAGCGTGAGGGACAATGATCGGGATATAAACCCAAGCATTCGAGCCAGCAACGGCTACCCTCTTTGGTTCCCCTCTCTTTGTATGGGAGCTCTGTTTTCACTCTATTAAATCTTGCAACTGCACTGTCTTCTGGTCCGTGTTTGTTGCCATCCACCACTGCTGTTTGCTGCCCTCACAGACCCGCTGCTGACTTTCATCTCTCCGGATCCGGCAGGGTGTCCGCTGTACTCCTGATCCAGCAAGCCTCCCATTGCTGCTCCCGATCAGGTGTTCCTGCACAGCTAAGTGCTGGGGCTCATCCTAATCAAGCTGAACACTAGTCACTGGGTTCCACGGTTCTCTTCCATGGCCCACGGCTTCTAATAGAGCTATAACACTCACTGCATGGCCCAAGATTCCATTCCTTGGAATCTGTGAGGCCAAGAACCCCAGGTCAGAGAACACAAGGCTTGCCACCATCTTGGAAGCAGCCTGCCGCCATTTTGGAAGCAGCCTGCCACCATCATGGGAGCTCTGGGAGCAAGGACCTCTGCCCCCAGTAACAGAATGACTAGACTGTGAAGGGAAGACAGGAAGGAGGGCTCTCAATTTAAGGGATGGAAAAGAGAAGCTGGATAACAGAAATGTCTGGGGGACTTCCAAACTTTAGTCTTTTTTTTGAAAGGACGAAGATGACCTATTTTCCCTCCATCCCTACTGAGGGAAATGAAAAGAGTTAGTAAGCATAAATGCTGACAGATGAAATGTAGTTTGACACCGGAAAATAACTTCCTGACAACCAGGGAGTGAGTTATATTAGTAAAAGAGAGAAGGAAAGTCTATGGTCAAGCCAGACAACCATGAAATCCAGAATGCTAAAGAATTGTGTGAAATCCACAAAAATGGGCTGAAGCACTCCTTTAAAAGTCAGAGAGAACTTCAAGTTCTGCAATCCTAAGAATCAAGACCTGGCCTCCAACTTTCCTGAGAAGGTAACAAGGCAAACAGAAGCATAAATGCCTTTGATTCTGTTCCCAAGTCACAGCTGAAGGGGCACTCAAACTCCAAAGCCACCACAAACATGTTCTTATAATAGGCATAACAAATATTTATGGCCTCTTTGCTCTGAGCTAGGTATTAAAAGCCTTATCTTTAATCCTCACAATAAACATATGATATCAATATTATTATTATTATTATTATCCCTATTTTATGGATGAGAACACTAAGGCTGAATGAGATTGCCTAAGACACAGTTGGCACATGGAAAAACTAGATCTTGAACTCAGAGCTACGTAGTAAAAAGGGTTCCCAGCTCATTTGAACCTCAACGCAGGGTCTGTAAGCCCTTTTGGAAGTGGCCTGAGACAGTCAGTCAGTAACCATGCAATGCTCACTGTACTAGTACTAAGCTTATATATTTCTGCCAAGGCTAGGAAGTTTTACCTAATGCTCACTGCTCAAAACCATCAGTTGGTTTTGAATTGATGAAGCCACTTATATCTAAGTGTTTAAGTGGAATTTGTTTAGAATCTTCTAAACTTAAATGAGTAAACAAAGTAACAGTTGTGAATAACAAAGTAACTTCATGCTTCTCTGTCTGAAGACTGTGCTGTGGAAAAATAAGGCAAAAAGGCTTTCAGGCATCAAAGGCTCCTTGGTGTGAACTGGAGATCAGGATGTCCATCTGAAGAGATGACCTTGGATATTCAATGACAGGAGTCTGAAATCCTTAAATCTCTAAACCAGAGGTTGGCAAACCATGGCCCACAGGCCAAATCTGGCCCACAGCCTGCATTGTAAATAAAGTTTTATTGAAACACAGTCACATTCATTTACATATTATTTGTTGCTGCTTTTGCACTACAACAGCAGAGTTGAGTACTAGCAACGGAGTCCATATGGCCCACAAAGCCAAAAAAAAAAGTACTATGTGGCTCTTTACAAAAAGTTTGCTCTTCCCCTGCTCTGAATATCTCTAGTGGCAAAAACAAACAAAAAGCAACAATAACAACACAAGGCTCCTGAAGAGTAATTGGAAGACCTAAAACTTGGTGTGAGGGAGCCAGAAATAAGAAAAAAAAACGACAGGCAAGGACCTAAAGGGAGCAAGAACAAAAGGGATGGGGAAAAAAAAAACTACTAAAAGTTGCAGTGGCAGAGGGACACCAATGACTGTCCCCACAGCGTCAGGTGTGGCCACTATCCATGAAGCATCTCTGTATTCCGAGTACTTTCAGGTACATTGCCTCATTGAATCTCTCAACAATCCACCTTTGTATTTCCATTTAACAGATGAGAAAACAGAGACTTAGAGAGCTTGAGTAACTTGTCCTGAGTCAGCAGGGCCAGAAATCAAACTTAGCAGGCTGAGGCTGACCCCACTCCATTCTCCTGCCCCAGTACTCCAGCCATCAGTGTTCACCCCCTGCTCAAAGGACGAAAGCACTATACTCTTCAATCATTCAAACAATTACCTACACTGGAATTTTAATAGTAATTATCTACTTTCCATCTGGGTGAGAACTTGGTGACAGCTAATCATCTCTTCCAGTGGTGGTGCATGCTAGCATTTCATTGACACTCCTGAAATAAAGCATCTTGGAGGATCTGTCAGAGCTAGAAGCTCAGCCTCAGGGTCCCAATTAGCAACTAAGTTGTATGGTTCGAGCTTTGGCCAATCTAAAAGGTGTCTGCTCCTAGGAAGCACAATCAGCTGGCGCTAATGTAGTCACTGTCACATCACCTCTGTCTGCCTGGAGCAGGCACAAGGCTGAGTCCAAGGTGACGATGCTGAAAAGCTGCAGAACTGCAGACCTCAAAACTGACTTAGCTTCACCAGGGAGCACGCCTGAGGACATCCATGCTGGAGGGGGTGGGGGGAGCAGCGCCCAGGAGGGCACAGTGAGCTGCCTGCCACAGCCAGATGCTCCGGGATCTGATGACTTGCTCGGCCAAGTTCATGGGGTGCTTAAAACTCTGGGTACTGTTGCAAATAATTCACATATATCAACTCTCAGCCTTTGATATAGGTATTATAATCATTCCCCTTTGACAGACAAGGGAATTGAAGCAAACCAAGGTGAAGCAACTCCCCCTGGGTTACACCGTCAATAAGTGGAGGGACAGATTACAAACCTGGGCAGTCAGGCTCCAGAGACCAAGTATGAACCCCTGTGCTGTAAGTGGCCCCTCCTTGCCTGCCCTTCTAAGAGGCTGTAAGCTCTGCAGTGGTTAAAAGTCTAGATACTGCAGTCAACCAGGCCTGCTCTGAATCCCAGCTCTGTCTTTTCCAGATGTGTGAACTGGGACAAATGATTTAACCTCTCTGAACCTCTGTTGTT
The DNA here is from genome assembly GCF_028878055.3 of Symphalangus syndactylus. Lineage (NCBI taxonomy): Eukaryota > Metazoa > Chordata > Mammalia > Primates > Hylobatidae > Symphalangus > Symphalangus syndactylus. Next base: position 103,160,275 of record NC_072429.2, read on the forward strand.
TTCTCCTTAAAATGGTTACCTGCATTGATGATGGCATCTATACCTAGAGCTCTGGTGGAGGGTGGAAGTGACACAGCAGCCGTTTTGCACACATGATACCTGCTGACTCATCTCGTAGTGTGCGAATGTGGTCAGGTTTGCAATGCTCCACCTTCCCCCTGGATCCTCCTTCACCTGTTCCGACTCCTGGGCCAGGTGTGTGAGTTTGGCCCCATGACCGAAAGCAGCCACCCACACCACATACCCAGGGCAAAGGCAAACAAGAACGGGCTCAGGTCTTCATCTTTCTCTGTGGGGCTCCAGCTCATGGTTGGGGTTCGATCTGGTCCTTGCTCTTTCCACTTCACCTCCATCTTCCCTTCCTGACCACTTGCCCTCTGGCCTGCATGCTCCAGCATCAGACATGAAGGCAGTAGCCTTGCAGAGAGTCCAGCCCCTATGAGTGTGGAAGGTCAAGTCATACATATGCATGTGTATGTGTATATCTATGCACATATATATGCACACATATGCATATGTATAAACACACACACACACATACACACACAGACATCCAAGTGGATTTACTTTTCTGATTGAACCCTGACTAATATATCGTGGCTGGGTTACTTCCGGAATAGTTTCCTGATGGTTTTGCTTCCAAAAGCATTCACCCTTGACATTTTCACTTCCTTTTCTTACATTTACTAATAGCACTTCAGTGGTTGGAAGCCATGGCCAAGGCCATCTGTTATGAATATGATGCTAATAAGGAAAAGTATTCCATTGGAGCTTCCATTTACTGCATGCTATTAAACCCTATGCAAGAAGTTTTTCATACATTATTTTATTCAATCCTCATTATTTTATTTAACCCTATGGAAGCAGAGTTTTTTCATACTTATAAATGAAGCAGTAGAGGCTCAGAGAAGCCAAGTAACTCACCTCAGAGTGTATATGACTCAAATACTAAGTGCTTAACCATGGTATAGTGTCTCTCACTATAAGTGATCCATCCAGAACACAAGGCTAGAGCTAAATGCACATTTATATAAAATTTTAACCCCTCTTCTTCCAGAAATACTAAAGTACTTTAAAAGGAAAACATAACAGGAGGTAGGATAATTAGGGATAAAAACAGAACAGGAAAACATCAGAAAAAAAAAGATGGTACCACGTACCTGTGAGTAGTGGAATTTAGGTCTACATAGGAGATTATACTCATTAGCAGAAACTTCAATACAAAACCTTTCCCCAAAAATAGGCAACCAAAAAATGAATCCATTGAAGGCAAGCTGTCATGTTTTCTTTTAGGCCGTGCATAAAATTTATTCTCATAGGTAACAGAAAAACAACAAATGAGGCATGAGAGGAGAAGAAAAGAAGGTTTGCCATATTTTAGGAATTGGAAACACTGCTGTATTAAAAACAAAACTACAACTTGGTCTTTTATTATTGTTGAAAATCATTCATGGATCATTAAACTCCTCTTGTCTCTGGTTTCTCTCTTAAATGAGGGAGAATAATATACTAACTAGGCTTAAAATGTTACCAAAAAGAAAGTTAGGTTCTAAGAAATGGGTTTCCTATGTCCAGAATCTTAAGACCACTATTCCATAGCTCTAGCCCACGAACTATACACAACCCTATTCACATCTGGCTTAAGACAGGAAAAAAAAAGTCATCTTGGTGGAAGAATGTAGAAAATCCCTACCATTCAATGGGTTTATCATACACTCATTCATTTTACATGCATTTATTGATGACCTACTCCGTGCCAGGCACGGTTCTGGGTGCTGGGGATACAGCAGTGAATGAAGATAAAAATCTGAGCTCACACCCTAGTCATGCTATTTCTGCATTTGGAAGAATCTCTTTGTTATAAATATGAATCTGACATAACTTAGTGAACAAAGTCAATGTTTCAATGATAGTAACATGCTTGTAGTACCTTACAGTTCATACAAAACATTTTCATGTAACTATAGCATTTATTTCTCAAAAGAGCCTTAGGGATTTTGCAAGAAATGTGACAGACCATTTAAATAAAGACACAAATAATATTATGTTACCAAAAGAAACATGAACAAAGGGCATGAACAGATATTTCTTCATAAGAAAAAAACCTCAATGACTAATAAACATGAAAAAGTGTTCAATTTCCTTAGTGCTCAAATGTATGTCATTCATAGCTGAAAGTTAACAATTTTTACCTGCAAAAGTAGCAAAAATAAAAGGAAAAGCAAGAGATTGTGCTCTATCAAAAGATTGTACCCTTTGAAACAGTAATTTTAGTAATCCATTCAACGGAAAAATAAGAAATTTGATTTTAAGTTTTCAAATAGCAAAAAATTTTAAAGCTTTACGTTACCCATTACTATGAAATCTAAATTAAGGACCTAATTTAAAAAATTATATAGAGTCATTCCTTGAGGCCACTAGTCCATGCTGTCAGACAGAGTGCCTTTAAAATCAAAGGATTCTAAAATATATTTGGATCCTCCAAACATGTTTGTTTGTTTGTTTGTTTGAGATAGAGTTTCACTCTTGTTGCCCAGGCTGGAGTACAATGGCATGATCTTGGCTCACTGCAACCTCTGCCTCCCAGGTTTAAATGATTCTCCTGCCTAAGCCTTCGAAGTAGCTCAGATTACAGGCGTCCCCCCACCACTCTCAGCTAATTTTTGTATTTTTAGTAGAGACGAGGTTTCACTATGTTGGCCAGGCTAGTTTCGAACTCCTGACCTCGTGATCCCAATGTGCTGGGATTACAGGCGTGAGCCACTGCGCCCAGCCAAACATGTTTAATGGCCCTGTGAAATTAAATGTCTAAGGGGCATTCTACTAAAATTGTGGTTACCACTGTGCCTCACCAACATGCCAGTCACAAACTAAATGTGCAGGGCCGGGCACAGTGGCTCACGCCGGTAATCCCAGCACTTTGGGAGGCCGAGGTGGGCCGATTGCTTGAGGTCAGGAGTTCAAGACCAGCCTGGCCAACATAGTGAAACCCTGTCTCTACTAAAAGTACAAAAATTAGCTGGGGGTGGTGGTGCACGCCTGTAATTCCAGCTACTCAGGAGGCTGAGGCAGGAGAATTGCTTGAACTAGGGAGGCAGAGGTTGCAGTGAGCCAAGATCGCGCCATTGTACTCCAGCCTGGGTGACGGAGAAATAAATTAATTAATTAAAATTAAAAAAATATTTAAAAAATACAAACTAAATATGCAGGACAGGAAATGTATAAACAAGGATGAAACTGTGATTGACAAAACAAACTGAAATTTGGGATAATTGTTGAATTTTTCTAAGCTTTTTTTCCCAGAATCCCACATTATAAAAGTCATTTACTTTGGTATCTCCCTACTAGTGTATAACTCTCTAGTGCTTTATCACTTGATACATGATCATGATATTAATGTTTTTTAAAGTTCTACTATATGCCAGGCACCATATTAAAGGTATTAACTCTTCTCAACAAGCCCCAAAAGTTGCTACAATTATTATCATGTCTACATTTTACTGGGGAGGAAAGAGCCTTGAAGAGGGGAGTAACTCGCCCAGGGTCCTGCAGCCAGTACCGGCACAGTTAAGATTCAAATACAGTTGCCTAATTTGGCTCTAAATGTCATCTCCCTTAACCATTGGGCTTAATCTTTTACCTGGCATTATAGTTATTTGAGTTATTTGGGGTGTTTCTTATCCGTCTAATTAGATCCTAAGTTCCCTTAGGGTAATAATTTTTTCACTCAACTTTGAGCACAATGTATTGCATCCAGCTGGCACTCGATAAATGCTTGGTTCATACATGAGCAAGGCTGCAGTTATTTTGAAGTCACTTCTGACTCCTCTCTTTCACTCCATTTCCAATTGTTCACCAACCTAAATTAACTCCTTTTTTTCCCCATTTTCCAGGCCTTCGTCTTGTTTGCTCTCATCTTGACTTATCCCCTCAGGCCAGACTCCTACAATAGCCTCCTGACCATTCTCCCTGAGTCCAATCCATCCTACACACTCACCCTAAAATACGATTTAGTCAGATCTCCCCAGCCGACAGGCCTAGACACAAGACTAAAACCCTCAGACCCTAGGGTGATCAGGTAGGTGTAGAGATCCTAGGCCAACACCTTTAACCAAAAGCAACCTCCTAGAGTGACATTCACAGCGTAGGCTTAAACTGAGAGCGTTTCCAAGGACATGGGAGTTTCAGTGCTAAAACTGGGAAAGTCCCAGGCAAACCAGTGTGAGTTGGTTATGCGACCTCCTCCTCCCCATCTCCAAAGCCCCTTCTCTTTACAGCCATGTACTCTACAAATCACACCATTTTCTCCTGGTGCCAGGCAAATTGGGAAGCACAGATTTGGATCAACTCAAACCCTCACTCAAAGACATTCAATAGCTCATGCTGCCTCACATAAAATCTGCTATACTTCACCTAACATTCAAAGCCCTTGGCAGTCTGATGAGGACAAATCTCATCTTCAACTCCTTCCTATCCTGAACCCTCTCTCATTCTCCAGTTTTTATTATCCGATGACTGTATCTTTCCCATTTTCCTCATTTGCCCCTGACTCCACCATCTGGATGGCTTTACTGTCCCCATCCACCTGTCCAGAGCCACCTCCAAGGATTCGGTTAGTGCAAAGCCCCTTCCCAAGCCCAAATCAGTCATCTGTGAAGTCTTCACAGACGACCTCAACTCAGGACAATTATTTGGACTACTCCTTTGTCAAGGAGACCAGCACGTGAGACCTCCTCCATCTCTGGTACTGATGTGTTGAGCTGATATTTTTCTCTTCCAAAACTTAGTTATCTTTCACTATGTTTATATCTTTGTCTCACCAAAATGCAACCTCTCTGATGACAGGTATTACACCTTATATTTATGTCTCCCACAGTACTCGTAATTTCTCACACATTTCTTACACACAATGAACATGCAATCAATATATGTTTTCGGATAACTGATTAACCTTGTCCTCATCCCCCTAGCCTCCACCATGTGAGGAATTCAGCAATCCTTCTACACAGACAAAGGCTCCATTTGTTTTTCTTGTGGGTAAACTGCCTTCTCATTATTCTGCCTCCAGAAACTTAACTCTCTTAAATAAATGCCTGGTAGGAGGACAGAACTGAGAGCAAAGTATGAACATTTCCCTTCCCTGGTGAGAAGAAAAGGGCACAATCATAGCACAGGATGATAGTCGGGGGCTCACAGGAAGAAAATATAACAAAAACGTGAAGAAACCACCTTTAAGAAATTTTGGAGAGGGAAAGAGCATTGCAAATATACAAAATGATAGAGAAAACATAGGGAGAAAAGGACTTCACAGGAAAGGAAAAAATAAAACAAAGCTATTTATTAGAAGACAGCCAGAGAAATGAGCTGAGAGCCCAGCACAAACGCTCAGCAATACCCTGCGTGGGAGGGGCAGCCCCTGTGACCCCCTCCAGGAGGCGCCTCCTCCACGCAGACAGCTGGCCTTGAGAGCACATCTGGGGAGGCCCTTCCTTGCCCAGACAGCACGCGGCCCCAGTTACCGGACTAAAGGCAGGCATAGTGAACCAATGGAAAATTTCCTTCAGGCAACATAACCTCAGCATAAAAAAACAATATCAATCTATTTGCCTCCCAGCTAAAGAGAAATCAAGTTAGACAAAGGAAATTAGGCAATAAGTTTAATGTGACTGCAGCTGCAGCTGCGAAATAAACCTAATGTACTCTGACTCTCCTTCCCATGTGCTCTCTGGGTTGCACAGGCCACTTTTTTGGGAGGGCACCAAGGAAGTGTTCTGCAGGCACATGAAATCTTTTAAACTTAGAAGTCAACTGCCTGCTGGTGTTCAAAGAAGCCCCACTGCCAGCAGGATATGCTTGGAACCGATGTCCAGGAGCGTTGGCAGATTTGCAGGGATGCAGGCCACGCTCCTGCCAAGTGCACACTTGTAACCAAGGACAGAATGCGCAATCTGTTGCCCTGGAGCACCGAAAGAAAGCACTAACCTCAGATTCACAGATCTTAGCTTCTATGTGATGAGCTCAGGAAATCAAGGGCCAATGCGAATGTTTGTGAAAACGTGGCTATAAAGAGAGGTACTGATTAATAGGAAACAGTTATATGTCTATATGCATGTGTCTTGGGTGGGTGCCAATATTATATATTTCAAGTATTGTGTGTGCAGTTAGAATGATGAAATACGTGCAGACTCAAGTCACCAAATAGGTGAATATTTGGCTGTGTCGCCTCAGGGGACTGGAAGGGGTCTGGAGCTTTGTTGTCTCCACTTCCTCCCCCACTCATATTCCAGCTCTAGGCCCACCCCTGCCAGGGTTGCAGGGCCTATAAGCTTTGTTTCTGTGGCTCTGGTGTGGTAGATCTGGTCAGAGAACCCTCTGATTGGTGGGCTTACTCTGGCAGTAAGAGCTAGTACCTGGACCATCAGAATCACAATTCAAAAGACAACTAGGGCAAAAAGCAAAAGCCACCACTTCTCTGCTGGCCATGCCCTTACCACCCTGGTAAAGAATGGGATTATGCCTAATCACTTTGTCTCCACCATCTACTATGTCTCTGGCACATGGCAGGGCCCAAGATATGGTTTGTAATGACTGAATAAATGAATGTGGAACAAGATAAGAGCATAATAGAGAGAAATGGGAATTTCTGCATTTAGTTGCAAAGACCCATAAATTTATACGTTTCTATCGAGAAAATGTAAGAGCATTTCATATAAAACAAACCAGGGGACAGATGAATGCCCCAGAGAAACTCTCACACATATATACAAAGATATACAGTGTTTGAAATAGTGAAAAATTGCAAAAGACCTGAATGCCCACCAGCAAAAGAATATATCATCAATTATGGTATATTCATAAAGCATAATAGTATAAAGCAGTGAAAATAAATAAAACAAACCTACACATTTCAACATAGATAAATCTAACAATTATAATGTTGAGAAAGTTGCACAATACATATAGTACAATTCATATGAAGCTAAGACTACACAAAAATTATATATAATATATATTATGTAAATATATAGTCGTGCCTTAGAAATGCACCTATATATAGTAAATAGAAAGAAATGCATGGAAATTATAAACATCAAATTGGGTAGTTGTTGAGACGAGGAAGGAGACAGGCCTGGGAAGGTTAATACACAAGTGTTAGCTATAGTACTCTTTGTACCTTTTGTTTATGTTAAATATTGTACTTTTTAAAAAAATTATGGATGTTGCAAATTACTGTCTACTCAAAGAGACTTAAAACACAGAAAGCGACCATTTACTATAATCCTAGTCATTTTAACATAAACATCAGAGAAGACCCAATATAAGTTTTTTAATTACTCACTGAATAAATGTGGTAAGATAGTCAAACCTCATGCAATTGCTCACAATTACTGTTTTGGATGTACAAGGTGTATTCAAGGAAAATGTTATTTTAAAAAAATGCAAAGTTCTGCATTTAGTTATAAAACTAATCAGCCTCAGATATTCCTGCTCTGATGGTATTACAGGCAGGAACATGTCTAGTTCTGGGACTCACATGTTTGCAGGACTCGGACAAGTGTGTGTCAAGAGAAGGGTGGGTATAGGAGTGGTCAGGTCATTGGGATTTTGCTACTCATGGGCCTAAGGATCTGGTGAAGAACCTGGGAGTGCATATCTGGTGATGGGAAGGCTTACTTGGAGCCAATAACTTTCTTCAAACATTTGAATGAATAAATGAAAGGACTATCATATGAGAATGTAGATATATTCTGCATAATTCCAAAGGCTAAACATGTGAAGGGCTAAGAGGAGATAATTTTTAACGCAACCAAAAGAAGAATGTCCTCATAATTACAGGCATCCCAGAAAGAAATGGAATGTTTGGTTAGGTACTAAGTTCCTGAAACTAGCAGCAATCAAGCAAAGGTATAGAGAACTCCATTTGGGGCGCTAATTGGACTTTTTTAGTTCCAAAGTCTTATCTAATTCTATGACTCTAAACCAGTGTTTCTCAAACTTGAGTGTGTATCAGAAGCCACTGGAGGCTTGGGAAAACCTAGATTGCTGGAACCAACTGCAGGAGTTTTTGAGGCAGTAGCTCTGGGGTAGGGTCTGAGAGTTGGCATTTCTGAAAAATTCTCAGATGGTGTTGATGTTGCTAGTCCAGAAACCATGCTTTGAGAACCTCTGCTCTTAAAAAAAAATTAGTAAATCAGCTTAAGTTTTTTGGTGTTTTGGTCAGGCCATTAAAATGCAGGCCCTTCCTTGAATTACTCACTGCCTCCAAATAGACTTCCACTATAGTGGAATATATATTTATATATCCTATACTTCTAGAGGGAGGAGACCATTTTTATAGATGATTTCTTCTAAGGCCTTTGTAGGAAGACAAGGCTCTTTGCTGTACGATAAGAATATAAGGACCCTGGGATTCTTTTCAGATACTGATATTAAATTTCTTTTGAGCCATTTTCACTCTGTCCTCTGTTTCCTCCATAACCAATGGCCATAATTTTAAAATAACTGGCCAGAATTAGAGACGGGTCTGAGTCCAAAAAATAGTGTTGTTTGACCCACAGAAGGATCTGACCTGGTGTAAACCACATTCACGAACAGGTCTGGTGACACTAACTAGCCACTGTCTCTGGAATGCATCTTTGTCAAGCACTGCTTTGGGGAAGAAGACAGAAGTGCTGAGAATTCTCTTCTCTTTAATTCAAAGGGGGAAAAAATGTAAAACATGGCTCTTGAACCAGTTTCCATGGGCAGATAAAGTTCAGACAAAAATGTTAAATCACACATTTGTCCATTAGTATCTGGGTCCTTCACTCAACAAATGACTATTGAGCTTCTATATATACCTGGAGCTGTGCTTAAACCTAGGGATACAGTTGTAAATAATACAAGCAAATGTCAAAGATATAAAAACATAGAATCTATGTCAGGTAGGAAGAAAAATACAGCAGGTGCTTAGTTAGGAAAGCCTATGCCTTTCACACAGCCTCGCTTGGTGCTTATTTTTTGCCCAATGCTAATGCTGAAAAGAAACTGCTTATTCTGGCCAAGCCAAATGATCAATGATAGAATGGGTTACTGTGATTCATTTCTAAGCTGCTTTTCTTTTATAATTTGGGGGAAAATGCAGTTATTAGTAGTAAAGTCCCTAGAAATCATTTCTAGTTCACTTGAAAGGTTCAGTTGCATAAAAATGTGTTTAAATAAACAACTTGGAATAAAGAGTGATTAAAATTGTATGCATATGTAATCAATAATGCTAGCTTTTTTTCATGCGTAGCCCAAACTTTTTTTTTTTTTTAAGCAAATGTCTTCTGAAGGCCACAAAATGAATCTTAGGAGGTTTGTTTGAATAGTTTCACTGCTAATAATTTTTAAAAGGTGTCAGTTCTGGAGGCTCAGGCTATCTTAGCCAAAATAATACACCCAAGCTTCTTAATTTTAGTCATTCTGAAATTTAGTAGTGAAAATTAAAGATGTGCAAGAAACCTGGGAGACAGAGTTTTTATATGAAATATAATTCTAGTATCTTTTGGTTTTGTCTGAATTAGTCATTATACAAAGATTTCTGACTTACAGCTGTAGCTAATAAGAGCTCCCACTCATTCCACAAACTGACCACCTACTACTACTATTACCACTAACTGACCACCTACTACATGCCAAGTGATACTGAACACTATGTTCCGAGCATCTTATGACACTACCTTAAAACTCACAACAAAGCTAGGAAATAACTATCATTATCATGCCCATTTTGCAAATAAAAAAATTGAAATGCAGAAAAATTAAATGACATACCCAAGGTCATACCCAGCTCATAAGTGGCAGACTAGGAATTTATCACCAAAGCCTTTCTCTTCACTCTATGGTACTGCTCCCCCAATAGCCCAGACGGCAGGTTTGATTTTGTGTGGATTAGCAAAAGATATTTGTTCCTCAAGGTGCTTTGCTATCATATGCTAGAAAACTGGCATAGTTACTACCTGTATCTATATCTAGCTACCTATCTATCCACATACATCTGTGGTACCTATGATGTGAAGAGTGCCTCTGTAACTTTGCAAAAGCACAACCTGAGCCACCTCAGCCAGCAGCCCTGACACCATGGTGTGGCCCTGATATTGTGTTACAAGACATCACAGTGACAAATCATGGCATAAATCATATTCATTTCCACTTATGCACCCATGACAAGACCCACACAATGAACACTGGGATGCTTGTGGGTGTGGGGAGTGGCAGGTGCGTTAGTGACAGACACTCTTAGAAACAGGTATGAAAAGCAGCATCTTTAGGCCGATCAACTGTTACGAGCTGGAACACAGGCTGCTGTGCTGATGTGCATGTGAGTGTGTGTGTGTGTGTGTGTATGTGTGTGCACGCTTTCTTTGAGGAAGAGGAGGAGGATTATAACGCACAAATTAGTCAGAGGATACACAATGTGCAACTTCAAGGGAAAATGCCTCATAGCTTCTGTGAAACAGTCACTGGTGATGTAGCTATCCTAATAAGCCACAATCGTCGCTCTTTGCCAAAGGGTACCTGACTCCTCCTTTCTTCTCCCTCCCCACGCCCTACAATCCCTACCACCCAAGGATGACAGTCATTCCTCCCCCGCTTTATTTCACACAAAAGGCCCCCTCTAGAATCCAGAGGGGCACCATCATAAGCCGCAAGCCATTACTCTTCACTGAATGTAAAGTTAAATTCATTTATCTCTATCTTCAATGAGAAAAGGAAGGAAATTAAGCAGGAAAGATGGCACAATGCCTTCAAGAATGGTGTATTCAAGGTCAAAGCCTGCCATAATTGAGTTAAAAAATAATAAATGAAAATATGTCTGCTCTGCAGAATACGGTCCAGCTAGAAGTCTTCATTAAATGTTCCAGTACACACAATGTGTTAGCTGTGTGTTTGTGTGCTTGAGATTTTGTGAGATATCCTGTAGCTCATAAATACTGAAAAGGGACAGTTACCATAGTAACTAAGTGCTATTTAATGAATACCAAAGAACTGAAGCTCCAAGGATGGTTTTAAATTGCCAGAACATGAGTTACTGCTGCAGCTATGGGCTTGCAAGTAACTGACATGTCACTCTCTCTAATAAGATTTTTAACAAGTTGGCCAATTTGGCTGATCTCTGTCTTGACCACATGACACCACAAGATTCTGTCTTAACATCACATACAAAGCATGTTCCTGATTTCTTCCCCTGACTCTAAGTACCAAGATCTTCTACAGAAATGGGTCAAACATTCAGACACGGAAAACATCCTTAAATTTGAAACTTTGACCCAAGTAGTGAAGCAGTAGGACACATACTTTTGTCATAAGCAATAGACACCGGCTCAATGAGCCGTCAAGCTGAATACAGCAGGCTCTTTTATTTCCGAAAAAGGTGAATGCTCCCTTTACACTAAATGCAGTTTGTTCTTTATTGTGCAATGACACAGAAGAGCTATTGCAGTTGATTTTTGCAGGAACTTTTTACAGGCTAGTGACGTCTTAGGTAATCTTTCATCAGGATGTCCAAACCTTCCCTACTACGCCCACTCCCAATTCTCTCTCGCCATCCATCACCATATGTCAAATTCCTCACCTTGGAATCATCTCGCTTTTTACAGATTTAAAAGGAAAAAATAAGCATGGCTGCCCTGCTTTTCTTTCCACTGGTCTCCCCTGGTAACTTTAACGTGGTCCATTTTTAAGTCTACAGATTGTGTGGCAAGCATACTTACGTCTACATGCCATTAATAAGTAACAAGAATTTTAAAAACAAAAACATCTATGTGCCATGAAGCCAAAAATCATTAGCAAATGCATCCGTTCTCCAGAGGCTGGCTTTTTCTTGCATAACCAGCAGCTCGAATGGCCTGGCTGGGGCCATCCAAGCTCAGTGTGGGCTGTGGGCGCCCCCTTCAGTATCTAGGGTGAAATGCATGTTGCTTTCCTGTTAGATACTAACGAGATGGCTGGGCAATTATTTTTGCTAAAACCGTTTAAGGAAATTTTGTAGGAAAATTTGGGCCAACATCTAATGGTGTGAGACAAAAACCCTGCACATTACCAATCTGCATTTAATGTTAAAATCAGGCAGGTAAAATTTAAAAGGGAGGCCTTTATTGCAAGAAGGAAAAAGAAATCCTGTACATATATTCATTTATTCATTTGATTAAATAACACTTCTCTACAAGGTGAACTCTATTTAAAATTGCCTCTGTCTGTGATAAACACAATTAAAAGTGGAGACAGCCACAACCTCTTCACCTTCTCATTTCCTTCTACAGCCTGAAGCTGTTCTCTCTGTGGTGCAGTCCCCAGCCTTAACTGCTTCCTCCTAGAACCCCCTATCAATGCCTTGGTTTATCTCACCTCCATGTTTAGTCTTGACTCACAGGGCCACGTTATCTACTCACCTCTCTCGTATGATTTCATGTCGATGACTGCTCTAACTCCACAATGATCTTTCTTCTTTGAATTTCTAAGGCATCTTGTTTCTGCCTCTCGTGTGATATTCTTAACCCATCCCTTCTTAGGCTGAGAATATTTGACTTTACATCTCCTCTCCTCTCCTAGACTGTCAGCTTCTTAAAGGCAGGGTGTGGCTGTTGTATAAGCTTGACTCTCAGCCTGCGGCTTGCCGAGGTGCTCCTGTGCAGAGTGAATTTGTGAATGAAGGAGCACACAAAGGTGACTTCATTTCTTCTCTCTAAGAGATCTGCTTAACAAACTCATTGCTCCCAACCTAAAAAATGAAGGGGCACTTAAGGAAAATAAGACCAGCAAGACAGTTCTTCCTCCTCTCCTTGGAAAATCTTTTCTACTTAAATTCATCTTTATCCACTCATCCTTCTAACACAGTCATTTATTGATCACATGCAGCAAGTAAAAAGCATGAAATGGGAAGGTGCTATTCTTACTTTTCCTCTCACCATAGCCGGTGCTGAATAAAATCTTTCTAATTTTCCTTTATGCTATTTCTTAGTCCCGCCAATCTTCCATGCAGTGTGGAAGGCCGCATCCTTCTCATTCACTTGTTCAACATTTATTGTGCTTCTTCTCTATGCTGAACCAAGCTGGGCCTGTGTCATATAGGATCAATTAAGACAAAAATTGAGAGCATAACTCCTCACTCCTTAAGTATGGGCTGTACACGGTGACTTCCTTCCAGAAAATACAACATGGAAAGGGGTGGGGAAAACAGCTGTATGGTGGAGAAACCTGGCAAATACGACCTCAGCCAGTTCATCCAGGTCAACACCAGTAGTGGTAAGTCATGCTCACAGTATGTCTTTTGATACAATGTGATGAAAATGGTTCTTTACTTCTGTGATTTACTTCGCAAACCCACAACCTGGGGCTTATAATGAGAAAAACATCAGGAAAATCACAACAGAGGCCATTCTACAAAATACCTGATCAATATTCCTCAAAACTGTCAAGGTCACCAAAAACAGAGTCAGAGAAATTGTCACAAGTCAGGGGAGCCTAAGGACACATGGCCACTAAATGTAATGTTGGATCCCGGAAGAGAAAAAACAGGCAAAAACTAAGGAAATATGATAAAGCATGGATTCTAGTTAATAATAACATATCAATATTGGTTCATTAATTGTGACAAGTGTACCATACTAATGTAAGATAATAATAGTGGCAACCAGCTGTGGGGTACATAGGAGTGTCTTATACTATCTTTGCAACTTTTCTGTAAATCTAAAATATTCTAAAATAAAACATTTATTTTAAAAAATGGAACTAGACCTTAAGAATATTAATGAGAAAGAAAAGGAAGACAGATTGTGGTACGGGATTGTAAGTTGGTTTGGGGGATTCAGTAGAACTCGGGCTGCAAGGTGAGAAGAGGCAGACGGTGACGATGGTAGGGGTAGTGTCTAAGGACAGTGGAAAGCTATGGATGATTCATGGACAGTTAGAAAAGGCTAAAAATATTATTGTACTTCAGAAAGGTCCTAGTTGAGGTCATCAGCATAAATTTTGGTCGGGAACAGCCAGCCCAGATGAGCAACTTTCTCATAACAACCAGGCCAAGAATAGAGAAAGCTGGTGCTGTGATCGACCCAGATAAGGGCTCAGCATACAGTTTCTGCAACGATCTCTCCCTTTTAACGTGAACCACAACAAACACGCTTTCTCCTTGAATTCTTCCAGATTCATTATTCTATGAAGCCTCCTCTTCAACAGCCCCCTTCTCTCCTTTTTCCCACATTCTGTAACTGAAAAAAATGAATAATGATAGTGCAAAAATATTCTGATGATGGTTTAGAGGAAAATGTTAAAGGATTAAAGAAGCAAGATATAGAGTAAGTCAAATAAGTCAAAGAAATCCAAAGGAGGTTCAACCAATTCAATATACCCTGAGAATATTTTTCCGCTTTTCAAAAAAAAAAAAGATAAAACAAGAAAAGAAAAACAAAAAGGTCACCAGCTTTTTAAAAGGATCTAGAGTCAGACAAATAGAACCCCATGGTTCATCTGCCTTCTGATCACCACAGGCAAAATAGCTGAGAACATCTAAAAATGAAAATGTCCTGCAAAGAATGAAACTAGTCAAACTAGAGAAGTAGAAAATAACCATAATAATACATATCTTGTCTTTGTGTAACATGTTCTTAGTTGACAAAGCATTTTCACATGTATCTCATGTGATTCTAACCAAAACTTTATGAGGTAGGCATAGCAATTCTTAATGATCCCATTTTACATATGAGAGAGTGGATTTTCAGAGACTTTAAATGGCCTTTGATGGATCTGGGACCAGAACCTACACATCAGGCTCTGGGGCCTATGCTAGTTTTCCTTATGTCTGGCACTGAGGTGTACACAATCAGCAGGCATAGATAAAGAAGCCTTCATACTAGTAAGATAATGCAGAATATGTATCTTTCTCCCAAAAGACACATATAGAAGAATGTAAATATTTAATTTTCTATTATTATTATTGTGATAAATATATTTGATCATTAATGTGATAAATAATGTCCTTCATAAACTGAAGGATGGAAATCATACAAGAAATGTGAAAGAGCCAAGCGCAGTGGCTCATGCCTGTAATCCCAGCACTTTGGGAGGCCGAGACAGGCGGATCACGAGGTCAGGAGATCGAGACCATCCTGGCTAACACGGTGAAACCCCGTTTCTACTAAAAATACAAAAAATTAGCCAGGCGTAGTGGCAGGTGCCTGTAGTCCCAGCTACTAGAGAGGCTGAGGTAGGAGAATGGCGTGAACCTGGGAGGCGGAGCTTGCAGTGAGCCGAGATCGCGCCACTGCACTCTAGCCTGGGCGACTCAAAAAAAAAAAAAAAAAAAAAAGAAATGTGAAAGAACTTACGAGAGAAAGTGATAGAAAGAAATGTCAAAACATAGGATCTTTTTAGTTTGACCTTAAGTTAGTTATTCTTAGACTAGAAATGAGGGAAAGTAAGCAGGTAATATATATAGATCTTTAAAAAAAACTACACATCTGGATCATTATGTGCTATTCTGAAACAACTGAATAGGAAAGGAAGGGCAAGACAATGTTATAGAAATCAGTAGCAAAACTTGTGAGAAAGTGGTCTAAATTTATATAGTCTAAAAACATGACTCAAAGAGACATAATCACAGCCTATAAATATCCTCCAAGCAGCAATATGTGGTAAATAAAGCAAGTGAATTATTCACAACCTTAGGTTCAGGTCATCTCTCTTTGTCCAGTTGTCTAGGGAAGACAATGCTCTACCCCTGAGCTGGTGTCATCCCTAGAAATTAAAACGGCAGACGAGGGCTCGCCAGGCTGGGCCCTGTTGGAGATACTCAGGTGTAGGATTCAAAAGAAGCAGCACATCAAATGGCCTCCTGAGATTCTCCATATTATTAAGAATTAGATTGGAGAGTCTCACCACACAATAAAGTATTTTCATTTTTTCCCTCACCTTTGATAAAGAATGACAGAGAATGAAATCAAATCCAAAAATGCTTTTAGTTATTGGCCCACCTGATTGGAAGACAACATGGAATATGAAAAATCAAGAATATTATAAAGTGCTCTGCTTTGCTATCAGCAGACAGCCTGGTACCGAACCTCATGAAGAAACATCCAAGTTTATGAAGTCAAAGTCACTAGGTCAGCGTTCTCATAGCAAACCTGTCACTTACACAGTTTGTTGTACAGCTACAGTTTTCTTATTGTCATAAGGTAATCAATATTTGTCTCTCCTGGTAAAATCACATTTAAGACACCAAAACATTTTAAACACCCACGAGAGCTGTGACGTACAGATTATTACTGATGATTAACATTAGTGTGATGCTCCCTGATGTTATGCTTCAAAAACACCATTTTTCAGAAATATTTCTTTCACAGAATAGTTTTCGCCCTTTTGAAAATTTCTAGGTTTTCAGATTAAAGCTCACAATCTCCTTAAACCGCAAGTTATTTCAAAAGGTCTGCCTGGTCCCAGCCCTTGAAGCAGCCTAAATTGTTTGAATTACAGCCAAGATGGCCCTGGGCAGGCCCCTGCTGGGTGTACAGCAGCCCTCTGTAGAGTGATATTTTAAATATCAGGAGTTCTCTAAACACAGCATGCTCAGTTCAGCCACAGAACAATCAAAATCCAAGCAATTTTTTTTCCATTGCCTTTCCAAGCACAATTTTTCTAGCGTTGTAGAGAAGCTGCCTACATTTGGTTTTAGTTGTCTTCATTTCGCATGTAATTATTTTGTATGCAACCAGATATTTAGTCCTTAAATGGGCAATAGTTCCTTATTAACATACGAAAGACCTTGAACCGTGTCTTGTTGTTATCTTAAGATATTTATGTAAATAAGATGTGTATACCACCCTTTATGGCATTGCATGGATCTTAACCAGTGATGAGGTGATACGCTGAGGTGTTTAACTGAAGGCTGCTTGCTTGCTATGACTACGGCTGCTAACCATGTGAACTGGTCCCTGAGTGGGAACAGTGGGTGCCCAGAGAGCATCAAGTGGAAAAAAACAAGGATTTCCTATAGGAATATCTGGGGCTTGTTTTTAGGCTTACAGTGATGGTACCTTAGTGTTTCAAATGATTATCGTTTTCCCAAAGGTAACCCAGGAGCACTTCAATTGAAGCTGGGCCTTTGTGACAACATTAGCCCAAGAAACTGTAGACTTTTTCTTACTACGATAAAAACCCTAACAGACTTTGAATAAATGCCTGTACAAGGAGGCAGAGGTCCATGCAAGTGCACATGCATATAGATTATTAAAGCATTTAATGGGATTTTCTTCACTACAACTGCAAAATGTATGAAAAACACAAACCAGGCTGCAGGTGTTGCCTGTGCTAACGTCCCATAAGGAGACAATAACAGAGCCCCAGCCGCTCTTGGCTGCTTTCCTGAGTGGGTGGAATTTGCCAGACTTGCAATATTAACATAGAATTATGGAAACTGGAAACAAAAAGCTGGAATCTACTGGGAATGACAGGCTGAAGATGAACTCAACTGGAAAATTTGGCTAACTGAAAGTGACATCCTTTGTGCTGGAATTTTTCTATCTGAAAGCTTTAAAAAGGCTGTAATTATTTTGAGTTTTCAATTCAACCCTTTTCAAACTAAGCCTTTTATTTCCTTCGTCACGCTGTACCTTTCTTCCATGTGAACTCAGGCATTTGCCAGGCACTGAAGTGGTAAATTCATATTGGTTTTATATACAGAACCATTGTCAGAGAATGCAACACAACTTCTGCATCCTCTATGCCAAGAAAAACAAAGGAATATTTGCACATCAAAACCTTTATCTTGTGTACAGGCTCAAAATACCTGAGCACAGCTAAAGAAGTCATCTAAGGAGAAATGGCTGATTAATGCCAAAGCATTATTTCTTTGCAAGTTAGTGCATTTTCTCCATGATGAAGCCAAGGAATACAAGAACTTAGGCTTACCTTGTGGCTTTTGGGTCCCAAATAACAATGTCAGCATCTGATCCTACAGCTATTCTTCCTTTTCTTGGATAGAGATTAAAGATTTTGGCTGCATTTGTGCTGGTAACTGCCACAAATCTGTTTTCATCCATTTTACCACTATGCTGTAAAGCAATTCAAAGAATCATTCTAATGATCAAATACTAAAAAGTATCCTATCAGTAAAATGGCAAGACTTGCATCTCTTAAACAAACAGAACTGCACCTAATTTCTTATATTGTAGAGCATCTGAGGATGCTGATAAGTATTAAACAGTCATGATACCAATGATGGAGACGATGGGGTAACATATGGAAGCCTGAAGATGACTTTTCAAAAATCCCACTACTTAGCATCCACACTAATTCTTCCCATTCATCTTAGAATCACAAAAATTGTTATAGGTGACAGCTAAATTTTGGTAATGGTATTTTCAATTCTCATTTAAAGTTTGACAATACCACATTTATGATCTGACTTATTTATTACAGACCTAAGATTTACGAGATAATCACGTAGACATTAGATAGAATATTATAGAGTGAGAATAGGTGACTACACTTTTTTTTTTTTTTTTTTGAGACGGAATTTCACTCTTGTTGCCCAGGCTGGAGTGCAATGGTGCGATCTCGGCTCACTGCAACCTCCATCTCCCAGGTTCAAGTGATTCTCCTGCCTCAGCCTCCCAAGTAACTGGGATTACAGGCATGCGCCACCACACCTGGCTAATTTTTTGTATTTGGTAGAGATGGGGTTTCACCATGTTGGCCAGGCTGGTCTCCAACTCCTGACCTCAGGTGATCCACCCTCCTTTGCCTCCCAAAGTGTTGGGATTACAGGCGTGAGCCACTGCACCCGGCTGACAACATTTTTAAATCAGCTGGCAATGCTTTTATTATTTTTTAAAGAATATTATAGAGTGAGGATAGGTGACAACACTTTTGAATCAGGTGACAATGCTTTTTTAAAATTTTTTGTTTTGAGATATGGTCTCACTCTGTTGCCCAGGCTGGAGTGCAGTGGTGTGATTGTGGCTCACTGCAGCTTTAACCTCCCTTGGCTCAGGTGATCCTCCCCACTCTGCCTCCCAAGCATTAGGTTGGTGCAAAAGCAATCGCAGTTTTGCCATCACTTCTAATGGCAAAAACTGTGATTACTTTTGCACCAATCTAATAGCTGAGACTACATGGTGGGGTATGCCCCACCATGCCTGTCTAATTTTTTATAGAGATGGGGTTTCACCACGTTGCCCAGGCTGGTCTGGAACCGTAATCCTAACACTTGGGGAGGCCGAGGCAATCCACCTGCCTTAGCCTCCCCAAAGTGTTAGGATTACAGGCATAAACTACCACACCCAGATGCAATCCGTTTGAAAAGATAAAAAAATCAACTCAAGAGGTTCAATTTTATGCAATTGAAGTTTTACATGAACCAACAATTATGGATAGTCTATTGCAAGAGATTTTAATATGGACAGAATTCAGAGGGATGTGGCTCCTCTAAAATAAAATTTAAAAGTATTAGGGGTTTATTCCTATTTATATGGTAAGAGGGTACTTAAGGTTTATTTAATTATCAAAGAGTGCTTGCCTTAAAAATGACTAAGAACCAGCACCTGAAAGTAATATTCCTATAAGTAAACCATATTAATGTTTCATAAAATGACATGGTTTTCTATACGTTATTAAGAACTATTCAGTCACTGTAAAGCCATTTATATACCAGAGAACTATATAGATTATGAAAATCTGCTATAATAAAGATATTCATTGTAATAACAGAAGTTCAAGTGGAAGCTTGAACTGTTATCAAGAAAATCTAAGTGAAGAGAAGTCATCTGGAATGGTTAGAGTTGGGGTGGAGGAAGAGGGGGTGAGGAAAATAATCAGCAGAAGAAGGGGCTATAGAGATGTTTTGAAGATCTAATTGTAAGTTAATGAATCAACTATCATCCAATAAGTAATGGAGACAAGTAATGGGTTTTTGAGAGAACAATAGCACAAACAGAACTTTATTTTTGAATGAGAACTCCCATTCAAAACCTATC
Source organism: Symphalangus syndactylus (assembly GCF_028878055.3). Classification (NCBI taxonomy): domain Eukaryota; kingdom Metazoa; phylum Chordata; class Mammalia; order Primates; family Hylobatidae; genus Symphalangus; species Symphalangus syndactylus. The sequence continues at coordinate 103,180,266 of NC_072429.2, forward strand.
CTCCCTCTATAATATTGTAAAAATAATAATAAAAGCACTGTCAGCTGTTCTCAGTACAGAACAAGAGTTCTTGTACTGGAGTAAAGAATACGCTGTAGCAAGTGAGACTCTGGAGATGGGGACCAGCTGTGAGATTACTGCAACGGTCCAAACAAAATATGAGCCTCCAACTAGAATGGTAGCAATGAAGAAAGAAATAAGGAGGCCCTTTGGAAATAAAATTGACAAGACTTGGTGAATAATTCATGAGAGTTAGAAGTAGGTGGTATGTGTAGGGTAAAAGCAATTGAAGAGGATTCTGAAGTGTGAGATATAATCAATGTGTCATTTGAGGGAGGCATCCTAGGAGATGGGTGAGAAGGGCATGACACTTGGACCAGAAGTCTAACCAGGCAAGTCCCCTCTGCTGGTCTTCACAGCTCCACATATCAACTGGCTGGACAAGTTAACATGTAGACATTTAGTGATGTGATTCTTCTCCGTCCTCAGGGAGAAATTTTCTAGTCATGGACATTTAAATTTTTTTCCAGACTTTAAATTATTACTTTTGTGACTTCATACAGCAATCTAAAAAATATGATATCCAAGGATTCTTTAAGAAGCGACATCAGGCTGGGCACGGTAGCTCATGCCTGTCAATCCCAACACTTTGGGAGGCGAAGGCGGGTGGATCACCTGAGGTCAGGAGTTTGAAACCAGCCTGGCCAACATGGTGAAACCCCCTCTCTATTAAAAATACAAAAAATTGCTAGTCATGGTGGTGCACATCTGTAATCCCAGCTACTTGGGAGGCTGAGGCAGGAGAATCACTTGAATCCAGGAGGTGGAGGTTGCAGTGAGCCGAGATCGCACCACTGCACTCCAGTCTGGGCAACAGAGTGAGACTCCGTCTCAAAAAAAAAAAAAAAAAAAAGAACTGACATTAACAAATTTCATGAAAAGGAGGTATGAGCATAATGAATACCCTTTGTGTATTTTTTTTTTTTTTTTTTTGTGATGGAGTCTCACTCTGTTGCCCCAGGCTAGAGTGCAATGGTGCCGTCTTGACTCACCGCAACCTCTGCCTCACAAGTTCAAGCAATTCTCCTGCCTCAGCCTCCTGAGTAGCTGGGATTACAGCCACGTGCCACCATGCCCGGTTAACTTTTGTATTTTTAGTAGAGATGGGGTTTCACCATGTTAGCCAGGTTGGTCTTGAACTCCTGACCTCAAGTGATCCACCTGCCTTCACCTTCCAAAGTGCTGGGATTATAGTTGTGAGCTACTGAACCCTGCCCTTTCGTGTATTTTTTATCATTTCAAGTATTTGTGCCAATGACACAGGAGGCATTGGAATTCAAGAGCATGAGAAATCAAGCAGAAGGGCTATGCCATTTCAGAGAATTCAAGAATAACCCTCTTTGTCTGTAATCTTAATTCATCCCCTAATGTCTCTGCAAAATGGTGTGATGCATCGTCTAAACTAAAATAAACTACGCAGAGAAGATTATTTCTTTGCTGATGCTATACTGAGGGAATGGTGGTGGAGGTGATAGTATTGCATTCCTAGTATCCTCCCTAGTAAAAACAATCAAAAGTTTCTCTATGAAAATTTGTGCCACTCTCATCCTCAGATGGGCAGGATCCTGGCTGAAGAACTAGGCAAAGCAAGGCTGGAACCTGTGAAACCCACCACGCCTTTTTCCCATATTACTGACATCCGATCTTCAACACCATTCACCCCGTTGGGGATCTTGGTAAAATCATCCTTCCCAAGAGCTTTCTGGCAGGTGTTGAAAGTGCAGTTATCAGTCCCTGTTGTAGTTAGATCATCACTGTAAAAGAAAAAAACACAAGAGTGATGGGGTGAGTATACAGAATACGTTAGGAGGAAACTGCCATAACCTTTCCTAATCTCCTGACTCCCTTCTCAGTTGAAGTCAGAAAAATGCAATGGAGAATGAGCAGTTTTTTCAAGAACATATTTCATCCCTCTCCTGTCTCTATTCTAGGAAACACTTTCAGAGGACACACTGATAGGAAGCATGGTGCAAGACGGGTTAGGAAACCTGAGTTCTAAGCTCAGCTCCGTCACTTACTAGCTCTGTGCTATGAGCTTGTCCGAGACTCCATTTCTCATCTAGAAATGGATAGTTACATGTACTTGATGAAGGTAACCTCAGAATCATCAGTTAATATGTGAGAGAAAACTCCTTGTGAGCAGAATACTCCATCCACAAAGACATCACCATGGTGATCCTCATGAATGGAGGGCAGGCCCTCCAGGGCAGTCCCTAGCCACACAGCCACACTGGGATCAACAGACGGTGAGATTGGCTGGGGATGCTGATATTACCAGGGACAGGAATCCTGCTTTGACTTGTGAGTAAACTTGGGGATGCTGAATCATGAAGGAGGAAGGAAGCTGAAAAGAACGGGTAAATGAACTCTTGTACAGTCTGTCATGAAAAACTCTTAGCTTGAGACTGAGTATCTGTGAATGGGGAGTGTCGGGATGTCCATGAATGGTAGAATTTTCTTTTTTCTTTTCTTTTTTTTTTCGAGACAGGGTCTTGCTCTGTCACTCAGGTTGGAGTGCAGTGGCACTATTGCTGCTCACTGCAACCTCTGCCTCCTGGGTTTAAGTGATTCTCCTGCCTCAGCCTCCCGAGTAACTGGGATTACAGGCATGAGCCACCATGCCCAGCCAATTTTTGTATTTTTAGTAGAGATGGGGATTTGCCATGTTCATCAGGCTTGTCTCGAACTCCTGGCCTCATGTGATCCGCTGGCCTCAGCCTCCCACAGTGCTGGGATTACAGGCATGAGCCACTGCATCTGGCCCTGGAATGGTAGAATTTTCAAGAAAAATGATCATATGTTCCCAGAAAGTAACAGGGTTACCTACACAAAAACCTAGTTCCCATATTATATCAGCATAGAAAAAAATTCAACAATATTCTGATAAAAAGTAAGGCATAATGAAGAGCTCTGGGTTTGGGCAACAAGAGATGAAAAAAGTCAGAAAAGAGTAAAGTTTCAGTGAAAATGATCTGATTTCTGTGAGTCTAGGAAAGGCTTTGACAACATATCATAGCATAATTAAGTCAATGTTTTTTGCTGTGCAGGTGAGGGGTACCCAGGGCCTGACAGGTCAAGTAGAAGAGAATACTGGGAGGTTAGTGGAGGGTCCAGATAGGAGGATGAGCTCCCCTCCACCCAAACCTTCTTTTGGCAATACACTTCCCAGTCATCGGCAAAATGATTACTTAGCCAACAGATTCATGAGGAAGTCAGGTGTTGAGGGGTCTGGTCGCAAAGGTGGACCCATGACATGGTGGGCTGCATGGTGCCATTCTTTATTCCAGTAGTGAGTGCCATCTGTGCCAAGACTGGCTGCTATGGGTTCACCATAGACCACCCTCCCTGGAAAGATTAAAAGAAGCATTCATCACTTTAATTTATTCTTAGGAGGACCATATGACAAACACATAAATATCAATCTTTTCTGCCCTAGCAGAGGGTAATATCTACAGTTTAGCAGAATCCCAAACTATAATTTACTTTTGTGGACAGGATTTAAAAATCCATGATGAACATAAATATGAATGAGAAATAAACCTCTGTAAGTATAAGCTATTCATATTTTAGATCCATTTTTATGGCCATATAACCTAGCAAAAGCTGGCTGGTATAAGAGCCATTCTAATGAAACCTTCTCCAAAACGCTACCAGATAAATGCTATTGTTATCTCCATAAAAAGATAAAAATAAAGCTATGGAGTAATAACTTCTTTACATTTACATTACATACACTCCATGTGGTGTGGAGAAGGTAGAATTTGAACCCAGAATTTGACTCCAGTGGTCCTAACTTTTATGCTTTACTACCCTGATGACAGATAATTATTAGTTAGGTCATATGGCATTCAACCACAGCATATCTCTGCTGCAAATCAATTGATAATCTTTTCATGCCCTTGAAAAAAAGAACTCCTCAAAAAACTTGTATTAAATGAAAGAACACTCAGATAATAAAGTCTTAGCCAGAAATGCATATTTTAAAAATCATGCAAATGAGGCCATCAAAAAAAGCGTACGATGTTAGAAAAGTTAATAGTGCACAGTGAATTTGAATTTAAAATCAGAATCCTATCTCTGATTAGCATTTGTCAGAATAATAGGTTTGCTGGCACCAACCTGATCAAATTCAGGCAATCATTAAGGAGAGTGCACAGTAGAGAGATGCTGGCATACCAAATTAGTTCACTCTGGTTCATCAAATGCTGCGTTTTAGTTAAAATCCTGATATATAACTGAAATTAACGATTTCCTCAGAGAGTACTGACAGTAGATGGCCGCCAGTTGCCTGTCATATCAAATTGGAACACAGCACCCTATTATTTCATAGATCCTTCTCCAAACTAGCCATCTTCCACTAGCTAGCTTAGGAATTTGAAAAACCATGAAAGCAAGGCTTATTGAAGCCTTAGAACTTCAATTCTTAAGTAACCAAGTATCAATAAAAGTTATCCCCCAGGGACTTAGCCATGGCTAAGTTACTTTGCTTCCGTGATGTACCCTACTGGATGAATCCCGTCCCCATTCGGATTCTTACTGCCCTATCCCCAGAAAAGGAGAAACACCATTAGCAACTCTTTCTAAATATAGAATAAGCAGCAATCATTTTTAGTGAATGAAGAGGTAATGTACTATCTACTGGAGAACTGGGAAGATGGACACGATATTTTATTTGCAAGTATGAAGAGACCTTCCTATTCCAAGGGAACGTCTTACAGATGCTTGGACAATGAAAACTCAGAGACTTGATCTGCAATCACTTTACAAGTTGCTGACTGAGGATTTTCCATGGTGCTTTATCATCGAGGAAAGATCCTTATCACATGTTCTATTCAATCACTTGGCCCATCAAGGTGATATGGGAATATAGTTCCAAAAGTTCTGCAATTTTAACAGCACTCGGGAAAAATTAAAAGTGTCAGCATCTACCGGGAGTCTGCCAGGACTGTTTTGAAACCAGATGACAGGTAATTTCCTTGGAAGGGCTTAGCTCCTTTAAAATGTGACAGGCCACTTTAGTGGTATATACAACAAGCTCTTCATTAACTGGGCTATTTTCAATTTTCTCCCCATTTAGTATCTGTTAATATACAAAATAAAATTTAAAAAGTAAAAATTCCTAACTGCATATTCTATTTCCTATTTCACTATTTCTAAGACATTTTCAAAGGACTAAAAAGCATGCAAGAACTAAAAAGGGGAAGGAAAACAGGAGGCCTGGATAATCCATAAATTGGATAATCAAACTGGATAATTCAGCATAATTATGGGTTCTGTTAGATTTGGGCTAAAAATAAAATAACAAAAAAAATAGCTAACACATGCATACCATTCTATAGTTTGCAAGGCTCCCAAATACAATCTCATTTGACCTTCATAGCCGCCTTCATGCTGGTTTGACAGATGAAAAAATTGATGCTCAATGAGACTAATGTGCCCAACACACACTGGCACTAAGTGGTACAGCCAGAATTACAGTCATAGTATTATAATATCATATCATATGCACTATGTTACTAGGAAAAGTGCCATTTTTTATTACTTGGGAAAGAGCATGTATTTCTAAATGTTTAAGTCAACCACAGGCTATTTGTGGATGTGGCTGAGCATTTTTCCAATTTCACTTACTGGTTTCACTTACTACACTTAGTTGGTTGGCAGTGAAGAGTGCTCTGTCTGTCTTCAGCCTGGTACTATTCTGATTACATTCACAACTGGAGGGTTTCAACAACTCTTAGGAGATAGGAACATTTTCATCATTAATCTCCTCCCACTGTCTTAGCAAGCTTCACATTAGGTTGTATCGTCTCTACTCATAAATGTTCTCTCCTTATTTCTCCATTTTTTGGCTCAAACCCAAACAAAGAAAAGATTCTGCCCTTTATGATGCAACCTCCCACTTAAAGGAGTTTCACCCTTTGAGAGATACTCAAGATTTCCCAGTAAAGAAGCAGGTCAAACCAATCCAAACTCTCCACTGACCAGACAACCCATTTATTAGAAGACGGTGATAGAGCAGATGTTAACACCTTGTCTGGATCTGCAAGCAACGCTTAATATTGAGTCCTGAGATCTGCTAGAGAAGGATGAAAGATGCAGAGAAAAAGCATAGGCATCCAGGAGAAAAAGCCCTGGCCACTAAATAAGAGGCCAAACATATTTATAGAAATAAATCTTCCTAGCCGAAAGGACAGAGCCAAACTTTCCTGGACTTTATTTTGATTCAAAACATTACATTTACAAAGGAAGAAAAGAATTGAGAAGGAAAATACATAGAAGCAGCTTGGTAGAATGGATCATACAGATTTAGGTTCAAATCCTGCTTTTGCCACTTTTTGGCTGGTGACATTGTACGAAGTAAGTCATTGTTTTTAGTCTGTTTTCCTCATCTATGAAATGGAATCACAGTGTCCCTCTAGTGCGGCAATTTTGTGAAGGTCAAATAAACTAATGTTTATGAAAGTACCCAGAATCTTCCTGGGACCCTGGAGACATTTCATGTTATGGGCTGAATTGTGTCCTCTGCCCAAATCCACATGTTGAAGTCCTAACCCCTGGTACCTCAGGATGTAACTGTATTTGGAAAAAGAATCTTTATGGAGGTAGTGAATTTAAAGTGAGGTCATTAGGGTGGGCCCTAATTCAATAAGACTGTGGTTCTTATACGAAGGGGAAATTTGGACACATATAGGGGAAGATAACGTGAAGACACAGGAAGAAGATGGCCATCTACAAGCCAAGAAGAAAAGCCTGGAACACATCCTTCCTCCACAGCTCTCAGAAGGAGCCAACCCTGTTCAACCCTGTTGTCACCTTGGTTTTGGACTTCGAAACTCCAGAACTGTGAGAAAATAAATTCCTGTTGTTTAAGCAGCCCAGTATGTGGCACTTTGCAACAGCAGCCATAGAAAACTCATACACTCCACAAATGTTAGTTTCCTGATAGCCACACAATTCTATTTTTTTAATGGCTAGCTTTTAACTGCTATGCAATTGGATGTAATGTAAATTATCTTGTTCTAAATTTAAAGGACAATGGAGTGTTCTGATGTTCATATGCAAGAAAGAAGAAAGGCAGCCTGGCTAACATGGTGAAACCCCATCTCTACTAAAAATACAAAAAATTATCCAGGTATGATGGTGCACACCTGTAGTCCCAGCTACTTGGGAGGCTGAGGCACGAGAATCACTTGAACCCAAAAGGTAGAGGGTGCAGTGAGCCAAGGTCATGCCACTGAACTCCAGCCTGGGCAACAGAACGTGACTCTTTTTCCAAAAAAAAGGAGAAGAAAGGAAACTTGAAACTCAAAATCACCTTGACTCAGTGGCACATTGATTCTTCCCACAGCACTAGTGCCTAAGCATCAGTTCATTGCACGGAGTAAATGAAATTTGGTGTATTCTTGTTCAACACTGCCAAGCAGCACTCAGCGTGACTACTTGGGAAGAGAGGGGCCCCTGTGTGGATTTTTCTCCCCATCTTTTAAAACACAAGAGGAATATATGGGAGACAGAGTTTACATAAAATGGAAAATAGGAATTCCAAAGCCTCTGTTGACAAAAAGAGTCAAACTCTGTAAAATATTTGAAGAGATTCATTCTAAGGCAAATATGAGTAACCAATGGCCTGTGACACAGCCCTCAGGAGATCTGGAGAACATGTGCCCAAGGTGGTTGGGGCACAGTCTAGTTTTGTACATTTTAGGGAGATATGAGACATCAATCAAATACATGTAAGCTATACATTGTTCTGGTCCAGAAAGGCAGGACAGCTCAAAGTGGGGGCTTCCTGGTTATAGGTAGATGTCAAAATTTTCTGATTGGCAATTGGTTGAAAAAGTTATTATCAATAGAAAGAAATGTTTGGATTATGATAAGGGGCTGTGGAGACCAAAGTTTTATCATGCAGATGAAGCCTCCAGGTAGCAGGCTTCAGAGAGAATAGATTGTAAATGGTTTTTATTAGACTTAAGGTCTGTGTTGATATTAAATGCTGGTCAGCTTTTCCTGAATTCCAAAAGGGAGGAGGACATAATGAGGCATGTCCAACCCTCCCTTCCCGGCATGGCCTGAGCCAGTGTTTCAGGTTAAGTTTGGAATGCCCTGACTGAGAGGAGGGGTCCATTCAGATGGTTAAGGGGCCTTAGAATTTTATTTTTGGTTTACACCTCTCTGCAAGAGAACTTTTTATTTTACAAAGATACGCCTATTAAGTAAAACTATAAGCAAAACTAAAACCAAATGAAATCAAATCAAATAAACGAAAATCAAATATACAAACACATTAAACAAACACAATCTAGCCCAGTTTACTGTCAGCTGCTTGAGATCTGAAATTGTCTTAATCATCTTAGCAAATCTAATGCCCAGAGCACAGTACCTAGCATGCGCTTGGCATCCAAGAACTTTGTTGTTTATGAAAAATATAAGGAAAATATTTTTTAAGTTCAAATGAGCATCATATTTTTACCCTAAAGAAAGGAACATGGATTTAAAATAGAGGTAAACTTTATTAAGACAAGCTAAAACAAGTTTAACTGTAAACCAAAACAACAGCAAAGCAGTGCATTGACAATTTCAGTCATAAATGGGAAACAAATAACACCAGATACATAGCAATTAGGGCATCAAGTTAAATTGCTTTGAGAAATTGCCACCATTCTAAACAAATCACAGAAAGGTAGTGAATTCATGAGCCTACAGGCTCTACTGGGAAGTACGAAGGTGAAGTGAACAATGTATTTCCTAAAAAGCCATTAATGATCCCATATGCCAATACTGTGGCAGAAAAAGAACATGTATAGCTACTCAGACCAAAATTTAAAAAGGGTCACTAAAGCCAATGACACACATTGACATATATATTCTTCGGACAAAAACTAGACTGGAGTGGGTGATAGAAGTCAGGGGCTGGCAGACTGGACTGTCCACATGAAACACAATGACAACTTGTTTGTCCAACCTCACACTTGGGCTGTGGAGCAAGGGAGACAAACTCTGCTTCTGGAAGAAAAGGATAACGCTTTAGGGAGAAACGCCTGATTCCCTTGCCTCATCTTTGCAAAAGTGTCTTCTCACAAGAAGGGTGGATGAGAACTAATCTAATTCTATTAGGTTGGTGCAAAAGTAACTGTGGTTTTTCCCATTGAAAGTAATGGCAAAAACCGCAATTACTTTTGCACCAGCCTAATAGTTACTCAACTTGGATGAAAAAATACTTAAGCATGAAATGGGCATTCTTTGCAAACTGTCAAAGGTGACACCACTTTCGATGGCTTGTACTTGAAAGTTTCTTCTTTCTGTAACCTGCTTTTCACTTTTTATTGCAGAATGCTAAAAGAAAATATCAAGCATGAGCAAAAAGAAACCTCAGGCTTCGGATGCACTGAACATTCCCCACCTCTTCTTTCCCAGTTCACAAAAAAATCCTGGTGAAGACAGACAAAAGAGAAAGAATCCAGAGCTGCACTGGGGTTGAAAGAAGGATCATGGCTGACCAGGGTTTTGGTAGATTTTGGGAGTGTGGAAAGCAGATGGGATGGCAATAATTCACAAAGAAAAGTTAGGGGGAGTGACAGCCTGACCTGAAGGAGTAGAGGGAGTCATGAAGAGCTTTCCTCCTGGGGCAGAAAGGGCAGTGAAGGGGAGGGGAGGAGGAGGTCTGGGTCTGTGAACACTCACCCTCACCTCTGCTGGGAAATGAAGCTTCTTAGGTGGTGTTGATGCTAGATTGAGGTCCCTGCACCTTAAACTGAAGCTGTCCAGTGACTATGCCCCATGTGCATTCACACAGCAAGTTCAGGAAACAGACATGCTTGGTGGAAGAGGAAATCCATGCCCGTTCCCACACTGACCAACTGAACTGTCCTGTCAACATATGGACAGCCAAGGATCACCAGACTTTTGAAGAAAACACAAACAGCACACGCACACACAAAAAGGAAGACCAGGAGTTTTAAAAACTGAAAAATTGGCCAGGCACAGTGGCTCATGCCTGTAATCCCAGCACTGTGGGAGGCAGAGGTGGGCGGATCACCTGAGGTCTGGAGTTAAAGACCAGCCTGGCCAACATGGCGAAACCCTGTCTCTACTAAAAATACAAAAATTAGCTGGGCATGGTGGTGGGCATCTGTAATCCCAGCTACTTGGGAGGCTGAGGCAGGAGAATCACTTGAACCTGGGAGGAGGAAGTTGCAGTGAGCTGAGATCGTGCCAGCCTGGGCAACAGAGTGAGACTCCATCTAAAACAAACAAAACAAAACCCTGAAAAATTGAACTAGAAAGAAACAGAGTAACCCAGGAAACAAAAGAGAATTAAAAAAAAAATCTTCATCAGTATTCTTAGATTAAGAAGATAAGATGGGCCCAATGGTTCACGCCTATAATCCCAACACTTTGGGAAGCTGAGGCAGAAGGATCACTCGAGCCCAGGAGTTCAAAACCAGCCTGGGCAACATAGTAAGACTATGTCTTTATATAAAAATAAATAAATAAACAAACAAAGTACCAAATTTTTTTTAAAAAAGAAAGTAATACATCTATTGAAAGAAAAACCTTAAAAAGAATAAGGAACCATGGAAAAAAAGAGCGCTTAGAGAACAAGAACATTTTCTTGGAAATAAAGGTGTGATTACCAAGACACAAGTTTATTAGAAGGGCAGGGAAAAGTAAACAAAAATATTTCCTAAAATATATAGAAAAAATTTAAATTTTTTTTAGCTAAAAGACATGCAAGATTATGATGGAGTCCCAGGAAAACAGAGGACATGAATATGGAGGAAAATACGGAAGAAACATTTTCAGAATCAAAGCTCAGTCGTCAGATTGATAAAGCCCTCTGAACATGAAGGTGAATTTTTAAAAGGCCTACTACTAAATATAGCCTTGTCAGAGGTGTTCCAGCCAGAGCAACTCCATCTTGAAGAGGGGCTGGGTAAAATGAGGCTGAAACCTCCTGGGCTGCAGAAACAGGATGTGGTAAAGAAGCTGGCCAAAACCCACCAAAACCAAAATGACAACGAGAGTGACCTCTGGTCATCCTCACTGCTCATTGTATACTAATTATAATGTATTAGCTAAAAGACTCTCCCACCAATGCCATGACAGTTTACAAATGCCATGCCAACGTCTGGAAGTTACACAATATGGCCTAAAAAAATGAGGAACTCTCAGTTCCAGGAATTCCCTGCCCCTTTCCTGAAAAACTCATGACTAATCCACCCCTTACTTAGCAGATATTCAAAAATTAACCATAGAAATACCCAATCAGCAGCCCCTGGGGCTGCTCTGTCTATGGAGTAGCCATGCTTTTGTTTCTTTACTTTTCTAATAAACTTGCTTTCACTGTGCTTTATGAACTCATACTAAACTATTTCTTGAGCAAGATCCAAGAACCCTCTATTGGGGTCTGGATTGGAACTCCTTTCCAGTAATAGTCTCAATGAAATTTCTGAATATCTAAAATGAAAAGAAATTATAAAAATCTTACAGATAATGAAAAGTTTGTGATAAGAAGACAAGAAATTGTATAGGGTTTTTCTGTTCCTCAGTAACATTGGATGCCAGCAGAGAAGGAAACTGTGCCTTCATAATTCAGAAGGATATATTTCAGAACCAAGAATTCCACGCCCATTCAAATCACCCAATAAGCCTGAAGACAAGGAATCAGAAAATTTACCTTTTACACACTTTTCCTTAAAAATTACCTGAAAATCTTCAAAGTAATTCAAGAAAAGGGGAGATATGGAAACCAGGAATCAGTATATCCAACCTCATTATCCCAGAATGACATCTCTACTGCAGGCTTAGCAAGCAGCTATCAAAAATGAAAGGGAAAGTCAGCAGATTCTCCTCCCACAAAGAATCTCTGCAAGCAGAGCTGATTCCATTCAATAGAAAGTATGATGAAGAGGCTAGAACTCTTCATGATATGGTAAAGAAGGCATATATTTCTTTTCTCAACCTATTTTAAAAGGAGCTAATTGGAAAAATGTCAGGAGAAACGAGAAACTTTACAAGACAATAATGGTCTAAATATGTAGCAAACTAAAATAAGGCATGCTTTTGAGTCCTATCGGAATGAAGAAAACTCACTTGACCTTGACACTTGGAAATTGCTTCTCTGAGAGTTAATTTGAATAACACTAACTTGAACTCCAAGTTAGTGCTATAAATTTCTCTGAAGTTCTCTTCTCACTAATTGTTTCTACAGAGAAGAGTATTTCCATAATTTTACCCTGTGACAGTTCTAAATTTTAGACTTAACCTATAGACAAAGCATGGAAGACCTAATTAGAGTTACATAGTCTGTGTAAAGATAATAATAGAGCTGGTAGACATCTGGAGGAGGCAGAAAGAGAGAGAGCACCTAGAGCCTCTAAGTTTCTTCTTCACCCTGTAGAGAAGAGATGTCAGGCCAGGCGTGGTGGCTCACAGCTGTAATCCCAGCTCTGTGGGAGGCCATTGTGGGAAGTTAGCCTGAGACCAGCCTGGGCAATATGGTGAAACCCCGACTCTACAAGAAATTTAAAAATTAGCCGTGTACAGTGGTGCATGCCTATAGTCCCAACCACCCTGGAGGCTGAGGCAGGAAGATTGCTTGAGCCCAGGAAATTGAGGCTACAGTGACCTGTGTTCTTGCCACTGCACTCCAGCTCCTGTGAGATCCTGCCTCTAAAAAAAAAAAAAAAAAAAAAAAGGAATAGCTAAAACATGTAAAATAAAACACATAAAATTAAATATATCATTTGAAGTGACATTTATTACTGACAAAACTCAGGAGGTGAGAAGTTTATAGGAACTAAATTTTTCATTTTTCATAGTTGAGAGTTAAGCAATGCTGTCAAAAATTACAAATCACTACAAACTTATAGTTTAGGATTTTAGAGGTCACCACCAAAAACTAAAGATAGATAAGTTTAAAATCACTGGCTCTAAAGAATGAGCTGAGGGAGATAGAAGATATTTACTTTCCATTTAATACTTCATCATTTCCACCCCCAAAATTAATCTTTTAATAATGATAAAAATAGCAAAGTGATGATAATGTCTTAAATAAAAAATGTAAATGTAATGCCAAAACCCAAAAACCAATTACAATTAAATTTTAAAACACCAAAGCCAGTGAGGCGTGGTGGCTGACTCCTGTAATCCCAGTGCTGTGGGAAGCTGAGGCAGAAAGATCGCCTGAGGTCAGGAGTTCAAGACCAGCTTGAATAACAAACGGAGACCTCATTTCTACAAAAAATTTTAAAAATTGGCTGGGTGTGGTGGCATACATGAGTAGTCGCAGCTACTTGGGATGGTGAGGTTGGGAGGATCATTTGAGCACAGGAGCTTGAGGCAGCAGTTAGCTAAGATAGTGCTACTGCACTCCAGCCTGGGTGACAGAGAGACCCTGTCTCTAAAAACAAATAAATAAACCCAAAACCCATCAAATACAAACTTGGTATCCAGGTTTCCCAACTTCAGATCAATTTCTCCTTTAACACAGTGGAGAGTGACAGAAAAAGTTTGGGCTTTGGGGTCACATAGACTTGGACTTGAATTCCAAGTCTAGCATTTACTAATAAAGTGATCTTTGGCTTAATTCACCAATCTTTCCCAAGCCTCAATTTCATCAGTTACAAAAGAGTGGTAAAATTGAGCATGAAGCATTATTATGACAATTTTTTAAAAGACAATGTGTATTAAAACACATTGATAAGAATACAGTAAAACCTGAAATAAGATAAAAGAGATTAAAATACTACCATGTGCCAGGCACATATTAAGCACTCAACAAGCTGTTAGTTGTTATTATTACTATCCCATTCTTCTGGATATAGAGCTGGCAATTGAACAATAAAATCAAATTTAATAGCATTATATTTCTAGTCTACAACAATGAAGCAATCAATAATTGGATCTCCTTTGTGCCTCCTGGGGCCGTGATTCTCAGGCTTTCATATGCATATGAATCACCTGGGATTCTAGTTATAAATACACTTTCTGATTCAGGGAATCTGGATGGGCCCCAAGGCTCTGCATGTCTAAGGAGCTCCCAGGCAATGTGGAGGCTACATTCTAGGGACCACACTGTGAGAGTCAAGGCCCTTGAAGATAGAATGGGCTCCTGACGTCAGGCGATCCACCCGCCTCGGCCTCCCAAAGTGCTGGGGTTACAGGCATGAGCCACCTCGACCAGTCTGGCCAACATGGTGAAACCCTGTCTCTACTAAAAATACAAAAAAATTAGCTGGGCATAGTAGTGGGAGCCTGTAATCCCAGCTACTCGAGAGGCTGAGGCAGGAGAAGTGCTTGAATCCAGGAGATGGAGGTTGCAGTGAGCCAAGATCGCGCCACTGCACTCCAGCCTGGGTGACAGAGTGAGGCTCTGTCTCAAAAAAAAAAAAAAAGAAAGAATGGGCTGGCAATGGTATTTACAGATGGGAGGTTTTCATAGTATAAATTTGTAAAACCGAATGATTTCTTATTTACATCTATCTTGCTCTTTTACATTTAGAAATGATGTTAGATAATAAATGAGTACAGACAGCATCTTCTGTAAAAGGTCAGTGTGGTCCAACAGCTCTTGTCCCACTGTACTACCCGGGGATCTGCCCTTTGGTTTGCTGATGCAGTCACCACGTGAACAGCTGGGCACAGTTTATGTCCAGCCCTTCCTCTTTGGGCCCCTGCTTGATCCCATGCCTTGGTCACATGCATGGTGTAGGGAATCTTTCAAACTATTTTATTCTGAAGCAATGTTGCCTCTTTGACAATTGCGCAGGAGGGTATTTTCACAAGTATTATACTGTCACAGTGAGTCTGACTCAACTACAGCGTTTAGGGTGGTATTTTAAATATTTCATGTTTACAATTCCTTGGGGAAAATATGATCAATGTCCCAAAAATTACATATGCAGTTTGAACCAGCAATCCCACTTCTAGAAATCTACCCTCAAGATACCCAATTTGTGGTGGGCAGAAAGATGGAGCCCAACAGATGTCCACATCTTAATCCCCATAGCCTGTGAGTATGTTACTTTACATGGCAAAGGGATTAATAGATATGATTAAATTAAGGCCCTTGAAATGGGGAGATTATCCTGAATTAATCAGGTAGGCTTAATATAAGGGGCCCTTAAAGTGAAAGAGAGAGGCGAAAAGGTCAAAATAATGTGATGTGAGAAGGTCTCAACCCATTGTGGCTGGTGCTGAAGATGGAGGAAGGGGCCACAAGCCAAGTAATGTGAGGGGCCTCGCAAGGGCTCGCGAGGCAAGGGCTTCCTAGGACCTCAGAAAGGGATGCAGCCCTGCAGACACCTTGACTATAGCCCGGTGAGACCGATTTCAGGCTTCTGAACTCCAGAACTAATGTGTCTTTCACAAATTGAAATGGCATATGCATAAGGCCATCACTGTGGTTTCTCTTGCAACAGCTAAAGATTGGAAACAACCCAGATGTCCATCAATAGGGGACTTGTTGAATAAATGCAGTAGCATACCCTGCACTTACAAAAAAGAATGAGGAAAATCTCTGTATCTAATGTGGTCTGACCTTCAGAACATATTTTCAAGTGGAAAAAAAAGCAATGTGTAGACAAGGTGTATAGTATGCTACCTTTTATGTAGGAAAGAAGGACTATATTCTTATTTGGTAAAGAGAAACATGGTAAAGATAGGCCAGAAAAAAATTAATAAAAATCATTACTTATACTGTATGGGAAGAAGGAGCTAGAGAAGGCAAGTAAAACTTCATTGAACATTTTTATATATAATTTTGACTCTTGGACCATGCAAATGTTTTACAGATTCAAGAAATAATATTGAATTTTAAAATAATTTACAATAAAATTAAAATGTCTGTATTTACTAGTTTTCTGCCTATGATCTGTACTCTAAAACCCTCCCTAGACTTACTTTGCTCCTGATGGAATTCTATCCCAATGCAAAACAAATACCCAAGATCAAGAAACTGCTTCCTGACAGAACAGTCAAAATTGGAGCTTGAAGGTGTGTTAGAAGTGAAAATTTCTGCTGATTTCACTGTTCCTTAAATAATATTCTGACATTATGGACCCAGTACACGACTTAACAAAGGAAATAATTTTAGACCGACTCATCTCATAGAGCTGGCAACAGCACCATCTGGTGGGAAAAACCTGTAACTTTAAAACTGCAGTACTTATATTTTCTTTTTTAAGGGGTGAAATTCTTTTACATGTGAGAGTAGCAATCAGAAATGGTTGGTTAGTAAGATATTATTAAATCCTACGTGAAATAAGCCTACTCTTAAGGCAAGATATTGATGGATTACATTTTAAAAGTGCACACAGCTTGCACAAAATCATTACTGAACCTTAATGCAACAAGAAGGAATTTTGACAAAATTTGTTTTGGTATCAATTATATACATGCCAAAACCATGCGGTGGATCATGCTTGTAATTCCAACATTTTAGGAGGCCAAGGTGAGAGGATTGCTTGAGCCCAGGAGTTCGAGACTAACCTGGGCAACATGGCAAGACCCTGTCTCTACAAAAAATTTAAAAATTAGCTTGTCATGGTGGCGTATGCCTGTGGTCCCAGCTACTTGGGAAGCTGAGATGGGAGGATCACTTGGAAGTTAGAGGCTGCAGTGAGCTGTGATTGTACCACTGCACTCCAGCCTGGGCAACAGAGTGAGACCCATTATTTTTATAATGAATCTTATAAAAATACAGCCTGTTTTAACAAAAAGCAAACAAAAACAGCAAGGTTGAATTATAACACTATCTCTGATTATCTGTATTCCTAAAATTGAGATGGCAGAAGCTACCATTGGGACTAAAGTCATTGAGTAAAATGCACCTTGTTTTTCATCCTTTCTCTACCAGTATTGGCAAAAGAATGAAATCATTTCTTTGCCCAGTGCTTATCAAAAATAGGAGATTTTCTCTTTCCTTTAAGATGAGTATTTACATACTAGGCTGAACCAGAGAACTGAGGCAATTAGGCAGTTTGGGGTAAAAATAACTTAGATTTTAAAATCTTAAAATAACCATCATAAAAATACCATTTGGATAATTGCTTCAATTGCTCCCACATCCAAGTGGCTGTGAGATGAATCAATTCAATTCAAAAGAAATTTATTGAGCATGTACTAGGTGCCTTGCACTGCCCTGATTCAGGTAGTGGGAAGGGTAGTGGAGCTGCCTAAGAGATAGGGAAGCTTCTTCAAAATTAATGAAAGAGGGCTAGGCATGGTGGCTCACACCTGTAATCCCAGCACTTTGGAAGGCTGAGGCGGGTGGATGATTAGAGGTCAGGAGTTTGAGACTAGCCTGGCCAACATGGTGAAACCCCGTCTCTACTAAAAATATAAAATTTAGCCGGGTGTGGTGGTGCTCACCTGTAATTCTAGCTACTCAGGAGGCTGAGGCAGGAGAATCGCTTGAACCCAGAAGGCGGAGGTTGCAGTGAGCTGAGATCACACCATTGCACTCCAGCCTGGGCGACAAAGCGAGACTCCATCACAAAACAAACAACAAACAAAAACCGGAGAGCTTTGCATTTAACTATGATATTTAAAAGTGGCTGCTAGTGGCATTGAGTGTGGGGGCATGTGGCTAAAGGAAATGTCCTGGGGTCCCAAGGATGGAGAAGAAATAACAAATGAAACCTGAAGGTAGAGAGGCAAGGATGAAGATGAACAAAAGTGGGGGAAAACAGACACACATAAGGGTAAATGAAACCAGGAGGCTAATAAAAAGGGAGGAAGAAAAGTGGAAATCCACGTGCACTTTCTCCTAAACTGAAGCAGAGGCTACGGACATGGACTTTCCTCTTCAGCTAACACTGAGTTCTAAGTGAGGTTACGTTCGGGAATTACCGTCTCTCCTTGCATCCGCTATCACCTTAGCTGCAGACTTGCTCATCACATGCACAATGTAGAGAGGACAGTTCACAGCGCTGGCTATGGTGATGGCTCTCAGCGTGGCCTCTGCCTCCACTGCCTCTGGGCGGCACAGCTCGTGGCCCTCAGGGCCTGTTATCCCCAGAGCCAACATCTTCTTTGCTCCCTAAAAAGACAGCAGGAATGTGTATATGTGCAAGGAAGGTTTACTAATGACGGATATCATTATTTTATCATAAATTAAATGCAACGTCAGGCTTTTGATCTGTTAGGTATAGGGGTGTGTGTGTGTGTATGTGTGCATGTGTGTATATGAACATATTTGTGTAAATATATATATAACACATATATATAACATGTATATTTGGTAAAAATAATTTTGATATTCTAATCATGTAAGTTAATTTTCCATATGCATATTTTAGCATCACTTTTTTTTATTGAAAAGAGGAAAAAGCAAGCACAGGCAACCAAAGCAGAAATAGACAAATGGGATGACATCAAGTTAAAAAGCTTCTGCATAGCAGAGGAAACAATCAACA
This sequence comes from Symphalangus syndactylus, assembly GCF_028878055.3. Classification (NCBI taxonomy): domain Eukaryota; kingdom Metazoa; phylum Chordata; class Mammalia; order Primates; family Hylobatidae; genus Symphalangus; species Symphalangus syndactylus. The sequence continues at coordinate 103,198,745 of NC_072429.2, forward strand.
AAGTGAAGAAACAACCCACGAAATGGGAAAAAGTATTTGCAAACTACCCATCTGACAAGGGATTAATAACCAGAATATATACAAAACTAAAACAACTCTACAGGAAAAAAATTAACAATCTGATTTAAAAATGGGCAAAAGATTTGAATAGAGATTTCTTCAAAGAAGACATACAAATGGCAAACAGGTATATGAAAAGGTGCTCAACATCACTGATCATCAGAGAAATGCACATCAAAACTACACTGAGATATCATCTCACCCCAGTTAAAATGGCTTATATTAAAAAGACAGGCAATAACAATTGCTGGTAAGGATGTGGAGAAAAGGGAACCTATGTACGCTGTTGGTGGGAATGTAAATTAATAAAACTGCTATGGAGAATAGTTTGGAAGTTCTTCAAAAGACTAAAAACAGAGCTACCATATGATCCAGCAGCCCCACTGCTGGACATATATGCAAAAGAAAGGAAATCAGTATATCGAAGAGATATACCTGCATTCCCATGTTTGTTGCTGTACTGTTCACTACAGCCAAGATCTGGAAGCAACCTAAGTGCCCATCAACAGATGAATGGATAAAGAAAATGTGGTACATATACACAAGGGAGTACTATTCTGCCATAAAAAAGAATGAGATCCAGTCATTTGCAACAACATGGATGGAACTGGAGGTCATTATGCTCAATGAAATAAGCCAGACACAGAAAGACAAACATTGCATGTTCTCACTTATGTGTGGGGTCTAAAAATTGAAACGATTAAACTCATGGAGATACAGAATAGAAGGATGGTTACTAGAGGCTGGGAAGGTTAGTAGGGAGGGACGGCGGTGGGGAGAGGGGGGAAGGTGGGGATGGTTTGTGTGTAAAAAAAAAAGAATGAATGAATAAGATCTAGTACTTGATAGCGCAACAGGGGCACTATAGTCAATAATTGCACCTTTTGGCCAGGTGCAGTGGCTCATGCCTGTAATCCCAGCACTTTGGGAGGCTGAGGTGGGAAGATCACAAGGTCAAGAGATCGAGACCATCCTGGCTAACACAGTGAAACCCCGTCTCTACTAAAAATACAAAAAATCAGCCGGGCATGGTGACAGGCGCCTGTAGTCCCAGCTACTCGGGAGGCTAAGGCAGGAGAATGGCGTGAACCTGGGAGGTGGAGCTGGCAGTGAGCCGAGATCGTGCCACTGCACTCCAGCCTGGGCAACAGAGCAGGACTCCATCTCAAAAAAGAATAATAATAATAATAATAATAATAAATAATAAATAATTGCACCATTTAAAATAACTAAAATAATATAATTGGATTGTTTGTAACACAAACGGTAAATTCTTGAGGGAATGGATACCCAATTTTCCATGATATGATTCTTATGCATTGCAAGCTTGTATCAAAATATCTCATGTACCTCATAAATATGTACACCTACTTTGTACCCCACAAAAATAAAAAAATTTAAAAAGAAAAGGTGAAAAAGATACGAAGTTATTTCTAATCACATTCTTTGAAAAGCAATATCTATATTTAAGAGTTAATATTGATTCAAACAAAATAAAAATACTGTGGATCCTTGTTGAAGTGACTCACTGTCATACTATGTAATCAGTTTTACTTTTCTTATGGAATAATGCTCTTCACTTGCTCCCCAATCCAACCCACTAAATGGTATTGGACCTGTTATCTTTCTTCTTCAAAATGTTATTTCTTCCTTACAAAAAGAACATGAAGTCCAGACTTAGAGTGGTAAAAAGACTCCTAGTGTCATGAAACTATAAAGCAGAAGAGTCCAATTTAAACCCTGGTCTGTTTTTTGTTTTGTTTTGTTTTTACAGCTCACGCTCTCTTCTCATTATTCCTCTCTGCCTTGTGGCCACTGAGCCTCAATCTCACTCACTTTAATGGGAGCTGAGCCTCAGGAGATCAAAAAAAAGTCAGCTAATATAAAGGGCAAGAGACAGCTCTTTAAATCTTGCAGATGGTGTACCCTTCAGGCATTAATAATGGGACTAACAGGAGAAATAAATATCATCTAGTTTTCTCCAGAGCACATTTTAATATCCAGTTTCTGAAAAGAGCAGGGCTTTAAACCACTACCTAATACACTGCTTAAGTCATCAGATGACACTGATGTTGTCCACGCTTTGGTATTCTGAACCAGCAGCCTGAGCTTCTGAAAAACAACAACAAAGCCAAAACTATGCTGGAGGACACAAAGAAAAGTATTTGTGTTTTCAGAACGGCACATGTTTGAGATCTAAGAGCTGGTTTGCAAAGGGGAAATCCTCATTCTAGTACTTATACCACCTGTATAAAGCTGAGAGCAGGGACTCAAGTAAATGGAGTTGGGAGTTTCTGAGCCACAGAAAATCCGTTTCTGAGCCACGGAAAATCCATTTCTGGATTTCTCATCTTCCAATGCATTAAATGAGTTTACCTATGTAGGCCCAATCATCTTCACCTTAAGTTATGGCTGCTGTCATTTCTGTAGAAGCTTTGGAATGCAAATGCATACCTCTGCAATTAAGTCTCCATTTTCTGCATGGACCTGGGCAATTGCTCCAATTTCCTTGCACTGAGAGAAGGCTTCATACAGCTCCAGGTCTGTCACCATGTACAGATCTTTATAGGCCATAAACATCTTGAAAGAGTTAACACCTTTATCTTGCACAAGGATTTTCATTTCTTCTTTAACCTAAAAGGAAGCAGCAACCACAACAACAATATGTTAGTCTAATTTAAATGTTAATTTCAACATTCTCTAAAACGTCACATTCGGAAGAGAACTAAGTAAAATAAGGACAATAGTTTAGTTCCACAAAAATGCAATCAAGGCCTTGATCTTTCTCCCAGGTTATACCCCATTTCATCTGATAAACTGCTGCTGCTCTCACACTTTTAAATCATGAAAAAGTGAATAGCTTTTCCCAAAGTGCTTTATTTCTGTACTTCGATATAAAATTCTCTGCATCTATCTCCCGATTTGAGGAAATTATTCTAAAAAATGACCTTGAAGCCATGTTGGCAGCAACAGAAGAAATCATGGATCCAGCAGGAATGAACATTAATGTGAGGTAAGGATTCGGGTTCAAATCTGAAAGCCATGGGTGGAGTTCTTAGAAGGAGGAAGTAGAAGATGCAGATGGACCCAGGCATGCCCGAGAAAGCACGAACTCATGGTTTAGCTGTAGAGCCACCTGTGGCGGGCATGGGACCCATTGACAGCTCCTAGGAGGTGAGAGCTGGAGACTCGACTCTGGATCCGTTGGAAGTTCAGAGGCCTTCAGGGTTGCCAGGGGTCAGGGGCAAGTTAATATCAAAGCTATCTCAATAATTGCTCTTTTTTTTTTTTTTTGAGACAGAGTCTTGCTCTGTTGCCCAGGCTGTAGTGCAGTGGCGTGATCTTGGTTCACTGCAACCTCCACCTCCCAGATTCAAGTGATTCTCCCGCCTCAGCCTCCTGAGTAGCTGGGATTACAGGCATGCACCACCATGCCCAGCTAATTTTTGTATTTTTAGTAGGGATGGGGTTTCGCCATGTTGGCCAGGCTGGTCTTGAATTCCCGACCTCAAGTCATCTGCCCACCTTGACCTCCCAAAGTGCTGGAATTACAGGCATGAGCCACCGCGCCCAGCCTCAATAATTGCTTTTGTAGGTCAGATTCAAGTCTCAATAAGGATCAAAAATTTCAAAGGAAAAACTCAGGTTTTTCCAAATAAGACTGTTTGAACTTCTATATGTTAAACACACCCACACCCACCCACCCACCCACACATACACACACAATGAAAAACGTAACAAGCATAGGATTATTGCTCTTAGCTGATGAAAGTTCTTTCAATTTGATAAGAAAAACATGTTGAAAAATGTTGCCAACAATTCATGGAGTAATAAATGACTAACAACACATGCAAGAAATAAACTTCCTACTAACTAAAAAGCGCAAAATAAAGCAGTGTAGTTCTATTGAGTCAGCAAAGTTTAAGAATGATAATATTACATGCGAATTTACTCACTGCTACCACTGTTTATTCCCTTGGAAATGTCCCTCCCTTTTCTTGATGGTGCTGATCACCTGGCATAGCAGTCCTTACTTGCTGATCCCCTGTCTGCTCCACTAGGATTTCAGCCCCATGAGAGAAGGGGCCTCGTAAGGCTTGTTCACTGCTGTATCCTAGAACAGTGCCTGGTGCATAGTGCCCACTCAATAACTATTTATTGAATAAATTAATTACTACTTAATTAATATAGAAAAAAGCACCAAAATATTGAGAGTGGACAAGTGATGGAATGTGCTCCGTTAGGTTAAGTGACAACAGCAAGGGACAGAACATGGGACAGTGCACCTCATTTTTTTCCCCTAACAGTTTCTAATTTTTTACAATGAGTACCTTAGTTTTATAGTCAGAAAAAAAAATGCTTGAAACATTGTTAGCATATTCACATAATGGGCTTCCAAAGGGGATTATGATCTGCATTGCTTACATGAAATATCTTTTGCTCCCTGAGTAGAAGAGCCCTCATTAATCATCCCTGCCATCCACATCCATGGAAGAATCTCATTATACAACTTGCAAGCATATTAGCTTCAGCCTTGCTCCTCCAAAAGTGTGGCGCCTAAACCAGCAGCAGCAGCGTCACCTGGTTGCTTGCTAGAAATGCAGACTCTCAAGTCCCACCTGCCCCTAACCTACTGCTATGGGTTGACTTGTGTGAGCCCAAAATTCATATGTTGAAGTCCTAACGCCTTGTTTGGAAATAGAGTCCTTGCAGATGTAATTAGTTAAGATGAGGACACGAGCATGTGCGCTTTATCCAATGTAACTGGTGCCCTTATAGCAAGTGGAAACTGGGATGCAGACCTGCCACGGGGAGAATATCATATGAAGATGAAGGCAGAGATTGGGGTGATGCTTTTACAAGACAAGGAATGCCAAAGGTTGTCAGCAAACTACCGGAAATTAGGAGAGAGGAACGGAACAGGTTCTCCCTCAGAGCCCTCAGAAGGAACCAAACCTGCTGACACCTAAATCTCAGACTTCTGGCCTCCACAGCTGTGAGGCAGTAAATGTCTGTTGTTTAAGCCATTCTGTTTGTGGTACATTCTGTTTGCTAGGGTTACAGCAGCCCTAGCAAACGAAAACCCACCCTGAACAGAATCTGCAATCTGCATTTTAACAAGGTTTACCAGGTGACTCTTTGCATACTAAAGTGTGAGAAGCACTGATAAGGACAAACACCATCACCTTTGCTCCATCTTATAAAATAGGAGAATAGGAAAACGAAGAGAGGGAAGGAAAGGAGGGAGGGAAGAGAAGAAAAGAAAGAAGGAAGGGAGGAAGGGAGGCAGGGAGGGAGGGAGGGAGGGAAAAGAAGAAGAGAAGGGAGGGGAGGGAAGGGAAGAAAAGGAGGGACGATCCTAAAAGCATAACAGTTCAGATGCATCACTAAAAATGGCATTTTTGGAGAAAAACTAACTTTAGCTGTGGACTATAAACCTTGCTATTATGTTTGCTGAACTGTTAAAGATTGACTATTTGTTTTAGATTAACTTGCTGTCTAAAGCCTGAGTTTGTGGGGGATGTGAGATTATAAGTTACTCAAATAATGTCCTAATGGTGAACTCTTTCTGGTAAAAAGATTGCTCAATTAAGTGCAATGTGGAAAACATGTTGCAATTTAAATTCCAAGTAAAAGTTTCTTCCAAAATTCACACACAAATTTATGTGGGAGGAAATCAACATATTTTAACATCTCTCAAAACTGTCTTTTCTATCTAAATCATGTTATTTCTGCCATGACCTGGGCAATTAGTGGACATGGAAGGTTGCTTTAAGCTCTATTATGAAATGATCTGACCGGGTGGTAACATTAGCAGAGTAGGAAGATCACTCGGTCAAGATACAGCTTGGAGAAGACTCTGGAAACAGTCCAGGCCTGTCCCTTCCTCTCTAAAGAAGGCTCATGAGTGGGAAGGCAGGCTTCTAGTTCTAGAGAATTCTAAATTTAGAATTTCCTTGATTTGTTTTTTTGAGAAATTAAACATTTTTTATTGAAGTTCTAACCTGTAGGAAAATACTGTTTAAAAGATTCTGGGGATATTGAATTTAAGAAAAAGAGAAATCAGTATATTAAACATTACACTTAAAGCATTGATGATTCACTGATTAAATATTAGGAGAAGCTGTTATGTATGAGCATAAAAGATTTATCCTATTGTCTTTATATGATTTTTTTAATTTAGTTTTTAAAATTGGTAATACTTCGCAGAATTAAAAATTCAAAAGATACAAAAGAATATGCAATGAAAAGTCTTCCTGCCAGTTCTGTCCTCCAGTTATCTAGGAAGCAATCAACGTCACCAGTTTCTTGCTCTTATGCAGAATGAGGACAGGAGGATAACGGGAACACATTGAAATCCAGGTGCTTTACCTGGTCACTCCACCACGTCACTGCCACATGAAGGCTGTAGTCGCAGCAAACTTTGGGATCAGCCCAGCTTCGCCAGGTCTCGAAGGCCTCAATGAGGGAGCCACCTTTCTGAGGGATGGCGAAATCAATAATCATGGTGGTGCCTCCTGCGAGAGCAGCCTGGAATCATAAGAGGTTTTCAACAAATTAGCTATCAGTTTCCCAGTTAAGTCATTTATCATCTTGAACAATGTGCATTTGTAAGCACTTGGGCAAACTCGATGGGTCCAGGAAATTGCAAAAAGATGCTGCCTGCTTCAATGACCCAGAAGGGCATGAATAGACTTTTCATAAACTCAGTTTAAAGTATTAAACCTGCTGGAATTTCTTCTGCAAAAAGAATGTCATATCTGATAAGATGAAAATGGCTTTGACTCAAAACTGAGTGAGGATTGTAAAGAAAAATCAAAATGGAAAAGTGGAAAAAACGCACATATTTTTGTTCTTGAGAAGTGATATTCATTATTATAAGATTCCATTTTATTAGAATCCATCCTGATGAACTGTATCTCTAACTGCCCTGTGGTCCTCTCAGAATCCTGGGAGACTTACATGGTTCCGGTCTTGCCTTCATTCTCAGAAACCAAATGGTGACCGCTTTATCTTTCTTAGATTTGTACCTGTCCCTCTGTCCACTGCTACCACCCTGGTCTTAGTTCAGATCCTTCTCATTCCTCATCTTGACTATTGTAACAGAGTCCTGATTGATCTTCATCTCCCACTCCCTCCAATACAAACCCCTCATTGCAACGAGAGAGATATTTCCAAAGCACAAATGTGACCACTTGACTCCAAAGATGAAAACTGAGTGCTTCTCCGTGCCTCTGCACAAACTGGAATCTTCATAACATGGTCTATAAATCCCTGCATTCTGCCTCAACTTGCAATATACCCCTTAGCACATTACATCACTACTAATTTAAAAACTGTTACTAAATCACATGCCTTTGGCTATTTAAATTGATTTCATTTAAACTAAAATCACAAGATGGTTAATTGTTTTTAATTGTTGTATTCAAATAACGTAGGTGAAGAAAACAGAGACAGGAGGGATGCTAGCACAGTGGCTTAGACCATGGACCTGGGAGGCTCATGGGCACCAGGGTACAAAGCTCAGCATCAACACTTATTCGCTGTGGTAATCTCAGCAATTTCTTAACCTCTGTGTGCCTTTAATTCGCCATCTGCAAAGTGAGGACAATTGTACCTAAACTATAGGCTTGATAGGAGGATTAAACTGAAGTAATGTACACGGAGTGCTTAGGTCCAGGAGCCTTGGCTCATGCCTGTAATCTCAGCACTCTAGGAGGCTGAGATGGGAGGAGAGCTTGAGCCCAGGAGTTCAAGACTAGCCTGGGCAACATGGTGAAAACCCCGTCTCTACAAAAATGTTAAATTAGCCAGGCATGGTGGCATGTGCCTGCAGTCCTAGCTACTTGTTAGACTGAGATGGAAGGACCACTTGAGCCCGGGAGTTTGAGGCTGCAGTGAGCTATGATTGCACCACTGCATGCCAGCCTGGGCAACACAGAGAGACCCTGTCTCAAAAATAAACAAATAAAAATAAAATGCTTAGTACAGAGTTTGATTCATGGTAAGTGCTTTATGAGTTGAGCACTACTATTTCAGGATTAGGAATTTTTCCATCTTCCCTATATCGTGTTACCTCATCACCAGAAATGTGGTCATGTTACAACACAGGAGGGGGCAGTGCCTCAGTCTCTCTTTCCGGCCCCCACCACCCTCCCCCAACGGCCTCCAGATACACCGGATGCCCTCATGTCCTGCCTGATATGCCAGCTCTATTCTACCCCCACTTTTCTTGCTTACTTCAATAGATTTTTATTTTTCCTTAAGTTACTTGGCCCCACTCCAATTCTTTTTGCTCTCAAAAATTTCACTTTTTATACAGGATCCTGTACGTTGTCTCCACCTTTAGATAACACTGCCTTATCTGTGGCAAAACAATACATATTTGCATTTCTTAAGAAATCCCTATTGATGTAATGAAAATGCTAGGAAAAAAAATTCCTCAGGCTTTGTATTTTTATTTGAATACAGATTAATCTTCTTACCTTCTTCCTTCTTAAAGTGTCTTCCCAGTATGACAAGACATCCCTTGAGGATGAAGGACATTTTTCTAATAGAATCTGCTGTTAATTAAAGCGTTAGAAGAAAGTCCTCTTTTAGCATCTACTGAACTAGAAAATCAAGCTTAAAGAACTATTCTTTCTATTCTTTCCCTATTAAAATTTACCACATGCAGGATGTGGAGAAACTAGATACACAGCTGGTGGGAATGCAAAATGGTACAGCCACTTTGGAAAACAATTTGGAGTTCCTCTCCCAGTTAAAGATAGAGTTACCACAGGACCAAGCAATTCCACTCCTAGGCCTATAGCCAAGAGAAATGAAAACATGTTCTCGTAAAAACTTGCACACAAATATTCACAGCAGCATGATCCATGGTAGCCAAAAAGTAGAAAAAATCCAAATGTCCATCGACTCATGAATGGATAAATAAAATCTAATAGATTCATACAATGGGGTAGTATTTTACCATAAAAGGAAATGAAGTACTGACATACGCTATGACATGGGTGAAGCTTGAAAATACGATGCTAAGTGAGAGAAGCTAGTCGCAAAGATTATATATTGTGTGATCCTATTTATATGAAATGTCCAGAAGAGGCAAATCCATAGAGCAAGTGGAATAGTGGTTGTCTGGGGCTGGGTGGGACGAGGAGAGTCCAAGGTGATAGCTAAAGGGTATGGTGTTTCTTTTGGGGGTATCAAAAGTGTTCTGGCTAGGCATGGTGGCTCACGCCTGTAATCCCAGCACTTTGGGAGGCTGAGGCAGGTGGATCACCTGAGGTCAGGAGTTCTAGACAAGCCTGGCCAACATGGTGAAACCCCATCTCTACTAAAAATACAAAAATTAGCTGGGCATGGTGGCAAGTGCCTATAATCCCAGCTACTAGGGAGGCTGAGGCAGGAGAATTGCTTGAACCCGGGAGACAGAGGTTGCAGTGAGCCAAGATCATGCCATTGCACTCCAGCCTGGGTGACAAGAGCGAAACTCCATCTCAAAACAAACAAACAAACCAAAAAGTACTCTACAATTGATTGTGGTGATGCTTGCACAATTCTGTGAACATACTAAAAGCCATTGTCCTATACACTTTAAATGGCCGAATTGTATTGCAGGTGGTTTCTCTCTCCATAAAACCAGAAAAGGTCTACCACATCCAAGCCATTATATGTAGTGAAGGAAGTGGGAGACCACACAAATAATTAGGCAATGATTCTGCCCTCAGGGTGTTTATAGGAGAAGCAGAAATATGAATAAATAAATATAAAATAGATTGTAATAACAGGTAGCAAGTCTACTTTTATAATAAACTGTAGTATAAAAATTGCTAAAGGGAGGTAAAATTTGCTAAGATCCCTAGAAGAGGTAAAGAGAAAAGATGACCGGGAATTCAGAGGAGAGAAAGATCAACTCAGAGATCAGAGACGGCTTGGATTTCAACCAGGATTAGGACATACATGTGGAAGTTTCCAATTAAGTATAATAATATCTGACTCACAGCAAGTGCTGTGATGCTGTTTTTGTGCACCATGATGCTCTAGGAACTATTCCAATGTTTTGCATATTTTAACCATCTCAAGAGCTCTACAGTAGGTACTATGGTTAACTCCATTTTAGGATGGTGAATGCTGAATACAGAAAACCTAGATGACGGGCTGATGGGTGCAGCAAACTACCATGGCACATGTAAACCTATGTAACAAACCTGCACATTCTGCACATGTGTACCAGAACTTAAAGTAAAATAAAGAAAAAAAAACTTGATACAGAACCATCAATCACTTGGCCAAAGTCTCACAGCCAGCAAGGAATAATGGCAGGGTTGGAATCTGAGGCCTGAGCCTCCAGGAAATGTGAACTGCATGAAGAGGAGCTCTGAGGAAGAAGATCCGGGGGGAAGAGGTAGCAGCTCAGCAGAAAGTGTTAAAGGGCAGAATTAAGGTGACTGGGGACCATATAAAGTGGTGGTTCCAGAGGAGGAAAATAGGGCAATGATTGTTTTTAGTTGCGAAGGGAGTCAGGTGAGCCGATTTGACTAGGATGAGTGAGAAGATGGCAGGCGAGTGGACAGAGGAGGAGCATGATCTGCACTTAGAAGGGACATGAATGAAGTGGGGAACATCCTGAGAGTGAGGTGCTTGGGCACGTGTCCACCTGGTGGCATTTGCACACAGGAAGACATACAGACCTGTTTCTAAACAGCATACAAGACTAGGAGAAAATGTAGGAGTGACCTAGTAGAGGATGCCATAGAGGTCCCGAGATTGGCCGAAATGGCCAGGGAGAGAGAAGCCAGACATGACAACATGAGCCACAATAACATGCTTCGGAACATACCAACACTCAGCACAAACACAAAACCACACTGAGCCAAGGCAAAATGTTTACAGTGGCTGGTTCTAGATGGCATAATTCCAGGTTGTTTTAGTTTTCCCCTACTTAAATTTTATTTTCAATATTTGTTAAACTTTCTATTAAAATCATAATTTTTATATGAAAAATAAATATTTTACATATAAATATATGACACAAGGCATATATATGTACAGTCAGGTACCATAATGGTGTTTTGATCAATGACAGTACCACACATATGACGGTGGCCCCATAAGATCACAGTACCATATTTGTACTGTACCTTTTCTACGTTTAGCAATGTTTACATACACAGTTATTATTGTGATTGCCTATGGTATTCCGTAGAGTAACTACTGAACAGATTTGTAGCCGAGGAACCACAGGTCATAGCATATAGCCTAGGCATGTAGTAGGCTATACCATCTAGGTTTGTGTAAGTACACACTATGATGTTCTCACAACCACAAATTTGCCTAATGACACATTTCTCAGAATGTATTCCTGCTATTAAGTGACACATGACCATATATGGTGTATAAATAAATAGACAGAGCTGTTCATGGTCTTCTTACCAGACTGAAGATATGATAGTCAAAGGGCTACTCTTCTAAAACTAAAGCAAATGAAAATTCTCGGGGCTACAATTTGAAAGCTCTTAAATGAGGGTTGATCACAAATGCTCCACCTTCCTAATTAACTAGGAGCAGGAAAGAGACAGGAGAGGAACAGCCACTTATCTTTTCCTTCTTCTTGTTCTGTTTCTTATCCCCATTCTTATCTCCCTCTCCTCAACCCCAGACTGGGAATGAGTTTGGAGAAGCTGTACTGAATGGGAAAGGATGGCTGGGGCGAATTTCTCTCAAATAGCTACATGAAGCCTAGTTATTTCCTTTGCTTTTATTCCTGATTGACTTATTTCCACTTTTATTTATCAGTTAGCCAAACAAAATGGATTTAGCTTTTCTAACCTTGGCTCACAAATCAATTATTTCAGCTTCTAATTACTTTCACTGTTCTTCCTTGTAAACCTTCCAGTTTATCTAAAAAACTCTTTTGGCGGACAGGGGAGTCCACGCTGCTTCCAGAAGAAATGCAGTGGAACAGAAATTGAGATAAACTCTAACAGTGGGTCATAATATTGCACAAGATTTTGTTTAAGAATATTCCATTGTAAATCATTACTGAAAGTACAGGAGTTATCCCTTATCCAAGAGGAGTACATTCCAAGACCTCCAGTGGATGCCTGAAACTGAGGATAGTATTGAACCCTACATATGCTATGTTTTTTCCTATATGTACATACCTGTGATAAAGTTTAATTTATTACTGGGCACAGTGAGAGATTAACAGCAATAACTAATAAAAAATAGAACAATTAGCCAGCATCGCTCTTGCACTTTGGGGCCATTATGAAGTAAAATAAGGGTGACTTGTGCGTGGCCACAAGCACTGCAGTATTGTGACAGTTGACCTTATAACCGAGCCAACTACTAAGTGACTGACAGGCAGGCAGCGTCTATAGCATGAATGTGCTGGACATAGGGAGAACTCACGTCCCTGTCCCACGCAGGTTGGAGCAGGATATCTTGAGATTTCATCACACTGCTCAGGACATTGTACAATTTAAAACTTATTACTGTTTATTTCTGGAATTTTCCACTTAAGATTTTTGGACTACAGTTGACCTCAGGTAACTGCAGAAATTGAAACTGTGATTCAGGGTACACTACTGTATCCAAATGCATTTTCTCCCCTTTATGGTGCCACCAAATTCTTATTTCTAAGCTTATCCTAAAACAAGTGACTTTGTTTCATTAAAATCCATCACAGAACCTGCACCACCCAAGTAAAACAAAAAGAAACCCAACAGTATGTTTGAGCCTTAGAGAGAAAAGTTCGTGGCTGAATTTCTAGCTCTCTCACAGTCATTGAAACCTACAAAAACAAGTTTCACGATGCCAGCGTCTGTCCCAAATCCAGAAGCACACTCAGCTTTGTAAAGATGTCTTGCACATTCCTGTCCACGCCTGGCTTCTTGCCTCCCTAAGTTTGGAATATTAATCACGCTATCATCCATCCCACCAGAAACTTAAGAGTTACCCTTGACACCTACTTCTCTTCTTCCCTGTATCCCCAAATCCAATCCATCAACAAGACACTGGAGGCTGTCCTCTATGAACTCCAGGAGCCTCTCCACTCCTGTGTCTTCATCTCTCCTGCCCGGTGCCACCTTCGTCTTTCCACTGGACTAGCACAGTGAAGAAATGAGAAGGGAGGGAAAACAGAAAGGAAGAGGGCCATAAATAGGGTGTATTAATGAGTAGGTTACCACTGTGCGCAACCGGAGTTCAGTCCCCAGAAAATCCTCAGAGCAACAATGTGAACACAACTCCAAGGTAGGAGGTATACCTACCATATGTCTGCCCAGCCATATCTGCCACTTCTAATCTTTTATTGACTTCTCTTTGCTCTTAAGATGGAGAAAAAACAATTGTTGCCCAACCCATAAGGTCCCGCATGACCTGAACTTTAGCTTTCTCCAAAGCTCTCTGTTGAGCTGTTCCCTCTCAACTCATTCGCTCCACTCCACTGACACTGTCCCTGCCTCTCTTAGGAGACCTGAGCACTTTCCCATTTCAGAGACATCATTCATGTTCTTCCCTCCTCTACCCATTCCTGTGCTGAGTCCAAGCAATTCTTAGCCCTGGATCATGCTGGAATCATGTAGAAAGAGTTTACCCCATTCCCAGAGATTCTGATTTAATCAATGTTGGTTCATCTCTGTATATTCTGTGCCCATTACAGTACCTGGTACATGAATATTCTCTAAATGTCTGAAGGGGAAAGGAAGAGAAGGACCAGTGAATTTCCCTAAAAGTTACGAGATGGAATAATTATGATGGTTCACTTTTCCAATTGCAAACTGGGAAAGCTGTGTAAGTTGCGTGTTAGTGTGAAATGTCATTTCCCAAAAATATTGCTAGTCCTGGCCCTGTAGTTTCCTAGATCCTTCTATGAACATGTTAATATGGAATGTCAATGCAGACCACATCTGAAGGTTGAATGCTCAGTTTTTCCAAAGTTCATTACCAAAGCAGTGTTAACTAAGACTTTTAACAAATACAATTTTAGCTTATTTCTGTATCTATGCCTCAAACACTTTCTTGACTTCTAAAAATGATTACATTTTGTTTTACTTTCAGGTGAATTTTAAGATCTTTCCTTTTATGTGTGAAAAACAGATCCTCAGGCTCAGGAACTCATCCATGACTATCACTATATAATGCAATTTCCCTGTTAGATGCAATGAAACGTAACAGAAAAAATTGAATTGTTACTTGACGTGTGAGAAGAAAGCACAAAGCAGTGTTGAGGTGTAGATGGTGGCCAGTTGCCCAGGCTCACTTGTCAGCCAAGTAAGCAGCTCAGAAACACAGCCAGGTGATGCAGGCCACTGTGATTGATGACTGAGCAACAGGGAAAATGCCAGATGTCACTGACCTCACGTGTTTACTAAAAAATTGTCACAATCATCAAAGCAAAGTCTATAAAGCCCAAACTTACTATATAAAATTTATTATCAAAGTCCAGACAGATTAGAGACCCATATACCTCTAGCCTGTTTACCACTGAGAACAAATACCATGGTTTTCATCTCTATAACCTCTGCACCAGCCACAATGCCTGGCACTTAGTGGGTTTCCAAGAAATACTTGTTGACTGAATTAATGGAACCTAACAGTCAGCTTGAAAAATCCTTAGTTTGGGATTATTCCATATTAGATGGCAGTTGAGACTCTAGAATATACCACTGTAGTATAAATATTATTTTGAGCTCCAGATATTTGAGAATAGGTGTTTTATTTTTTCCCTTAAGTCCCAAATCTGCTATAAACCAAAGCCTCCCCAAAGACCTCAATTATCATAAATCCCCTCTCTAGGGGTTTCACCACCAGGGAAGATTGTCTTATCACTAGAGACTTGGAAGCTGACACCATACCTAAATAGACATTGTCACAAAACTATCATATGTCCCATATCTCCTTCTAAGGGCCCATTTATCTTTTCTAAAAGTCATTTGTTTTCCTATGTGTCTTTTCTCCCCGTGATCATCCCCTATTAAGAAGTTGTTTGTTTTTTTGTAAGTGCCTGCTCCGCCTTCCCTTGTTCTGTTAAGATGGTGTATAACCCCCCAAATCTAGCCCCCTCCATGAGTCACATTTTTCTGTGAATTCCTACATATGTATGTGAATGTTTTAAATTTGTCCTTTCTTTTGTGAATCTCTCTTTTGTCAGTTTAATTTGCAGGCCCCCAATTACTAAACATAAGAGAGTAAAGGAAAAGATTTTCCTCCCTGAGAGAAGCATCATGGAAACCTTGATTTCTAGACTACCTCTCTCAGACATTGGTATGGTTTGGCTCTGTGTCCCCACCCAAATCTCAAGTTGAATTGTAATCCCCAGTGTCAGGGGAGTGACCATGTGGGAGGTGATTGAATCATGGGGGCATATTTCCCCCTTGTTGATCTCATGAGTGAGTTCTCATGAGATCTGGTTGTTTAAAAGGGTGCAGCACCTCCCCCTTTGCTCTCTCTCCTGCCACCATGTGAATATGCGCTTGCTTCCCCTTCACCTTCCAACATGATTGTAAGTTTCCCAAGGCCTCCCCAGTCATGCCTCCTGTACAGCCTGTGAAACTGTGAGTCAATTGAACCTCTTTTCTTTATAAATTAGCCAGTCTCAAATACTTCTTTATAGCAGTGTGAGAACAGACTAATACAGACATTGAAAACACCCAGGCCAGACATGTGAGAGAGAAAACAAGGGGTGGAAGTGAAAAGCATGAACTATGGAATATCAAAGCTGAAATAAGGCAAGTCTTGGAATCTAAGTCAGTGAAAGGATTCCTAACACACAACACCCTTAACAGAACCAAAGCTTTAGTTAGCATCAAGTGGTTTCAGTTAATCTTTGAGATTTTTTTGTGCTTCCTCTGATTAGTCTGAAGGTTAAGTTTGTAATCATTAAACAGCCATTCAAGGAAACCACAGAATTACAAACCCTTGAAGCTGGAGCATCTAAACTACTAATACAACATGAATGTTCAAAGCTCAGCCTCACCAGTTATTAAAGAGATGATCTTTTAAAGACAGTAAGAAGTGCTATGTTTTTCCTCCGAAATTGACATAGATTTTTTTAAAAGTCATTATCCAGGCCAGGCACAGTAGCTCACACCTGTAATCCCACCACTTTGGGAGGCTGAGGTGAGTAGATCACTTGAGCTCAGGAGTTTGAGATCAGCCTGGGCAACATAGTGAGACCCTGTCTCTACAAAAAAAAAAAAATACAAAAATTAGCTGGGCATGGTGGCGTGCACCTGCAGTCCCAGCTACTCGGGAGGTTGAGGTGGGAGCATTGCTTGAGCACAGGAGGATGAGGCTGCCGTGAGCTGGACTGCACCACTGCATTCCAGCCCAGGTGAGAGAGTGAGACCCTGTCTCAATAAAATAAAATAGAATAAAATAAGATAAAATAAAATAATGTCATTATCCACCATCAAAAAGAATGCAGTGAAATGGGAATGATAATGGGCACATAAACTGAAGAGCAGTCTGAATGAATGTATTAAACTCCTTTAAGATGTGTCTAATACTCTTTGGCCCAGGCATTTTACTCTAAGGGATCATTTCTGAGGCAATCATCAAGAATATGAACAATAATTTACATATAAGGATGTCTGTCACAGCATTGCTATATAGTGGAAAAAAACTGGAGATCACCAAAATGTCCATCATGGAGAAGATGAGAGCTGAACCATCAAAGCTTGGGAAACAGGAAGAAAAATGAGTTTGAAACTTGAAGGAGAGGTCACACTTGGTTTGGAACATGCTGAGTTTGAGGTTCTTCTGGGATATCCAGGTTGTGATATCCAGAGACAGGCAGAAATTGAGGCCTGATGCTTAAGGAATATGGAGGCTGGAGAGAGATCCGAGACGCAGAGATCATTATCCACAGAGAGGATAATGAGGCCACGAAATCCCATTCTCCAGTGGTATTTAAGGACGGGGGAAATGTTTAATGAACAAGGCTGACTCCAATCAGTATGCCCAATTTGGTAGAAGGAAACAAATGTTTATACGTTCCCCCCAACAAATAAATATCTAGAAGGATAGGGAGCCAAATGTTAAAATTATAGGTGATTTAAATATGATTTTTCTTTATACTCATCCGTATTTTTCTTTTTTAAAAAAGCAGTTGATACGTTTAACTAATGCATATTGAGTGACTATAATGTGCCAGCATTTTCTTAAGGTCTAGATGATAAGTATATATTGTTTTTATAACTTAAAAAACTCTTTTTGAATTGCTCATCTAACCAATGCCTCATTCACAGACAAAAAAATGCTGACAATCCTGAGAGAGGAAATTACTTGCCCAATGTCACAAAATCAGCCCACACAGCTCCTGAAGCCCAGCCGGGAGCTCTGGCAGGCAACAGAAAAGGGGATTTGATTTGCAACCAAAGTTTCTGAAGCACAGCTCTTCCACAAGTTGCAGAAGCTCTATAAATACAACTGTAAATGTGTGGTGTTCTTAATCACATGCCTTACACTGCCTTGTAAGTAATCACCACAATGGCATTTTACCAAAAATTTCAAAGCAAAGTGTAATTTCCCTTCTCAATAATTTTGAGAACTTTTTGTCCTTTACAATAAAGAAAAAAGAAAAGAAAAGAAGAAACATGTGTTGCATGGTTTCCCGATTTTTAAAAAGATGTTCCTCCTGCCAGTTACTGACACTACCGGGTTTTCAGTGCAACTCCACCCACTCTGACCTGCATACGCCTCTAAATACAAATTTATGTATATTTGAAAACTTGCCAAACTCTTATACTTCATTCTCTTATCACAGAATGTAGTAAAAGTAAAGTCACAATTCTTTCAAATTTATTGAATTCATACTACCTATTGAATAAAAAATCCCATTGTCCTTCCTCATAGATATTGGATTATCTGAAGACCACTGTACATCTGGTATAGACCAACAAAATGAAATATGATTTCTTTAAAGCAGAACATTATTTCCATTAGTTACTTCAGAAAGCTTTTACCTGTAATTAAGCTAATCAATTATAGGCTTTAAACCAATCTCTGACATGAATTCGATTTACAAAATAAATAACCTTTAGTTAATGTATATTCATTTTTAAAATTGAGTCCCATCACAATCTAGTGATCGATAAATAGAGTACCACAAATAATATCCTTTTGTATTTGTCAGGTATTATAAATGCTCAGCCTGCTGGATGTAGAATGCAAACAGCTATTGGTCTAACCTTTAGGGGCCCATCTCTTGAAAGCATAACATATCATTTTTACTTTATGTTTTTTCTGTACTTGAGGTCCATTTCTGTACCCTTACAGATGATATGGCTATAAATGCATGTATTATACAAACGCCTTATAAACTGAATACCTGCAGTGTGTATTTATTTTGATAACCTTAACTGCCTCTAGCTTTAGGAAAGTGAAAAGTTACTGTCTTTTCTAAAGATGCCTCTGCTCTATTTTCGAGAAAAGATGCCTCGCATTAAAATGCAACTTACATGGCTCTGTCGTCTATCACTTGCCATCCTGACAAATCTGAACATTATATGTTTTTTCAAAAGAATAGACACTAACAGGTAACAGCTTCAGCGATGGGGTCAGGCAGTACTAAATTTGAAGAGCCACTCGATCAGTTACGGCCCTAGGTGTACAACCTTAGGCAGGTAACTTAAGGTTCAATTTCCTCAATTGTAAAAAAGTAGACAATGGCATCTGGGATTTTTGGAAGATAATGCACAACTTAGGGCATTGCCTGGTATGTACTTGATAAAATAGATGTTACTTAAAGGTATAAGAAGAAGATGTTTTTCAAGTTTAACATATCATACAACCAGTATTTACAAAAGGCCTATCTTTGTCTCTAGCTCCCCAAAACAAACACCCACCAACATTGCTTTGGGGATTATTGCAAAGGCCAGGAGAGAAGACAAAATAACTCTATAATGCCTTTCTTTCAGAATTCAGGCCAATACGGTAATGTTCATGTTTATCTATATTTCCCCACCTTGTTCACTTCATGAAGCCTCAGCTGTTTCTGGGGGTGGGAGTGGTTACCTCTTGGGATCCAACCAACTGACTCTGAAGTAGACTATTGCAACACAGCCCCTTTGTAAGTACTGTTTAATATTCAACAGGAATTTGGTATTTGCTAAACCTTTGACCTTAATATCTCTGACCATATCATTTTTTGTTTAAGATCCTAAGCTCATGAAGAACATGTTTTTATTTAATGTTTTCACAACCTTTAAGTACAGAAATGCTTAGAGGATCGGCTGGTGGATAAATCCTTTGAGATGTTGACAACAGACTATACCCCATAAGGACCTACATTCTCAGTTAAGAATTGTAAATCTCTCTGAACTAGAGAATCCGAGAATGGCTAAGGAAAAGATAGAAGACCAAGAACCACTTCCCAGGACCTTGGGGCATGCAAAGATAATCTCGAGAAAGAGAGGGAATGCCCCTCCCCCACAGCATTCCAGTTCTTCTTTGCTGCTTTATCTGGAACCCTGATGGCAGAAAGAGAATGAAAGCTACTGCTCAGCTGTAAGAGGGAGAATGATGCTAGTGGGCAACTCATGGTCAGAAATAGCAGCTCCCCACCTTGCAGGTGGGAGTGTTCAGTGGGATGCCCTGCCACCAGCAAAGCACTTTGTTAATGATAAGTCTGTAATAACAGAATGGGCTTGCACTATGACTGAAAATTGCAAGTTCTGACATTTTAAATACAGGTGTACACACACAGACACATGCACAATATGATATCAATTATGTAAAATAGAGCATATTAAAAAGCATAAAGGCAATACACCAAAACATTGGCTGTCACTGAGAGGAGAGTATTATTAATGTTTTGCTTCTTTTTATTTTCCTATTATTTCTCCAATTGTTTCCTATAATCACATATTGTTTTGATAGCTAAAAAATTCTTTAAAATGTAAAAATAAGTTCATTCAAATTCAGTGCATATTACTTTTTAGCAAAAGGGAAAAATGAACAAACAAAACAAAGTTTGCTAATTTTCGAAGCATACAACGATCTGTCCTACGAAAGACTTTATTGACATAACAATAAAGGTTGATAATTAGTAATCAGGGAGAAGCTTTCCAAATGGCAATTTGAGCAGCCTGCCCAGATCCTTCTCTCTGGGTCAAATCTAGCTGCCTTCCTTTTTTTCTGTTAATCATTCCAGTCAATCATAGAGGATTGGGGAACTTGGAGAGGGGGAGGTGTAAGGAGAGCAAAACTGTCAGAAATCAGTATATGAATGAAGTAGCTATCACCAAAACTGCTTTGAAAGACCGTCAGCTTGTCCACAGTAACATGGGAAGAGAAAGAGAGAGAGGGGTGGAGGGGTTAGCCGGGGAGAAAGAAGGGAGGGAGCAATGGAGAGAGGGAGGAGGGAGGAAGGAAGCCTACTATACACTGGACTTAATACCGCAACTTGTTTCACACAACAAGGTGTGGTCCACGTGAAAAGCCAAGGCCTTTAGTATATCAATACATCTTCACTTTGGAAGGAGCCATTTCTCTCAAGGCAGCTCAAAACACAGGACTTAAGGAGGATGTGGGCTTAACTTTAGCCCAAGTGCTGAGAGTAGAATTTTTACTCTATGTTCCTGTAAAGCTGCTCTGTTAGTCTCTTGATCTTGTGTTGAGGAGCTTTGGGGAAATGTTGCAGGGGTGTCCAATCTTTGGCTTCCCTTGTCTTGGGCCACACATGAAATACACTAACACTAACGACAGCAGATGAACTAAGAAAAAAAATGCAAAAAAAAATCTCATAATGTTTTAAGAAAGTTTATGAATTTGTGCTGGGCCGCATTCAAAGCCATCCTGGGCTGCATGCGGCCTACAGGTTGGACAAGTTTGGTTTAAGTTTCCTTTCATTGACCCACACTTCTGGCCTTTGTATCTAGAGAAACCCAAGCCTGCCTCCACCTGGGGAGTGGTGATCTGACTGTCCTCCTGCAATATCAGTAAAACTATGGGTACTCCAGCAGCAAGAATGTTGTGTCCCTAGCGCAAGTGGGATGGAGAAGAGAGCCTGCTGCGAGGCTGCGTTGGTGTGTGTGAGTGTATCGAGATCATTTCTGGAATACTTTCTCTTCTAAACCCTGGTCGGGGCTGTATTTTTTCTACTGGGGGTGGGAGTGGGGGCAGAGGGTAGGGCAGGGGAACGTGAACACGGTGGGCATCTAGCCCACTCAGACACATCACCTGCTACACTGTTCACTTTGAGTCAAGGCTGTAACTACCAGGTGAATGGATTTTTCATTTGGTTTTGGTTGGGGATAACGGATGGGTCGAAATGGCTGGGAGAAATGGCTGGGAGTGCCTACTTTATAAAAAGATTCTAAAGAAGATATGGAAGATTTGCGACTTCCACAGAACACCAGTCAAAATGGGGTTGCGGGGAGATTTGGGGAGTAAGCGGCATAGAGAAATTAGGGTAAGGGGATGGCCTTAAACGTGTCAAATTAACCATCAAGGGAGGAGTCGAGGGCATCTGGTTGAGCCAAGGCTGCTGGGCTGCCGCCGAGAAGGGGCGCCTGGAAGGGATCCCAGCGAAGAGAATCTGAGTCGCCTCTGACACCCACCGGGGCTGTGCTCCTTCCCGCCCACCCAGCCCCTCGGCGCCGCGCCGCACCGCGCGAGGCGGCCCTGCTGGGGACCCCGGGACGGCTGGGGGGGGCTGCCCGAGGCTCCGTGGGTACCGCGGGGCGGGGCGGGGGGGGGGCGGGGGCGCGGCGGGGTGGGTACCTTCGTGCCCTGGTGGAAGTCGTCGATGGACCGCGAGCCCATGAAGGGGAACTGCATGTGCGTGTGTGTGTCGATGCCTCCGGGCAGGACTAGCTTGCCGGCGGCGTCGAGGACCCGCAGCCCCGCAGGAGCGCCCCCGGGAGGCAGCAGGTCGTGCCCGAGCGCCCGCACCACGCCGTCCTCCACCAGCACGTCGGCCACCTCCGAGAAGTCGTTGTTGACCACGCGACCCCCGCGGATCAGGAGCCGCGAGGGCGCCGCCATGGCGAAGGGCGCGCGGGGTCCTACCCGGCCGGGGCTGCGCGCAGGGGCGGGGCTGGGCTGGGCTGGGCTGGGCGGGCTGGGGGGTGCCCTCCTGCAAGGTCCCCACCGACAGCTCCCGAGCTCTGGCTCGGGCTGCAAATCCGGAGCCCAGCGGCCTGGCGGGTTTATGACCTGGCGGCTTACGCGGCTCCACCCCCGGGAAGGCTGGGCTGGAGCCCAAAGGCCGAGATTGAACAGGTCGGCATGGTCCTTGCACACTCAGACCCCAAGTATTCTGCCCCCTGAGTTGAGGTATCCACCCAGGCTTCAGAGTCATTGGAAGGGAAAGATCTTGGAGTTTTAAGAGAAAGGGACATGCGTTT
Organism: Symphalangus syndactylus; assembly: GCF_028878055.3. NCBI lineage: Eukaryota > Metazoa > Chordata > Mammalia > Primates > Hylobatidae > Symphalangus > Symphalangus syndactylus. Next base: position 103,221,163 of record NC_072429.2, read on the forward strand.
TTCATAAGATTAGGTGCTAAAGGGAAAGAAATCCACCTCACCCTTTCCCTTGGTTGGGGATGTGTTTGTACCAAAAGACAGATCCAGAGGGAGAAAGAAAGCAAGAACCATCACTAGAAGCAGCAACAAAAATACCCAAACCCACCCAAGCCAGAACAGAGCCAATCGATCTGGGTTTCCTTTTAAATGTTCTTAAGCCAGGAGCAAATTATCATATAATCCCAGTAATTGGCAGACACAGGGAAGGATCAGAGTAAAATATCTAATGTATTTGAAAGAAAACGACTTGGTGTCAACTATTCTCCACGTTTTAATGATACAACACATACCAGCAAGTGTTTCTTGGAAAATAACCGGTACTGTAACTCTAAAGATTTAAATTTCTACTCCCAGCTTTTCCACAAAACCAGTTTAGAGATCTTCAGTTAAATCTTTTATTCTCTTGGTTCCTCAGTTTTCTTACATATAAAATTGAGTAATACTTGTTCTTGCCTTCCATATTTGCTTTGAGAAGCAAGTATGATGATGGCTGTGAATACACCCTAATAAAGTGGGAAGCGCCATGCAAATTCACTTAAATACTGGCTTTGTAAGGACTACAAAGCTTACCTGACTAGGGGGATTGGCTAGAGGGCTAAGTGAGAAAGATAAACCACATTTCCACCCTCAAGTAGCTAACAGCCAACAGTGACACACATACATACTTCAATATATAAAACAGAACATTCTATCTTTGAGAAGGGATAAAGATAAGAATTTAGAGGAAAGAGTGAGTTTATTTCTGGCTTAAAGAAATCAGATATGGAAGATTTGTGAAGAGGTATTTGAATTAGGATACAGAGAATGTGAACACGCAGAGGTGAGTGGTGGGAAGAGGACATGGTACTCCAGGTAGAGTGAACAGGGCGTGTAAAGGCACAGAGAGGGTGAAGGAATGCACTCCCTGTGGTTAAGCTACGAGGGAGAGGCTTACACTGAATCCTGGACCATCCCTTTGCTTATAGGGGAGGAGGAAGAAGAGACAGAGTGGTCAGAGAGAAGGGAGACCACAGGTCTGTGTGATGGAAGGCAGGAATGCAGAATTTTAATAAGGGCAACAGGATGGAATCTTGCAGAAGGGTTATGAAGGGTCATGGGGAGGTGGGGTAGACATCTGCTGACCAGGCATATATTCTCGTACTTATTCTGGTAACAGTCCCTGGCATTTCTTTGGTGGGAAATCCTCTGCCTGAAGTCTCAGAACACTTGTTTTGGAGAAACTGATGGTGAGAGACAGGACTAGCTGGATTTCCCAGGCTAAGAATTCCTAAGCCTAGCTGGGGAAGGTGACTGCACCTACCTTTAAACATGGGGCTTGTATCTCAGCTCACACCTGACCAATCAGGTAGTAAAGAGGGCTCACTAAAATACAAATTAGGCTAAAAGCAGGAGGTAAAGAAGTAGTCAAATCACGTATCACCTGAAAGCACAGGGAGAGGAACAATGATCAGGATATAAACCCAGGCATTCCAGCAGGGAGCGGCAACCCCCTTTGGGTCCTCTCCCATTGTATGGGAGCTCTGTTTTCACTCTATTAAATTTTGCAACTGCACACTCTTCTGGTCTGTGTTTGTTACGGCTTGAGCTGAGCTTTTGCTCACAGTCCACCACTGCTGTTTGCTGCCGTCACAGACCCGCCGCTGACTTTCCACCCCTCTGAATCCAGCAGGGAGTCCGCTGCGCTCCTGAACCAGCGAGGCGCCCATTGCCGCTCCCTTTCAGGCTAGAGGCTCGCTATTGTTCCTGCATGGCTAAGTGCCCGGGTTCTTCCTAATCTAACTGAACACTAGTCGCTGGGTTCCGTGGTTCTCTTCCGTGACCCACGTTTTTCTAATAGAGCTATAACACTCACTGCATGACCCAAGGTTCCATTCCATGGAATCCATAAGGCCGAGAACCCCAGGTCAGAGAACAAAAGGCTTGCTGCCATCTTGGGAGCGGCCACCACCATCTTGGGAGCCTAAGAACAAAGACCCGCCCGTAACAATGGGACCTCTAGCTCTGCGACTGAGCTCTCACCTAGACTCTTCCAATCATGGCAGGGAATCCTCAAACCACAGTGATGATACAGGGATGGACACATGCTCCAAACTGACTTCTCATGTCCAAGAAGTGAGTGCAGGCTGGGCGCGGTGGTTCACGCTTGTAAGCCCAGCACTTTGGGAGGCCGAGGCGGCGGATCATGAGGTCAGGAGATCGAGACCACGGTGAAACTCCGTCTCTACTAAAAATACAAAAAATTAGCCGGGCGTGGTGGCGGGCGCCTGTAGTCCCAGCTACTCAGAGAGGCTGAGGCAGGAGAATGGTGTAAACCCGGGAGGCGGAGCTTGCAGTGAGCCGAGATCGCGCCACTGCACTCCAGCCTGGGCGACAGAGTGAGACTCTGTCTCAAAAAAAAAAAAAAGAAGTGAGTGCAGATGCCAAGACTTCTTACTTATAGGTTGAGCAGACAAGAGGCTTGTTCTTTCCTCTTGGACTTGAATTCTGGGGAGTGTAAACAAGGGGCTTCTGGGAGCCTTCTAGACAACACAGAGAAATAGCCCTTCTGTAAACAGAGCCAACACCAAGAACAGGAAGGAGAGACGGAGAGAGGCTGGGTTCTCCTGACACTGAGTTCCTGAATCCCACCATGCCTAAAGCCCCCTCCCCTAGACTTCCCACTTTTGGCTTAAGCTGATTTGAGTCTTTTGTCACTTGCAGGGTCCACTGACAGACACTGGGAAGATACCTTCTTCATGTTTCGAGACAAGGTGGGCACATGTGACCTCAGAGATGGCATTTTCAATAGTGGAATGTGAGGTATTATTATTGCCAAATCTCCTAAAGCTTCAGCTTACACAAACCTCAAAATAATTAAAAATTAGAAAGCATCAGTAATTTAAAGTTCCGTAGATTTGGCTGTCAAGCCAGGAACAAGAAACCCAAGGAGGTTATGCAATTATTGTCAAGGGACCTTTGTGTAAGGGTGAAAGGGGTAATTATAAACATAATGAAATTTCTACAAGCTGTACAAGTAAGCACCACCTTAGGAAAATAAGATTGGATGTCAGTGCAGTTGTGCCATCCTTTCTGCAATTGTCCAGATTAATGATTTCAAAGGTTTCTTTTATCTTACACAGTTTACATCGTGAAATGCCCTGTAGCACAACACAAAACAAACTTCCCACATTTAATTAACCCAAACTTTTATCAGAAAAGGGGACATGTAGAATGCCACCGAAGCACGAGGAAATGGCTCACTGAGATTCACTGACAGCCATAAAAGAGACAGGGGGGTAGTTTTAGGGATAAATGTTAGCTCACAGAACAGAAGGGGCTTTGCCACTTTCTGACCATCATTCCCGCACACTAGCCTGCAGTGGCTGAGCCTGGACAAACCGGCTCAGTGGGGGAAGCTTGTTCTCAGCACACACTCACCTTCATTTTCATTGTCCTACACAGCCTCCTCCTTACCCAGACACTCCAGGCCCTCCGTGGGCAGTAAACAAGAATCAGGGGACACAATGTTGTCATTGGGAGAATGGTGGGATGCAGCGCTTCTGCTGTTCTTCATTCTTCTTGCTGGGGAGAGCGTCAGTTGCATTGACGAAAATATCAAGGATGTCTGAGAACATATTACCCCTCAGAGGAATAGTTTTAAAGAAGCATTTTACAGGATGGTTACAAAGATTGTCAGTGCTTAACCCATGAAAACACACCTATCTGGAAGTGTAGGTGAGGGTGATTTGGCAAGAAGAGCGTCCCATCCCTACTTGATGGTCTACAGGGAGAGAAAGCCTGGAGGAGCAAGCAGGTGACTTCCTTCACTGAGTGGTTGAGATTTTGAGAAACAAGTCCACCAGGGTCAGTTGTATTTCAGTCTTCGGCTATCCTGGAGGAGCCAAGTTTGCCTTCCCTTTGCTCGTGACCCTCTCCACTCCTACTAGAGGCTCCTGTGAGCTGGGAGAGGTTTTTAGGCTGTTGTTTCCACCCAGTGGAAGAGTTCTCTGGGGCACAGGGAAGGAATGGTGAGGGTGGGTGACTGAGACTGAGCAAGGAGAGTTGGGTGTCTCAAAGCAGTGCAGGTGCACCAGCATCTGTGGAAACTCCAATTCCCTGGACCACTGAGGGATAGAATTCCCTGGCAGGGTAATGTATTTATACTTGAATCAATGATGAAAGTAGGAGTTGGGAAAGGTAGATGGCATGGAAAGGGTGGAAGAAAATTGAATGAGGAAATAGTAATCTAATCTAATAGTAATCTGATGCCAGCTTCTGCTGAGAGCTTGGACAAGTCACTTAATGCTCAGGGTCTCTGCCTCCTCCACAACTAGGTTGGCAAAAGCTTGTAAGACCCACACTTCCCACTTTTATAATTTTAAGATTCTCTGAATGGATAGTTCCTGGTGTAGTCCTGGAATTACACTCTTCCCAGATTCAGATGAGTGAATTGGGAACCAAGTAAATCTTGCCTTCTGGATTCAGAACTATTTTATTCCTGGTCCTTCCACTGGGGCCTAGGGGATCTCCTAGGAAAGGAGCAACATACAGAGTGTAAAACCTACAGTCATGGGGATGGGGCGGTGATGCTTGGTGGGACTGGTTTTAAAGTCCTCAGACTGAAGAGCAGGTATGGCATTTTAATCACTGCTCAGAATTAACATGCACGATAGGCAGGGATGGTCACCCCAACTCTGGGGGGCCATGGAGAGAGCTGGCCCACTATACAACTCCAGCGGATAGTGTCCCTGAAGCACCACTCCTGGGCAGAAGGAGAAAATGGTACCAGCGACAGTAGCTAAGTACACATAATGTACCAGCGACAGTAGCTAAGATTTGTCCAGCACTAACATCAAGTTAGTACTGGACCAAGATTTTTACGTGCATTATTTTACTTAATCCTCACAATTCTTTGAGCTAAGTACTGTTTTTCCCTTTAACAGATGAGCTTTTTAAGGTCAAATGATTTGTCCAAGATCACATGGCAGGCAAGGCTTTCCTTCTGGAACCTGTCATTTACCCACTATGCAACTCCACGCTCCAAAGCCACGTCCAAATCCTGGCTGCACCTGGGCCTCAGATTAAGTAAGTGAATCAATGATGATCCCGGAATGAAATCTGACATCGTGGACATTACCTTCAGACTTTGCTCACTTCTGTCTGCTGCTTCCAGGCTGGTTCATTTAGTCATCTCAATATTGTAGAGCCAGTCTATGTGTTTGCTGAAGTGATCAATGTCATCGGTGTTCAAAAAAATTATAAAGCAGTCCTTTTTATAATAAATTAACAAATTTGGTGGGACCAGATTCAACACACCAACACTGAACTGCCCAGGGGAAGAACTTTCAGATATGCTATTGTGTAACTCCAAGAAATTCAAGGAAATACTTATTTAAAAGTTCCTATTTCCAATATTGTCTGGTATTACATGGTGGTGGTATTATTTTTTGGTTGTTTGCTTGTTTTTTGTTAAAGATATTCTGATGCTAAACAGGCAGTTTCAAGCATATCCTGGAGAAGCTGGCTCTAGCAGTGTAGAGTAAGTCCTCCCTGATCCTCAGGGGACACACTGTGGATAGTACCGAAACTGCAGATAGTACCAAACTTGATTGCCATCAACTGGAACACGTTTCTGTTCATATCTTCCACAAACTTAATGCCTTTTCCATCTTAACTAAGCACTCATCCACCACACACCATAGCTGTAACTCTTGTGGTCTGAGGAGCAACAGCAAAACTAGCACTAATTTCTTTTTTCCTTGTTCACAATTTCATGCATAGAAGTTTTGTTCTTACCGTAGATCTCAGCAACCTCAGTATATGATTTTTTTCTTTCCTTATTAAGTGAACTTTTACTATTTCACTTAAAGAAAACACTTTTCTGCTTCTCTTTAGTGTATCAGAATTGCCAGTATCACTACTCTTGTGCTTTGGGGCCAATATGAAGTAAAATAATGGTGACTTGAACGTGAGCACTGCGATACTGGAACAGCCAATTTGATAACTGAAATGGCTACTGAGTGACTAGTGGGTGGGCAGCCTCTACAGCGTGGGTATGCTAGACAAAGGGAGGATTCCCATTTTCAGACCCAGGTTAACTGTGGGCAACGAAACCTTGGAAAGTGAAATCAGGTATAAGTGGGAGGACTAAGTATATTAGTTTTATGGCTGCTCTAACAACTTATCACAAACTGGGTGGCTGGAAAGAACACAGACTTATTTGCTTACATTTATGGATGCCAGAAGTTCAAAATTAGCTTCGGTGGGCTAAAGTCAAGGTGTTAGCAGGGATGATTCCTTCTGGAGGCTCTGAATGGAAGAATCTGTTTCCTTGACTCTTCCAGCTGTTGGTGGCCGCTGGCATTTATTGGCAGTGGCCACATCACTTCATTCTTCCATAATCACATTACGGTTGCCTCTGTAACCACATTGCCTTCTCCTCTTCTATGTCAAATCTCGCTCAGTCTCCTTCTTTTAAGGATGCACGTGATTACATTTAGGGCTCACCTGGATAATCCAGGATAATCTCTCCATTTAAAAAATCCTTATCTTAATCACTTCTTGGGAGTCCCTTTTGCCATATAAGGCAACATTCACAGGTTCCAACGATCAGGATCTGGATATCTTTGGGGGCTATAATTTAGCCTATCATAGTGCCTAACATTGTTCCCCTTGAACAAAAGGATGCTGCCTTTGTTAAGAAATGACAAAGAAACACCAGGCTCTGCTCAAAAGTTTGTCTACCCATCCTGCCAGCAGCACTCACTTGTACCCACAGAAACTCTCCTACTCCTTTAACTCACTCATATTGAGTCATAATTTCCAAGTTGTTTTGAATTTTTTAGCAAAATATATTCCAGCATATAATAAACTTTAGGGGAATAATGAAAGTGTTCCCTTGATTAGAAAAAATATAATAAAGCAAAATAAAATTAATAAATAGGCTTGTACTTGGGAGCCAGACTGATCTGGAAGTGAACTCTGACTTTATTATCTGTTACCTGTGATTCTTTGATAAGTTTCTTAACTACTCTTAAGCTCTTGTTTCCCCCTAATGGTGCTTCTCATCCATAGGGTGGCTGTAAACTTTTAATGAGATATTCATTTAAAGCCCACGGCACAGTGCTTGCTATATATTATTAGCAAAACCAACTATGTTACTCCCATATTTCAGCAACTTTCTTTTCATTAGTAGCTATAACTTTTACATATGAGATACACATGCTTATGAAATGCTTCTTCTGATCTTGAGAATTAAGAAGCAAGATTATTTAGCATTAACAAAATACTTGGAATTTTTCTACATAGATCAGAGTTTGAATACCGTATTATATATTTTATTTTTTAATAAAAATAGACTAAAATACATGGAGTAAAAGTCATCTTTAAGAAGCATAGAGTTCTGTGAATCTTGATGACAACAAAAAAACCAGTTATGTAACCACCACCGTAATTAAGGTAGAGAACATTTCCACGACCCCAAAATAGTTTCCTTGTGCCCTGCTTAGAGTCAATCCTCTCCCCAACAAATCCTGGCCCCTGGCAACTACAAATCTATTATTTGTGTTTTATTTTGTTTAAAAAGAAAATTTAACTTTAGGCTTGGATATAAAGCAAGCTGCAGGATATCTGCAGAGGAAGAGATTACCTACTTTGGTTTTAAACGTTGTCTGCGACTTGGCAGCACTGTTCCTGTCCCCTACATATAAAACAAAAATTCTTAATGACGTCAAGGTCTAAAGTGAAAGGTTCACCTCACTGGGATTCACTGCAACTTTTTCAGGAGCCCTGGGAGGCCCTAGGCCAGAACCACAGCTAGGGCTGGAGCAGGGAGAGCAGGCACTGTTTCAGAACCCTCACAACACTGCATCTAAGTTATGTAGACGAGACACTGGTGAGGCTCTGATGACCCAGATGTTGGTGGAATCAGTGTAAGCAAGACTTTGAGATACAGAGAAAGGCAGTCATGGTGTGCCCCTTTTTACCTGCACTTCTTCCCACTCTCCTTGAAGTGAGAACCTTTCTACCTCTGCATCACTGTCTATGGGATCGCATTTCACTACACTTGCGTTTCTCTAATATAAATGGAAGGTAATGGAGTTACCTTCCTTCTTCATGAAAAACGTGATTCACATTATACAAATACTTCTTGAGAGAAAATTATTTTTGCTGTAAGAGATATTCATGTAGAACTACACATGAAGTGTATAGTTACATATAACATATAAACACAGTAAATATTGTAGGTCAAGAATAACACCTGACTGCCCATCTGTTACATAACCATGTATTTAAGGGCATTAATCTGTGAACTTCTGGGAAACAAAACTGTATCATATATTTTTGTATTCAAAGACCTATAACCTATTGTAACAGCAGTGCAAAAAGAGTAACTCACTAACTTTTCATTTTTGCCTTATCAACATTCCAATATGGGGCTCTATGTAGGGATTTTAGTGTTTGATCTATATTAATAAGGACACAGATCAGATTTTTCTTCTAGCCTTTTTTTTTTTTTTTTTTTTTGAGACGGAGTCTCACTGTGTCTCCCAGGCTGGAGTGCAGCCTCACTGCAGCCTCAACCTCTCAAGCTCAAGAGATCCTCCCACCTTAGCCTCCCGAGTAGCAGGGACTACAGGTGTGTGCCACCACATTCAGCCAATTTTTAAATTATTTGTAGAGACGAGGTTTCCCTGTGTTGCCCAGGCTGGTCTTGAAGTCCTGGGCTCAAGTGATTCTCTGACCTCAGCTTCCCAAAGTGCTGGGATTACAGGTGTGAGCCACTGTGCCTGGCCCAGGAGTCTTTTTAAACTCCTTTAGAACTCCAAACTCACCTTTAGTATCATTCACTTTTCATTTCAAGGAAGTTCAACTGAGTGTTACAAAAAACAAGTTATTAAACAAATTGTGTTGCAAAATATGTAAGGGTAAGGCTGGAATAAACCACTAGATGGCTTCTTGAAAAGACTATTTGGTTTGTTCAGCAATTTGTCATCAAAAAAGTGTCACTCCTGATGATTTTGCATCTATATTGACATATAGTTGTTATCCTTTCTTCAAAATTGGAAAGGAAAGTAGTTTCTTTGATCCCTTTGAATACGACTACTGCATCCTTTTGTGCACACTAAGTTATAAGTCCAGTTTTATATTATAAAAGTATAACTTTTTAGATTTATACAATGTATTCTTCACATTAAGCAAAGTTTTCACATCATGATTAAAAGAAAATACAGATCGAGCATATTATTTACTTCAAAAAAAGTTTACTAATGGGAGTTCCTTAAATAATAAGCTTCCATCTTACATTTCCAATATTATGTAGTTCACATACACTTGATTTACACATTCCTGTTCAGGCATTTAACTCTCACATCGATTATACTTGAATACATTGATTATACCTGATGTATGTAGACTTGAACATTTGGGGAAATATCAAAATGTTAGTGACACATACAATAAGGAAATAAGTAACCAGTTTTATTTAGAGATAGAGAAAGAGAAAGAATAAAGTTATTCCATCAGACTCTAACTATGAAATATCTTTAAAATTCTTCTTTCATTCCTCCATCTGACATTTTCCCCCCTTTCCTTAACATCTATTTATTCCTATCTACATTTCCCTCTGGGAAAAGATTATGGTACATAGGGAATTTGCATAAATGACTTTTTAAAAATAAGGCATTTTTATTCTTATAAACATTTGGATTTTCTTTGCAATGAGTCTTTCATGGGAACAAGAAAAAATATAAATTAGAAATGAAGTGAAGATGCATAATTACTAAAGGTAATAATTCTTCATTTATTGTAGTTCAAGTCAAGCAGTCTTCAAGGGGAAAGAAACTTTCAGGGCCATAGCTTTGTGCTTAGAGCTAAATGGGCTTGGACTTTAAGAGAAAAGAAAAAAGTTAAATGCACTATAAGTATTCTTCCAGTTGGCAGAAATAATTCAGTGTTTTTAATAATATTCATATTTGTTTTGGATATTGTCTTATCCCCAGTGCCAGAACTTGTCTCGCCCCTAGTATTTGCAGTGCTCAGGGCAGGAATATGGATGGCAAACACTTGTCCCTTCTCTTCCTATCCCCGGCCCTGTTCTGCACCATGAGAGGCCTTGTGCTCGTGCATGTGGACACCGCAGCCTGCCTAGCCACAGTCCATCCAAGCTCCTCACTCCCCTGGGGCCTGGGATATTCATGCTAACAGTTCCATCCAGCCCCAGGAAGATAGATCCCAGGAAGACACGAGGGAGGTCCCGCATGTGGACTTAGGCCACTTGGATGGGAAAATCTGGGATTCTGGGTACCAAGAGTGTGGTCTAGAAGTGGAGGGAGAAAGAGCAGCACTCATGTCTCCATAACTCTGTGAATTCCTTGCCTCTTAGGGAGGCATGTGGTGCGGAGAGCCAGGGAAAGGCGCTCTCAAGCAGGACTCCGGTGCTTGAAGTCAAGAGTAGTAATCATCAGAACAATGCCTGGCGTGTGGCATTCCCCCCATCAATGTTTATGGAATAGTCAGTTATTGAATTTGAATATGCTTGGCACTGGACTATAAAGCCCTTGCATATATGATTTTATCACTACAGGAAGTCCATGAAGTAGGAAATATTACCTCAATCTTACAGATGTACAAGCTATGGCTCAGAGCGGTTACTGCCAAAGTAAGTTACTTTGATCAAATTTTAATATCAATGGTACCTGCAACCACTACCCTCACTACGTTATGGTGTTTTTTTTTTTTTTTTGATGGAATTTCGCTCTTGTTGCCCAGGCTGGAGTGCAATGGCACAATCTTGGCTCACCGCAACCTCTGCCTCGTGGGTTCAAGTGATTCTCCTGCCTCAGCCTCCCGAGTAGCTGGGATTACAGGCATGCGCCACCATGCCCGACTAATTTTGTATTTTTAGTAGAGACAGGGTTTCTGCATGTTGGTCAGGCTGGTCTGGAACTCCCGACCTCAGGTGATCTACCTGCCTCGGCCTCCCAAAGTGCTGGGATTACAGGCGTGAGCCACTGTACTCAGCCCTATGTTTTTGACTAAAGGAAGACGAATGGTATTTTCTGCAACTCTGTTTATTTATTTATGTATTTATTATTTATTTATTTTTGAGATGGAGTCCCGCTCTGTCTGCCAAGCTGGAGTACAGTGGCATGATCTTGGCTCACTGCAACTTCCATCTCCCGGGTTTAAGCGATTCTCTTGTCTCAGCCTCCCAGGTAGCTGGGACTACAGGCACATGCCACCACACCCAGCTAATTTTTGTATTTTTAGTACAGACAGGGTTTTGCCATGTTGGCCAGGCTGGTCTCGAACTCCTAACCTCAGGTGATCCACTCATTTTGGCCTCCCAAAGTGCTGGGATTATAGGAGTGAGCCACCATGTCTGGCCGGTATTTTCTGTAACTTTAGTTTCATAAAGCAACTACTTGTTTCCTGCAGAATAAGCAAGGTTATTTATAGCGGAATAGCTAGATCTAATTCTAAAAGCAAACAGAAAAAAAGGGATATTATTTGTATTTTTGTTCTCTGATCTTTTAAACACAGCTTTATTGAGCTATAATTTACATGCCATAAAGCTGACCCATTTAGGGTGTACAACGTAATGGTTTTTAGTACATTTACAGAGTTTTACAACATTCATTTGATCTAATTTTAGAACATTTTCATCATATCAAAAATAAACCTTGTATCCATTGGCGAAACAGCATTATTATTCCCCTCAGGTTGACTAGCCTATAGACAAGTTCCTTCCTGATTATAGGTCCCTGACCTCCCTTTTCTTAGAGCATTTACTTTAGAAAACTTGTAATTGAAAATTATTTGCTCCTTTGAAATGAAGATAGATCCTCTTCCAGCTTCTTGCCAGTTTAATAACCCAAGTGTCTCTTTCTCAAGGACCTGGAGCCATTCCTTCAAATGTAATCAAGTTAGCTCATGCCCCTATCTCCCAGTCTCTGTGGAAGGGTAGGAGCCTAACTTCACTAAGTACAAATTAGCAAGCACAGTTGGCCTAATTACGCTGACCAACCTCCCCTTCTACATCCTCCAGGACTTTTCCACTAGCTCACCCCAGCACTTCCAAACCTGCTCACCTTTTGTTTCAGCACACTTGAGTTTGATCTCTCCCCTTATTTTAATAGTCTTAGAAAAGTCTTCCTTGACTGTTTAACTGTGTAGCACAATTTTCCTCTGACACCCACCTCCTTCCAAATTCCTTTAGCCTTCCTTAGCCCTGAGCAACTACTGATCTACTTTTTGTCTCTATAGATTTGCCTCTTCTGAACGTTTCATATAAATGGGATTATACAATTTGTGTTTTTTTGTAACTGGCTTTTTTCACGTAGAGTGTTTTTGAGGTTCATCGCACAGCATTCCTTTTTGTTGCCAAATAATATTCCATTGCATGAATATATCACATTTTGTTTGTTCATTTATTAGGTGATGGCCATTTGCCTTGTTTCCACTTTTCGGCTCTGGTGAATAAGGTTGTCATGAACATTTGTGCACAAGTTTTTGTGTGGATACGTTTTTATTTCTCTTGGGTATATACCTAAGAGTGGAATTTCTGGGTCATACGGTAACTCTACATTTAACTTTTGAGACACTGCCAGACTGTTTTACAGAGCAGCTGCACTGTTTTACATTCCTACCAGCAATGTATGAGGGTTCCAGTTTCTCCACATCCTCACCAATGCTTGTTATTCCCTGTCTTTTTTATTACAGCCATCCCAATAATTGCGAAGTGGTTGTTTTCTAATATTTTTATATTTTTTGTAAAGCAAATATGATTCCAAAATAAAACATAAATCCTTACTATGAGGCTATAACATTTAAAATAGAAAATTAAATCCCTCAATTCTATAAGTGAAAATACAATAAAGAATTAGTTCAACTTCCAAGAGCTATACTGCTTCCAATCCCAATGATGGAGGTACTTATTGATGCTTCTTCTTCTGCTATTTGTGTGGATAAGAACATCCATCACATATTTGTTCTGGGGATTAGAAACAAAGTACATAAGGCATCTAGTATGAGGGCTCGTACTCAGGAAGTACCAATAGATGCTTATGTTTACTCAAAAGCAAGGAATTGGTTACAAACAGTTGCTTTGCACACTTGGCTAACAACTCTTTTTAATTAAAACAATTTCTTTAGAGACAAGGCTTTGCTTTGTCACCCAGGCTGGAGTGCAGGGATGCTATCATAGCTTACTGCCGCCTCGACCTCCTGGGCTCAATTGATCCTCCCACCTCAGCCTCCCAAGTAGCTGGGATTACAGGCACTTGCCATTATGCCTGCCTAGCTAATTTATTTTTACTTTTAGTAGACAAGGGTCTCGCTATGTTGCTCACGTTGGTCTCAAACTCCTGGCCTCAAGCAATCCTCCCTCCTCATCCTCAGCCTCTCAATGTGTTGGGATTACAGGTGTAAGCCACCAAGCCCAGCCTTTGACTAATTACTCTAATGGCAACATGAGATAGAGAAATGGAAATTAGGTTGTATGGTAAAATCTCAATAAAAAATGTCAATGTGCAAAGTGCCACCAAAGGAAATAGGAACAGGATGTAGCTAAAACTCACGAAATGAAAATCCCCCCATCGATAAGGGGGGATACCTGTCAAGACCCCCAGTGGGTGCCTAAACTGAGGCTAGTACCAAACTCTTCCTATATATACTATGCACATAATTTTTTCCTTCTTCACAATTTCACACATAGATTTGTTCTTATAGACCTTAGCAACCTCAGCCTACAATTTTTTTCTTTCCTTGTTAAGCGGAGAACTTCCAACGTTTAACTTAACACATTTTCCGGCTTCTCTGTGGCATATCCAAATTGCCAACATCATTACTCTTGTGCTTTGAGGCCAATATGAATAGTAAAATACGAGTGACTTGAACTCAAGCACTGTGATACCACAACAATTGATCTGATAACCAAGACCACTATTAAGTGACCAGGGGCATGCAATGTCCACAGTGTGGAGAAGCTGGACAAAGGGAGGATTCACATCCTGCATGGAATGAAGCTGGATAGCATGAGATTTCATCACAGTACTCAGAACAGCACACAATTTAAACCTTATGAATTACTGATTTCTGGAATTTTCCATTTAATATTTTCAGACCAAGGTTGACTGTGGGTAACTGAAACCACAGAAGGTGAAACCTCAGACAAGGTGGGGACTGTTGTACAAAATTTATATTTAAGGTAACTCAGACTTTGGAAAACTAAATCTATAAGGAATTTCCAGGGTCACTTGAAATCAGAGCTCAGCAGTAATATAGAAATATCTTAAAAAGCTGCTCCCATTATAATGCAATTGAGAATATTCCATTGAATATTGTTTACATGTTGCTTTTTATCATAACTTCTGTTATTATTACGAGCTCAACATATGTTGCTAAGCCCACAGGAAGTAGCCATGTCTTTTCTGTTCTAGGGCTCCATGGAAGTTCTTTATTTTGGCTTCTGTAAATAATAAAAAGGAGTGTGCCAAGATATCACTCTACCTTTGTTTAGTGAATTCAGTTTTCATTGAGATACAGCCAAAAGTTGCCCTGTAACCAAGAAAACAGGACAGTGGCTATTGTAAGAAACCTGCTGTTTCAGAAAGCTCTAGTAATACACAAAATGCTTAATACATGGTATAGGGGAGCTCTTTTAAAAGACTTTTATTTTGGAAAGTGAATCTATGATATTGACAATTAAAATTTGTTTTCACTCTCTATGTGTAAACCTCCAGGAAAGGCTTCTGCATATTTTTTTTCTTGCTTTTTTAAAAATTTGATCCTTTCACTGGTAACCCTTAAGGGTAGGTGTGATCCCATTTTCCAGATGAGACAAGAAAATCAAGTGATTTATTCAGTTACAAAACTCTAGGCGGGGTGCTGTGGCTCACACCTGTAATCCCAGCACTTTGGGAGGCCGAGGTGGCTGGATCACGAGGTCAGGAGTTGGAGACCAGCCAGACCAACATGGTGAAACCCTGTCTTTACTAAAAATACAAAAATTAGCTGGGCGTGGTGGCATGCATTTGTAATCCCAGCTACTCAGGAGGCTGAGGCAGGAGAATCACTTGAACCCGGGAGGCGAAGGTTGCAGTGAGCCAAGATCACACCACTGCACTCCAGCCTGGGTGACAGAGGGAGACTCCATCTAAAAAGAAAACCTCTTTAGTAGTGGACACAGAATTCAAATTGTGATGTGCCTGACTCCAAAGCCCATGCTTTTCCATCTCACTGTACTCTATTACTTCTCTTTAGTAAAGCTTCCAAGTCACTTTTTGGGGGATATTAAGCTTTTTGGGGTTTGAGCTTCCTTCCAACATATGGGAGAATCTGCCCTAATTGACACCTCAGTATCCTTACTGGAAAACACTCTAAGCAAATTCTCATTTCATTCTCAGTAAACCAGGTGTGTCCTAGGTAGACAGAAGGCGACTTGGTCCTGTGATGTTCTAACACTAGTTTTCAAATTGTATTAATCCCTAAAACCCTTTGTTCAAATGAAATCTTGCAGGAAAGTCCAACATATAAGTAGAATTCTGTTAGGAGAACACAAGGATGAGCAGTTTATTGAGAGAACCCATCAACTGGAGCTACATTGACAGAGCACCTACATTGATTGAACTCATTGATTGAGCTCCATTGATATGTGCCTCCTCATCACTGTTTGCTGCATTCACATCATCTCATTTAATCCTCTACTCCACCGTTACTATTCCTGACTTAAGAGCCAGTAGACTGGTTAAGAAGGTTACTCCATGGGTAACTGAGAAGCCTACCAGTTGCTTAAATACATACAGGTTTATTTTTTTCATGGAACTAGAAGTCCAGAGATAGCCAGGCCAAGGTTGATACAACTGCTCAGTGAAATCAGGCCTTTTCTCTTCCTTTTCCATCACCCTTAAAATGAGGCTTTTCTTTTCATGGATACTGGTATGCAATTAGCAGTGTTTGCTACAACAAGGTAACAACGTGATCTGAAAAACATCCGGATCTAGGAGTTCTGTAAAGACCTCACTTTAGTTCCGTCACTAAGGTAACTTCCTTGGGCCCCCTGAACTCTGCAGGATCCTTTCATTTGTGTCTGCTTGGTCTTGGAATTCTATTAACTTACCACAAGTGGGCTGTTACCCTTTCTTCTCCCCTGCTCTCTTATTGACCTTTGTTCTGGGTTGCAATTCAGTTTCATGATCCCAGGAATAAGCACACATAAAAAATGGAAAATCATCTGTTTCCGTTTCTCTTCAGAAACCACTATTATTTTAGAACTTTTCATGTACAATAGCTTATTTAAATGTAAGCTTCAGAGATTTTTTTTTTGAGACGGAGTCTCGCTCTGTTACCCAGGCTGGAGTGCAGTGGTGTGATCTCGGATCACTGCAACCTCCACCTCCTGGGTTCAAGCAATCCTCCCGCCTCAGCCTCCCAAGTAGCTGGGATTACAGGCATGCACCACCACACCCGGCTAATTTTTGTATTTTTAATAGAGACAGGGTTTCACCATGTTGGCCAGGCTGGTCTTGAACTCCTGACCTCAGGTGATCTACCCACCTGGCCTGTCAAAGTGCTGGGATTACAGGCATAAGCCACCTTACCTGGTCAGATGTTTTAACATTTAAACAATTACAATAATAGCAAAGAGTTATACAGCACCTACTATGAGCCAAGAGCTGCTATGTATATATTACAATGCTGTTCCAAGAGCATTATGTATATTAATTTGTTTGATTCTCCAGTAGCCCTATTATCCCCATTTTACAGATGAAGAATGGAAGTACAGGGTGATTGACTTCCTGAAGGGCACATGCCAGTAAGGAGTTGGACAGAAATTAGAATCCAGGCAATCTGACTCCAGATTTTTACCCACTATACTGTTGCTTCTAAGCAATTTAAAAATAAAAATTTTATAGGTTACAACATGTTGAAATATTAATACAAATTATTTTAAATGTAGATAAATAAATGCTAATCTTTAAATTTTACCAACTGCCTAAATATGTTTATTTAAAATTGCATCAATGCTGTGATTTCTGACTGAATATGCTAAGGCAAATTGTTTTATCCTTGTATGTAATAAACAGATAGGAGATACACATACATGCCTGACACGACAGTGGAGCTAATTTTATATCCTTTTAGCAAATAAATTTCTAAGGCTGTAAAACTTTTTCTACTTAAAATATTAATAATGGCAACTTAATGTTTCTTGCTATGTATTAGGTACTGTGCTGGGGTAAAGATGGAATGACTTATCTGCTATTCCTTTTATTTAGAGGTGAGTCTATTTCTTTTCCTACTGAATCTGGGTTGGCCAGTGATTTGACAAGTAGAATGTGGCAGAAGTATTACGTTGGTGCAAAAGTAATTGCCAGTTTTGCCATTGAAAGTAATGGTGAAAGTCGCAATTACTTTTGCACCAACCTAATAACATTCTAGGATGTCTGAGACTCTGTCATAAGAGCCTTGCAGCTTCTGTATACTGGAACATTCATTCTTGGGTCCAGCTTCCATGCTCTAAGGAAACATAAGCAACCTTGAGGAGACTCACATGAAGAGGATTCTAGGCTCCTGGCTGAGCACCCAGCCAACAGGCAGCACAAACCTGCCAGTCACTCAGGTGAGCTCTTTGGGGAGTATATTCTCCAATTCCAGCAGAGGCCAAGAGGAGCAGAATGAGCCAATACCACTGAGCTCTGCCCACATTATTGATTTGTGAGAAAACTGAATGATTGTGGTTGCTTTAAGCACAAAGTTTGCAGGTAGTTTTTTATGCAGCAATAGATGGACAGAACAAGTGCTAAGGCCTTTACAAATGTTATCTTTATTCCTCACAATGATCTTATGAAAAAGCTATTATCCTTACCTCAAGATGACAAAGCTGAGGCTCAGTGAGTTGGCATAATAATCCAGTTCTGTCAACTCCAACTTGATAGATATTTCTCCTGATAAATCTTACTTCACTTTATGATCCATCTTATTCACAGCTGTTGAGTCAGGCATGACTAAGGTTAAATCTTAGTTCTGCCCTTATTGGCTATATGCCCTTGGATAAATAGAAGGTAAGTTTGTTACTTCACAGGACTGTGAAGATACCAAGGATACATATAAAGAAATTGGCAGGTGATAGGCACTCAACAATAGGCAAATATTATTGCTCTGAAAATTCCTATAATGCAGAAGCAGCTAGTGGTAAAAGGCTCGCAGAATAGCATTTGATGGTGTGAATACCATCATGGTGTGGGATACACACATTTAGGAGCAGGCACGTGCAAAAATGTCAGAATGGCCTGACTTCTAATAGGAAAAAATCTCATGACATCACGATGGTAAACCATGTATGCATACATGGCCTATGTTTACCTGCATGTATAACATAATATGGGTATATAATTGATTTCTTTGAAGTCTAGAAAATTCCTGACTAAACAGCTATGTCTGTTACTTCATTTTAAGATTCCTTCCAGCTCTAAAATTCTGTAAATTTTACTTAGCATCCTTTTTCTACCTTGAATGTTGATTACCTTAGGAAAAAAATGCAATCACAGCCAGCCATCAGCTCATGCCAATAACTATATACAATTTGCAATTTGTATGCTATTCCTGAACAAGAGTTCAGGTATTCAGAGAAAAGGCCTTTCTCTCTACTGCCTGCTTCTACCAATTTTTAAACAGGGACCTTCCTGAGTAAAGCAGGTCCTATCAAGTTGCTGTCATCTTCTCCCTTAGAATTTGGGGGAAAAGGTGTGAGGGAATGGTGGAGCAGGTGAAAGGAGGGCTGCTGTAAACTGCTGTGACCGTTGCTGGGTCTGTTGTAGGTGGCTCAATAAACACTTAGAGAATTCAATTAACTTGTTCTTCCTTTATCCCATTTAGCCTGTCTTACCCACTTATTTCCAGATTAACAGTGGATGACAGTGGTAAGCAGTAGTAAGAATTAAAACCTCAACAGCTTATCGAAAGACCCCTTCATCCTGTGCTTTTATATTCTTAGTGCTAGTGTATGACATGAGCCAATAACAGGGCTTCTGGCCCATAGATCCCTTCTGATACAGCTCCTTTTGTTTCCATTCTCTTCCCTACTAATATTGGTGCTCTGACTGACAAGACAAAGGACTGTAACCTGTTGAGAAGATCTAAAATCTGAGTAATTCCTACTAAAATCTGTATCCTGTAAAGAAATAACACACTTTTTAAAAGCGCTCTTGGGACATTTAAAAATTGAAAGACAATAACTGCCCCCCCAACACATATACTCTTAACATTGTTTTTGATGCCATAAAATGAAAAGAATCAGAAAACAAAATGACTCACACCAAAAAATTCTCATTATCTAGAAAAAAAAAAGCAAAGAAAAAAATCCTTTTATACAACTTTTGGATTAAAGAAGGTATCAAAACTGAAACTTAAGAACATTTAGAAAATAACAGTAATGACAACATTACTGCAGCCAAATGATTCACCTTAAGCAGTGCTCACTTAAGTCCATGTCTTAATCTCTTCTTAATAATTAAGAAGTAAAAATAAATAAGTTACATGCTAACTCAACGAGTTAGAAAAAAACGACAAAATAAACCAAGGAAAGCAAAATGTGGAAAACTTATTAAAGTGGAAATCAACTAATTAGAAAGAAGAAAATTACAGAATAGAGACATCCAAGCAGTTTGGGGAAAATAAAAAAATACACAATTAAAAAAGTAGGTAAACAGCTACCTTTATCAAGAAAATAAGGGAGAAACTTTGGGAGGCTGAGGCGGGCGGATCACGAGGTTAGGAGATCGAAACCATCCTGGCTAATACGGTGAAACCCCATCTCTACTAAAAATACAAAAAAATTAGCTGGGCCTGGTGGCGGCCGCCTGTAGGCCCAGCTACTCGGGATGCTGAGGCAGGAGAATGGCATGAACCCGGGAGACGGAGCTTGCAGTGAGAGAGATCGTGCCACTGTACTCCAGCCTGGGCGACACAGCAAGACTCCGCCTCAAAAAAAAAAAAAAATGAAACTAAGAAAGCATAATACAAACTAAGGGGCAACATCCACATGCACAGAAGACGAAGAGTTAACTTTCTTCAACTAGGCAAATAAATTTGAAAACTTGGATTAAATGGATGGTTCCTGATCCAGATAGGATATAAAAACTACATGGATTAATTACCTAGATGATACCAACAAAGTTGTCAAAAAGCTGCTTGCCAAACATCCACTAAACCCAGCTAATTTCACTGAAATTTTAAGAAACAGAAAATTCCAATGCTATTTAAACTGTTCTAGGGCATTGTAAAAGGAGAGAAGTTTCCAAATCCACAAGCATAAAATACTAAACTTCTCAAAGTGAACACGTGTATGCACGCACACACAAACTATAGACTACTGATTAATACAAGTGCAAATATCCTAATAAAATATGAAGTGCAGTCTAGCAATATATTAAAAAAATACATGGCCAAAAAGAATTTATTTAAAGAATGTAATGATAGTGCAAAATTACAAAATATATTAGTAAAATTCATCTTAAAGGATCAAAGGAAAAAAAATCGTATGATCATCTCCACAGATGTTGAAAAGGCATGTGATAAAATTAAACATGCAGTCTTTAAGAAGTTTTAAAAATAGGGATTAGTTGATACTCCTTAATATGATTATATCTATCTCAACTCAATTAATTATAGCCAGTTATTGAACATTATTTTAGAAGTACTAGAGAATGCAATTAAGATACAAAGAGGAATGCAAACTGTAACAATGGTTACATTATCAGTGTTTGCTGATGACAGGACTGTGTAGTTGGAAAACACAAAATAATTAAGTGAAATACTATTACAAACAACAAAAAAATGGAATCAGGTAGCCAGGTAGAAAATTAACATAAATAATTAGCCTTTACATGCACTAAAATTAGGCAAAATTATAAACAGGATTTAATTAATAAAGGCAAAATGTAAAAATTTAAAAAAATAAACTCTTAAAAATGTATGAGATCTCTGTAAAGTGTAAAATTCATCTGAAGGAAACAAAAAAAGACGAATGGGCATGATTTTTAGATAGTGCACCATAGTTTAGATAAAAAGCTTTAACATGATAATGATGTCAAATTCCCCTAAATTAATCTATAAAATTAAAACTGTCCAAAAAAAAAAAGTACCCATGGATGTTTTGTGGAACTCAACAAATTGATTCTGTCATTCAAATGGAAATATAAATAAGAATATTTGAAACATTTAAAAATCAGTTATTAAAACAATAAAGGATTGGTACAAAAAGAGAAAAGCAGATCAACAGAAGAAAATAGAGTCTAGAAACATACCCAAATAATATGGAAATGTACTATATAAGTTCCATTTCAAATTAGTAAGGAAAGGATCTATTATTTAATAAATAGCTTTGTGAAAACTAGGTAGTTATCTGGAAAAAAGATAGTGAAGCCCTAAATTCAGGAGAGATCAATGATTTAAATGTAAAAAAAACAACAGAAATGCTTGATCTTACTTTTAATATTCAAACTCTAATGATGTATTATTTCCCTTTGAGAAAAGGTACAGAAAATGTATGCATAGTATGTTACAATTTGCATTACTATATATGGTATTGATATGCCTATGTACATATATGGTTATTTCTAGAGAGATATACAAGAATCTGGTACTGATATGTGTCTCTTTCAAGTGAACTAAAAGATGGGTGTTGGGATAGAAGAGGAATTTACATTTCACTGTTTGAACCAGGAAGACATATTAGTTAATTAAAATAATAAATTAAAACATATGCTAGAAAACCAAAACCCTTATACTTGATAGTATATTAGTACTAGGGCATAAAAGATTATTTGGTAACACAAATTCTGCCAGTAGAATATACTATAGGGATCTAAAATGTATGTGAAAACAATTTAAAAAGAGAACTGATTGTGTTACTGCATCTTGTGAGATAAGTCAATTAAAAGGCAGTTTAATCAATTAAACTCATCTTGTGAGATACATCAATTGAAGGGCAGTCTCAAGCAAAATAATATTCAAGTCCTTAGAAAATTTTACCCTCGAGTACTGGTAAAAGCTACTACTTTACTATAAAGTAGTTAAGGAATGATCTCCTTCTAATCATTTTTATTCTAGATATATTGCATATTTTATGGCCTGAATTTGTATATGCACCAAAATTCAACAAATAAAGAACAACTTTGATTTAAAAAGTACCTCAAGGCAATAAAAAAAATCATTTTAATTTTTGATACATATTAAAACATCTTAGTCAGTTCCTCCTGACAGCATAACACAGACAAATACACAAGACTTCAAACATGCTTTAAAATGACATTCAGCAAAGTACTTAAAATTTAATAAATAGCAAATCACACACAAATACATTTTTCATAATCATTAAACTACTAAAACAGACAGCTAAAGAATAAATAAACGGCAATTGACAGTAAAAAAAATATGTTGGGTTTTGCAATTCACACTACTTAAAAAGGGGGGGATGATCTGAATGATTTCTTAATTTTCTTTTGAGAGTGTAGCATGATCCCCCCAGGAATAAAATATATAGAAAAAATCACTCTTACAACAATGTATTTTTTAAATACAACAAATAAATATGAAACCAGCAAAGCAATTTCAAGTTGTAATAAAAATGTCCCCTGCCCCCAGCCAAAAGCTATGGAAATATATAGTCGCTGTGGTAGCAAATAATAGCATTTAAAGTGATAGTGCTTGTGCACTAAGCTCATCTGAGACCTTGATATAATTTTAGTGCAAATCCCTAGGGTCCAATGCAAGCGCAACCCTGTATTAGGGGAACTTATGTTGTACAATTTTTGTACATGTTTTATAAAGTTCAAGATTTAATGCATAGTAGAATATCTTCATCCACTTAATTCTGTTGCTAAATAGAGATGAAAAAAGAAATGACTTGGGATTTTACCATTTGGTTTGTACCATGTTAGAGTATTAAAGTCAACATTAGAAAATCTTTATAAAAGAGTTTTGTTTTTGCCAGTAATTTATCTAACTCTGCCTAAATTTCACATCATTGTATGTTAAAGTAAGAGAAAAATTTTTAGACAGTTTGGTTCCCTTTGATAAGTTCATATGATAATGAAATCCAATAATAGACAAATGTCAAACAAATGAAAACGCAGGTGAGTATAAGGGTGTTTTTTTTGTACATTAACAACCTTAACATCTAGTATATTAAGTTACAAGATGTGTTGGCAAAAGCATAAACGTTTCAATTAAAATAAGGTATTATTTTGTACAAACCATTTAACAAAGGATAGATAAAAATGACAATCAAATGAGTTTCAGCAGCCACATTTCTACAGTGAACTACAGTATCAGGATGAAAACAATCGGAAACAAATGAAAGGACATTATTGAACAATATGAATATGTAATGCATTTTTAGCTGCTAAAATAGTAAACTCTAAGTTCATAGAGTTACAAGTTGTTGAATTTAACCATGCAGGCTAACATATAATAATAAGAAATCACCCTGCATTTTTTCTTTTTAAACTAAAACTAGTTTAACTGTAAAGTTACAAAATAATAAATGGATATTGCTCCAACTTGTATACAATCTCCCTTACGTGATTCGTACCTAACAAAGTAACAAAGCCTCATCATCACTCGTTTCGTTTTTCAGTGTTACTTCTAAGCAAGTGTCTGGTATCTGGGCAGTGTGGACAATACCACAACGCTCACAGGGGCCATCTCGATTACTTGGCCTTACTCCAGGATTCGTTGCACTATATGGTTGTCTAAGCCCTTGTCCTTGATCTGAGGCAAGATCAAGAAGAGGTCTGGAGCAGTCATTCACATCAAAGTCTGAAGATCCATCAGAAATTGGAATCAGCATTTCAACATCATCATCATCTTCTCTTCTACTTACCCCATTATCAAGTTGTCTCAAAGGACTCTGGTTCTGACTTACGGAACTTGATCGTCCTAATGTAAAACGTACCCAACGTAGCCCCTGAGTCACACGACTGAGTGCACTTGTAAGCTGGTGACGTGCTGGACTCACACTTGGGGGTTCCACACTTGTCACATCCCTTCCATTATCTGCATGACCACCTCGGGTACTCTGAGTTGAGGAACTTGCACCTGCTCCTACTGTCGCTTCTACTGCCGTTGTGGGAGGGACTTTTTGAGGCAAAGGAGCTGCAACCCCACCAGATGCTCCTGCCATATCTCTTCTCTCATTTTCTGTGTCTGTATCATCAGACTCCACGGAAAACAAACTTCTGTGAGTATGATTTCTCTCAGGTTCTCTACTGGTACTCTGACTAGGGACAACCTCATCTCCATCTGCTGAGACCAAAGCCAATGACCCAGAATGACGTGATCTTGCAAAATTAAAAATACGGTTCCAAATGTTGCTTGATCTGCCTGCCATAGGAAGCCTGACTGAAGTAAATCCAAGCTGAGATCGTACTGCTAGCCTCAGATTTTCCAAAACAGAAGCCTACAAAAATAAGAAAAGATCTTAAGATAGTTAACAACAAGGTACCAAGATAAAAAAAAAAAACCACCCTTCTATTAAGAATGTGTTGTGGTTAAAAATTCTGTTACTCATTGTTGCTTTTGGGTCTAAGGAGGAAAAATTAAATTCTCTTACCTATGTGGGTTCATCCTACTACAGAATCTAATCTACTAATCTAACTTGAATCATTGTTTGTTTAAACTCTTCTTGATATTCTATTTTATATATTCAACTTAAAAATGATATTTAATGTCAATTGTAACAGTTGTTTCAAAATCTCACATCGTAATCCAACGTGAAAAGTGTACCAAAGCTAGAAAATAAAATTGATACTTCTGTAACTAGGAACATAGGAGAATCTCTACATAATTGACGAAGTGACCAAAATGAGTTTGTGAAAACCAGGCCTTTTATCTTTTTTTTATTTTAAAGAACAAATTAGACTTAATTTACAAGGCTGAACTTTTCCGAAACATGTGAAAATTGTATTTCACAGAGTTGGTTCTCAAGCATTTGCTGAATGGATACTGAGGATTTAATTATATTGTCACAAATAAAGGAATTATATTTGTAATACAGCACAGAAGACAACAAGAAACAACAAAAGAACCTGTTTATATCATTACTCAATGGTATCTAGACATTTAGATTTCTTCTCAATCTTTAAAGTTTTATTTTCTATAGTTTAGTATTAAGTATAAATTATATCATTCTTTGAAAACTAGTTAGCTGTAATTAGTGTATATGAAAGGCTGCCCAACTCAATAAAAAATCTATTCTTTTTTCTAGATGAACGAGTTTAGAGTTTATTTTTAAAAGCATATAGCATTAGATAAGATAGTCTTTAAGCTCCATCTAGTGGTTATAAAAAGAAGTATTCAAACTTGAAACAGCTTTCAGCAACCTGGCATTTAGTATTTAAAAATTATACTTCCAGGAAACAATCTCAAGTTGATATACTCTCCTTCAGATGATGATACTGTCTCCTGCCAAAACTCACACCTCTTCCCTTTCCCCTCACAGAAGAAAGAAGGTAGAAAATAAGGAAAATGTCCTCTTATGTTCTGTATCTCTTTGTGACTGGTATTGCATTTATTTATGCTTTCCATATAGGCCTTTCCATAGTGCCATGAACATAATTTATGATAAGTTAAGAAGCTACTATCATAGGAACATTTCATAGTCTAACATTAGTAAGGCACAGATTGCCAATAAGAAATTTGAATATCAGCACACATGGATTTGCTATACAGATGAGTAAGAGTTTTCACCAATTAAGAAGTACCTAACTATAAATTAAAAAAAAAAAAAAAGAAAAAGAAAAAGTGGTTCACATTTCTAATGAACTTCTCCACAGATCTGCTCCTCAACAGTGAGCACGCAAGTTTTAAGCCTTCATGTTGAGCACTATGCTATTATGTCCAGCAATGAACAAATGGCTCTTCTGTTATCCTTCTCTGTTGTGCTGCTATTAGCCATCAAGATCAACAATGCCTTCAACATACTTTATTGCTGACTTTAACATTTGGTTTGTCATACTGAGGTGAAACTCTCTACTTAGTTAAAAGTCAGTTTAATTAGGATTGGCAATCTAACATTATATTTTACAAGGGGATCTCATGAATGTTCTAGGAATAATTTCATATGCTTCTACAGTTTATGAAGGAGAAAGCATTCCTCAAAAAGCATTTCTACTTTGAGTGAGATGGTGAATTACATCATTACTTATTTTTTCCAAAAACTGCTACAAAAATTTCATAATTTGTTGCCAAAAGCTTCAAACTTGAGAGTTTAATCTCATTAAATGAATAAAATCTAACTTACCACCCATAAAACATATTTTATTCTAAAATGTTGAAGTAGAATTCTCCCACGAGGGTAAATATAACCTGAGAAACTGGGGTAGTGTGAGGTAATAAAGAATTTAACCTCACCCAAAGCCTTTGTCCTTGGCTTTTGGTACATGATCTCCAAGCCCTTCCACTGTCATGTCTGAAAGCAGTGTCTTTGCCTGGCGGCCTTGGACCAGCCAGATGGTAAAACTGATTTAGAGTGGAAGCTCTGAACCACACCAACAGTGTGATGTAGGGTGAGTGCTTTGGGTCAATCTCTGGATAAGGCTAGAAACTGGGATTGGCCACATGTGCAATTAATCCTGCCTATGTGCTAGTGCACCAGTACAAACTCTGGACACCGAGGCCTGGGTAAGCTTTCCTGGTTGGTAACACTCCATGCATATTGTCGCATATCTGTGTTCACACAGTAATGCCCTCTTGCCTCTATGGGGAAAGGACAACTGGAAGATCCATGTTTGGTACCCTTCTGAACTTTGTCCTATGCATCTTTTCCCTTGGTTAATCTGTGTCTGTATCCTCTCCCTGTAATAAACTGTAATCGCAAGTGAGCTGCTTTAAGTGAGTTTTCTGAGTGTTCCTAGTAAATTACCAAACCTGAAGGCGATTTGGGGAACTCCCTGAATTTGCAATTGGTGTTAGGAGTGAAGACAATCTTGTGTGAACTGTGTTCCCTCTAACTTTATGGGGTTTAGGGGTGGTGGGTGGTAGAGAATGAAGTAGGTGTGTAAAATTAACCGTGGTCTGATTCTTACCTAAAAAAAAAAAACTTTCCCCATAGCAGGGCTGATATAAAGAAGCCACAACTTAGGTTTTTCCTACTTTGCACACAAAATTCCAACCAGTGGAACTTCTGAATGATTTACTTAGGAAATTATATATGGAGAAATGTTTTGAAACTACAAATTCTCACCAAAGATTTCTTAAAAGACTCCAATAAGGTGATAGACTGTAATCAGAAATCACATTTACCAAAAAGGAAATGGTATTCTATTTTGAAAATAATTATATTACCGGGAAAACAATGTTTACCAGTTTTAATTATAATACTGGAAACAACAATTTTTATAAATGTTTCTGAATCAATTTACAATTTAAATGAATAAATCCTTATGCCTAAAATGAACGCTGGCACATTTTTAAGCACTACGAGAAAAATTTTTTTAATTGCTGAGAAATTTAAAGAACTCAGAAACATATAATGAATTACTATATAAACAAAATGCTATAAATTGTTAAACACTGTAAAATCCAGCTTGAAGATGTTTTTCCTGAGGTAGAAATGTTAACTTCAATTACTTTTACTTATAAGTGGTTAATCTAGCATGTTATATTGCTAGCATATTAATTTTAGTGTTCATTCTTAAATCTTGTAGATGTTCAGGTCAAGTGAAAAATAACTTGTCAAGCTTAATACTTTTGAATTATAATGCACTAAATTATCCTAAACAGTAAAATGCTTAAGAATTGCACAACCAAATCAGTGGAATGAAAAATATACTTTTGTAGTTTGAAGTATTAAAATATAATGAAAACTATGACTTCAAATCTTCCATACATTTAAATCCTTGATTGCAAAAATTCTGACAGTCAAGGGTCTTTGCTTTATCATATATACAGGCACAGATTTCATTTTAAGAGGAAATGTAATAGAAATAACACATTGCAATATACCTGATTAGGTGAACAAACAGGAAAATCTTCAACTGGTGGAATTAAACCCTGAGCAATCAATTGTCCATAAGAGGGAGGAGCTTCTCTTCTTAACAATTCTGCTTCCACTCTTGACAACTGTGTTTCAAATGATCTTTGAGAGTAGATGAAAAGAAAAAAGATTAAAAGGGGGAGTGAAGAAAAAGAACAATTTTCTATTATCAGTAATTAAAACAATCTGAATCTTGGCATATTTGATCATTTTAAAGCTTAGTCATTTGACAAACATTTACTGAATATATGTATTATCCCTATACTGGGAATACAAAGATGAAGCAGGCAGTCTGTCTTCATAGGGCTTTAAGCTAGTAGAAGCCTGGATCACCGAGTTTTAATAAATGAAAATCCCTGTAAAAGGTAAAGGGAGAAATAATATAAGATTTTAAAACTCCTAAGAATATTGTATTTACTGAATATATGTTGAAGCCACCGCGCCCAGCTGGGATCTCTGACTCTTCATTGCGCTCTTTTGTTGCAATGTGGTAAAAAGTTTTCTGGCCATTTACACTTGGCCAAAGATGCAGTGGTCGGGTGCCGTGGCTCTTACCTGTAATCAAAGCACTTTGGGAGGCCAAGGCGGGTGGATCACGAGGTCAGGAGTTTGGGACCAGCCTGGCCAACAGAGTGAAACCCCATCTCTACTAAAAATACAAAAAATTAGCCAGGCATGGTGGCGGGCGCCTGTAATCCCAGCTACTTGGGAGGCTGAGGCAGGAGAATCGCTTGAACCTGGGAGACAGAGTGCAGTGAGCTGAGATCGCACCACTGCACTCCAGCCCAGGTGACAGAGCAAGACTCCACCTCAAAACAAACAAACAACAAAAAAAAAAAAAAAAAGGAAAAAAAAGAAAAGATGCAGTAATGGTTATTACGATAATGTGCATCTGTGTGCCATCTATTAGCCATCTGTTATGTAAAAAGTTCTTTGTGAAATCTATTATTTGTAATTCTCCTGGGACTGAGGTCATTGTCTCCACAGACATATCTGCCATTAACTTCTCCCAGGTCCCATTTATCCTGCATCATACTGAAAACTACTCACTTTGAAGGTCACCCTTTAACAGTTAACCATTTCTTACTAAACTGAGAACTCTGAAGTGCTGTTGTCACTTTACAACAGGACATTAGTCTTGTGTTCCAATCGTATCTCCTATTAGCCCTTCATAGGCATCCTGGGCTCCAGATAAACTGAACCATGTGCTTACTTTTTGAGCAATGCTGGACATTCCTATTTATATATTTTCCCAGGTTATTGCTTTAACAACACCTTTTCCCCTATCTATATTCTACTCATACATTTCAAGTGGCACCCCTCCAATTAAAGCCTTTCTGCCTCTCTCTCTCGTTAGATTAGGTATTTTTGACTTTATACCATTTTGTTTTATAGCTCTTTACAGTATTACACTTTTGTCATCTTATTCCATGCCCCAATTCCTTCTTCCTAACTGTAAACTGCTTGTGATATTATGCCTTATTCATTTTCCTATTTACCTGTATGCTTTGAACATAGCATATAGCGTATCTGGAATTTTTGAATTAGT
The DNA here is from genome assembly GCF_028878055.3 of Symphalangus syndactylus. Lineage (NCBI taxonomy): Eukaryota > Metazoa > Chordata > Mammalia > Primates > Hylobatidae > Symphalangus > Symphalangus syndactylus. Next base: position 103,250,769 of record NC_072429.2, read on the forward strand.
ATTTAGAAAAATACAGGTTAAAACACTAAAACTGAGAGCTGCAGCTTACAATATTCCTATAAAACAGATTAATCTGAAAACAGGAGCTGGTAAATAGATGGGCTTTTTCTCACAACTCTAAATATTAGGTTGTAATGTGTCTGGCCTTTTGAGTCTTGGGCTTTTCACACTAATTTTATACATCATCAACAATCCTTATCCATTTCTAAACTAATATAAAACAAAAATACATTGCTAATCATCAAAGAACTTGTTTCAAACATTTGGGCCTGCTTTTATTGTGGAGAGCATAACCCTATAGTTCTGTCTGGATACTGACCTTCTTTCAAACATTCTCAGAGAATAAAGCTTACAAGTACATCCCAATGCTATGACGAGTAACAGGCCACAGATGAGGCTCCCTATGACGGCAGCAGTGATGACTCTTGTAGGCACGATTACTGGGCAATTTTCTTCATCGCTGCCATCACCACAGTCATCTTGAGAATCACACACCCAACTTTCAAACACGCAACGATTGTTTTTACAATGGAAATTTCCTGGTTGGCAAAAAAAGCAGTTTTTTTCATCTGAGCCATTTGGGCAATGATTCTGGTAGTTGCAGCGATCAGAACGAGGATAACAGACACCATTTCGGGAACATGGAAATTCTTCCTTCTGGCACATGGTACAATTGATTTCATCCCGTCCGTTTGGGCAATGCCAATACCCATCACAACGCTGCTGCTCAGTATAACACCCCCAGTTACCTCCACAGGGTATTTCCCATGGCAAACAGAACCCATCTACTTGGTAAGTAGCATTAAATCCCCTCGCCGCATTCACTTTATCAGCACAAAAATGTACCCTTATCTGTCCAGAAGAAGAAACAACTGTAAGAGGTGCATGAGAATCAAAAGCTGTCAACACACGCAAAAGCTTGTGTGGATTCTCCTCTAATCCATCATATATTTTGACATAATCACCATAACCAGTACCATCAAGTTTAAAGTCAGTGAAGCGTAAAATGACTTTACGGTGATCACCAGTGTCTATCAACCAGGTGCAATTGCTTCCAGGAGGATAAAAGTCTGGATAATTGGGAGAATTAAAAGTACCATAAAAATATTTTAGCCATTGCCCACATGTTGGCACATCACAGTCTATCTCGTCTCCTAGGTCAAGGCAGTCAATGTTCCCATCACATTTTAAAGATTCGGGGAGGCAAGTGTAAACTTTGGTAAAACGGGATAAACACTGGAACTGGTTGTAAGCACAGGGTTGAAAAGCAGCAGCAGTTGGAGGATTAGCTTCTTTGGCACAGATCTCTTCATCGGAACTATCTCCACATTCATCCATGTTATTACATTTCCAGGCTTCTGGTATACACTTTCCATTACCACAACGAAACTGATCACAAGCACAATTTGGTTCCTCAGATTTCCCTGTGAAGATGTGAGTAGAAAGGAGATGGAAAGAAAAGGAGAAAAATTATAATCTTTAAAAGACATAAAACAGCAAGCAATATTTTTACAATAAATGTTCATAAAGCCCAAGTGCTAGAAGTTTTAAAAAACAGGTTGGTTTTTTAATATTTTAATTTTATTTTTAAGTTCCAGGGTACATGTGCAGGATGTGCAGGTTTGTTACATGGGTAAACATGTGCCATGGTGGTTTGCTGCACCCATCAACCCATCACCTAGGTATTAAGTCCAGTATGCATTAGCTCTTTTCCCTAATGCTCTCCCTCCCACCCCACCCTCCCTAGAAAGGCCACAATAAATGTGGGGCCTGTGTCCATGTGTTCTCATTGTTCAGGTCCCACTTATAAGTGAGAACATGCAGTGTTTGGTTTTCTGATCCTGTGTTATTTTGCTGAGGATAATGGCTTCCAGCTTCATCCATCCATCCAGCTTCCAGCAAAGGATATGATCTCGTTCCTTTTTATGGCTGCATAGTATTCCATGCTGTATATGTACCAACATTTTCTTTACCCAGTCTATCATTGATGGGCATTTGGTTTGATTCCATGTCTTTGCTATTGTGAATAGTGCTGCAATCAACATATGTGTGTATGTATCTTTATAAATAGAATGATTTAACAGGTTGGGTTCTAATGACAAATTAGTACTGGCACACTTACTCAACAATTCAACTTGTTAAATGCTTATTATTATTCCATGAAGATCTTTGCATTTTGATCTAAAAGACAGGACTAATTCTGAATTATTCACATTTGTATGATCTGGTCATGCTTTTTAGACACAGTTTAAGAAAAGAAAAGATGTCTTTTTTTCTGAGACTATAAACTATGAAGGTGAAATTTGTTAGGTCTTTTCTTTGGAGGTATAAAAACAATGACAATTACCACAAAAATACATTCTGAAGTAACTTTCTGGATGAGTAAGCACTTGAGGGACAAAAGGCTATTCTTAGAATAAAAGTATTTAAGATGTTTAAAAAGAAAATTAATCTTAGTATATGAAGTTAATCATTTTGTTAGAATTATACAAAACACCTTTTGGAGACCCAGCTTTAGGGCATCTGACTTTAGCTTCTAATCCTCAATCTCAGCTGCCTCGAGGGCCTACTCCTAATTAAATGAACATTATTTAGAAGATTAGCTCCGAAGTGACAGAACAGTTAATACCATAAAATTCAGTTCAATATCTTTCTTATTTAAAAACACACCTGAAAAATAGGCCAGTCTGAAACCCTTTCTAGAGATGTTGTCATCCGAATGAAACCTAATCCAGATGTGGTCTTGTGAAGAGATATATGGAGGTGGAATTGTGGAACCACAAGCTCTGTAACTTTCAATATTCTTGTATGTTTCTATTGTCAACCAGTCCAAATTGCATCTTCTGGATCCTTGAATATCAAAATCCTGAAAACTGAAAAAAAAAAAAAAAAATCAGAAATGTCTATTAAAAAGTCAATTTTGGAAAAAAACATCGTATTACAATGTAACTGAGGATATTATTATAAGCCTCCATATACTGACCGATTCTCCTGGGTTTTCCAGGCATACAACCACATCATTAGCAAATAATAATACTAATTCTATGTTCCTCATATTTGTATTTCTTCCCCAGATTGTAGAAAAATACTTCTTCAGAAGTAATGCCAGTTTCCAAAATAATGTTAAAAAACAGGTGACAGTTGGCACCTTTTCTTTTTCTTCTCTGTGTGTATGGTTGGGAAAGACCACTTCTAACTCAGAACATCCTAAACTGTTCTGTGTTCCAACCAGAATCACCTCTCCCCAATCTGATGAATTGAAGTAAACACAGAGAAACTCAGCCTTCTCTTAGATTAATACTTGCTTAATGAAAAGTTTGCAGCTGACATTCTTAAGTGAGTAATTAGCACAAATCTGAGCAAGGTAAGACTGAAAAAGGAACACACGAAAAATGTTTTTGGTGAAAAGTCCCTGAGTTTAGGAATACCTTTTTACATAAATCACTTTCTAGCCAAATACTATCTTGTAGTTAATAAAATGTGGGCATAAATATAGGCCGAAAACATCAAATAAATAAATGCATATAGAAAATTAGTCACTGCTTATGAAAAAAGAGAAACCGAAATATAGTTTTACAATATCTGAACATGCCTCACCAAAAAGTAAAGATCTGACTTTATATTCTTGCCTTTGCCTTAAACTAAGTGATAATAAAGTTAATTACCCAAGGATTATTATACCAGAATGTTTCTTCTTCAAATATTCTGAATAACTAACAAAAGCTGATAGACAATTTGATTGTTTCCAGGTTTGCACTATTATGAACTATGCTTTAAAAACTCCTGGCCGGGCATGGTGGCTCACGCCTGTAATCCCAGCACTTTGGGACGCTGAGGTGGGCAGATCACGAAGTCAGGAGTTTGAGACCAGCCTGGCCATCATGAAACCCCGTCTCTACTAAGAATACAAAAATTAGCCGGGCATGATGGTAAGTGCCTGTAATCCCAGCTACTCAGGAGGCTGAGGCAGGAGAATCTCTTGAACCTGGGAGACAGTGGTTGCAGTGAGCTGAGACTGTGCCAGGGCACTCCAACCTGGGCGACAGAGCAAGACTCCATCTCGAACAAAACAAAACAAAACAAAACAAAACAAAACAAAACCCTTATACATGAACATATCTCTCTTACAAGAACAAGCATTTCTCTAGGACAAACTATTCTAGAACTAGTATTGCTAGGTCAGAAGAATAATTTCTCTTTAAATCTGACAGACACTGGCAAAACATTTTTACACGAATTTACAGTTCTACCAAGTATGTACCAAAGTACCATATGCCCCACATGTTTAGCAAAATGACATATTCTATTTTTAAAAATGTTTTGCCAATTAGGTAGACAAAAGAGATTTATCACTTCTATTTAGCATGTCTTTATTTTTTTTTATTTATTTATTTTTTTTTTTGAGACGGAGTCTCGCTCTTTCACCCAGGCTGGAGTACAGTGGTGCGATCTCCGCTCACTGCAAGCTCCGCCTCCCGGGTTCACGCCATTCTCCTGCCTCAGCCTCTCCGAGTAGCTGGGACTACAGGCGTCCGCCACCACGCCTGGCTAATTTTTTGTATTTTTAGTAGAGACGGGGTTTCACCTTGGTCTCGATCTCCTAACCTCGTGATCCGCCCGCCTCGGCCTCCCAAAGTGCTGGGATTACAAGCATGAGCCACCGCGCCCGGCCAGCATGTCTTTATTTACTGAGATTGAAATGCTTTTCCAATTTATGGGTTATTTCAATTTTTTTTTACTCCAAATTGCCTTGTTTTCCAAATTTCCTCCTTTATTCATTAATATTTCTTAAGAACTCTATACATTATAAACACGAGCTTATTCGGGGGCACGTATGTTACGTAAGACATGTCATATCCACCTATATCCACAGTCTTTCTCTCCAATGGTCAGTGTGGTCAGTCTTTTTCATTTTAGTCACTGATGGGTGGCATCTCTTATTGTGGTTTTATGTACACTTTCCTGAAGACAAATTTGCTGAACATCTATTACTGGCCATTTTTATATCTTCTGTGAAGTATCTGTTCATGTCTTTTGCCCATTAAAAAAAAAAGTTATAAAAATCCCTTTTATATTCTTGGCCAGGCATGGTGGCTCACGCCTGCAATCCTAGAACTTTGGGAGGCTGAGGTGGGCAGATCACTTGAGGTCAGGAGTTCGAGACCAGCCTGGCCAACCAAAATGGTGAAACCCCGTCTCTACTGAAAATACAAAAATTAGCTGGCTGTGGTGGCGCATGCTTGTAATCCCAGCTACTTGCGAGGCTGAGGCAGGAGAATTGCTTGAACCCGGGAGGCGGAGATTGTAGTGAGCTAAGATCGCACCACTGCACCCCAGCCCGGGCGACAGAGCAAGACTCCACCTCAAAAAAAAAAAAAAAAAAGTGGATTCAAGTCCTTTGTTAGATATGTGTATTGCTAATATTTTCTTCCAGTCTATGGTATGTCTTTTCATTTTCTTAATGGAACCTTTTAATAAGCAGAAGTTTTAAATTTTAGTCTTGATGAAGTCTAATTTATTATTTTTGCTTTGTGTTTAGTGCATTTAGTGTCCTAAGATATCTTGGTGTTTCCAAAGATCTCAACGACATTCAACTACTTTTTAAGTATTTCAGAGTTTTAGTTTTTACATTTATAGCTGAGATTTACATCAATTTTTGTGTTTTCAAGTAGAAAATGAGATTCTTTTTTTTCTTACATTTATCTAGAACACAGAAGATACTAATTTTTGTTCTATCACACAGTTTAATTAGTCTGATGACCATGAACTTGAGGAGGTTTGGTTTTTCACTTTGTTTAAAGTGAGTTTGTTTCTGCTTTGCCCTTAGTCTTAGGGGGAATTCTTAGTTTAAGGACACTGTCTTTACTTGTAAAGTATGACACATAGAGTTTCATTAAAAATCTCTAGGTATTTATTTATGAAGCCCTATACTCGGTCTCCCCTGTGATGGACAGGATTCACACTCCATGTGCTGCCTCTGCTGTGGGGTGCAGCAGCTGAAATCACTGTATAGTCTTTTCAGCCTTCCCGCTGTTACTTTCCAGCAGGTTCCTTGGAGTCTTCTTTAAGCACACACAATTCATGGGTCAGCTAAGGATTCGAGAATAATTTAAATGCAGTTACTTTCCAGTTTGTGGTTCTCTCCTTTCCAGGAGTTACCTTATTAATTAATTTCCAGTTACTGTCCCAGCCTCAACTGCATCCTGACACCTCAAGCTGACAAGAGTATGGTGATCTGCTTGAGTTCCAGTCACTCCACGTTGCACAGACTGGCAAGAATCTTCAGAGAACTGGTAGGAAACAAGCCTATCTCACGAAGTGTGGTTCCTTCTTTCAGGGGTGGAATACTCTCCTGTTTTTGCCAGTTTCTTATTACTCTCCAGAGCCTTCAAATAGTTGGTTTTAAAATATCTTATCCAAACTTAACAGCTCTTGTTTATGGGAGGTCTAGTCCCATTCAAACTAGGGAATCCCTTAATAAACTTTTAGTCCACAAAACGTTTAAGATTCATGAGGGCAAAGGATGGGAGAGGTGGCTCACGCCGTAATCCCAGATCACCTGAAGTCAGAAGTTCGAGACCAACCTGGCCGACAGGGTGAAACCCTATCTCTACTAAAAATACAAAAATTAGTTGGGAGTGGTTTTTAATTTTAGTCTTGATGAAGTCTAATTTTTTATTTTTGCTTTATGTTTAGTGCATTTAGTGGTGTTTCCAAAGATCCCAAAGATGTTCAACTATTTTTTAAGTATTTCAGAGTTTTAGTTTTTATACACCTGTAATCCCAGCTACTCGGGAGGCTGAGGCAGGAGAACTGCTTGAACCCGGGAGGCAGAGGTTGCAGTGAGCCGAGATGGCGCCACTGCACTCCAGCCTGGGTGACAAAGTGAGACTCTCTCAAAAAAAAAAAAGAAAAAAAAAAATTCATGAAGGCAGAAACCTTGTTTAGAATAAGAAACAATAAATATCTGTTCATGTATACCCTATTTTAGTTTGCTAATTCATTTAGGATTTTTAAATAAGTAAAATTACTTTTTGGTTTTTTAAATGCTTCATAGTAATTTGTGTAATAAAAGCACTGTTGACATATTTGTCCTCTGTGCCTATTTAGAATACACTGAGTCAGGGAGAGTGTTTCAATTTTTGATGTTTTTTGGTTAATCAGTGGTTCTTAAACTTTTGATCATTTAAATTTTCTTAGAAATTGATTGTATGTTGATAGTAAAATTTATTACTACAAAGCTCTGTACACAGTACTTTCATACAGTTTAAAGACATTTTTTCCTATCTGTGATCTTTAAGTTTGCTTTAAACTGCTTAAAACAAACATATAATTAGCAAACAAAAGTTTTCTCTTCCTTCCTATTTTCTTTATATCACTGATTTCTATCTGTTGCACTGTTGCACTGACTAAGAATTCTACTATAACCAGTAAAAGCACATATTTTCGTCTTGGTCCTTGGTGCTAAAATTAACTTTGCCATTAAATTTGCTTTTTAAAATTTTTAAAGACACCCTTTACCAGGTTAAGGAAATTCCTTTTCTATTCATTTAGTAACACTTGCCTATAAAACTAGTTCTAGAGCCTTAATTTGAATGCTGATTCAATTTCTTCAATGGCTACTGATTTCATCGGTTTTCTAATTCTTCTTGAATCAATTTTAGTAATATAAATTTTCCGAAAAATAATCCAATTCATCTACTTGTATAAAAGTATTAACATATAACTGCTTATAATATTCTCTTATGACATTAAAAATTTTATGTTTATAATTATAGACACTTTCGCTTCTTTTTTTCTTCAGTTTTGCTTTGAGTTTTATCTATTTTCCTGAGTTTTTCAGAAAGTCAGCTTTTTGTTTTATTGAATTTTATTGCTTATTTTCCTGGTCTTTACTTCTACTTTAAAATTTACCCTATAATTCTTTTCCTTAACTCTTGAGTTAAATGCTGAGCTTATTTATTTTCTAATTTTTAAATCAATGCATTAAAGTTGTAAACTTTTCTAAGTATTCTTTCAATTATTCTAACAGTTTTAATATGTATTACTTTCGCTATGGTTATTTAAAAAATATTTAGTCCCACTGTGATTTCCTCTTTAATTCAGGAGTTATTTAGGAATATACTTCTAAACATACAGGTTTCATAATTTTTTTCCTTTATTTTAATTGCATTGTGGTAAGAAAACACAATCTGAATGATGTACAGTCTTTGAAATGTATTAAGAGTTCCTTTGTGATTTGAAACATAATCAATTTTTATAAATGTTCCACAGGTCTTTGAAAAGAATGTGTATTCTTTGTTGAAATAAGTATTAAAGGTGTGTTTAAAAATCTCCCACTGCAATTGTGGATTGGTCAAATTTGCTGGGCAATTCTCCACATTTTGCTTTGCATGTATTTTAGGCTATGTAATAAAGTACATGAAATTTACTGCTATTTTATTTTCCTGGTAGAATACCCCAACTGTTACTAGTATTTTGTGCCTTAAGCTCAATTACAATGGACGTTAATCTTCCTACACTAGCTTTCTCTTGATGAGTAGCTCCAAAACTAACCTTTTCTATCTCCTTGTTTTTGTTTATTTTTGAGACAAGGTCTCATTCTTCCACCCAGGCTGGAGTGCAGTGGTGCATTCATGGCTTACTGCAGCCTCAACCTCCTGGGCTCAGGTGATCCTCCCACCTCAGCCTCCTGAGTAGCTGGGACCACAGGAAACATGCCATCACACCCAGCTAGTTTTTTGTATTTTTTGTAGAGACAGGGTTTCACCACGTTGCCCAGGCCAGTCTCGAATTCCTGAGCCTACCTTGGCCTTCCAAAATGCTAGGATTACAGGCACGAGCCACAGCATCTGGCCCATCTCCTTGTTTTTAGACATTCTGTATTAGTTTTGTTTTAGATGTGTTACAACCTTTCTACTTGGCAGAGAGCTCTCATTTTCCTCCTTTCCTTTTTTTTTTTTTTTTTTTTTTTTGAGAAAGGGTTTCACTCTGTTGCCTAGGCTGGAGCACAGTGGCACGATCTTGGCTCTGTAACCTCCACCTCCCGGGTTCAAGCAATTCTCATGCCTCAGCCTCCTGAGTAGCCAGGATTATAGGCACGTGCCACCATGCCCAGCTAATTTTTGTATTTTTAGTAGAGACGAGGTTTCGCTGTGTTGGCCAGGCTGGTCTCAAACTCCTGACCTCAAGTGATCTGCCCGCCTCGGCCTCCCAAAGTGCTGGGATTACAGGTGTGAGCCACCACATCTAGCCTCCTGTCTTTTTTTGAATATATTTTTAAAGTTCCTTTTCCTCTGTTAACTGCTCAATATTACTTCTATTTTTAATCAGTGGCTATCTTTTGATATTTTAATTGAAATGCTGAAACACACTTTTTTTCTAACAAAGTCTAAGTAAGAGTATTCGGTGTTTCTCCTGTCGCCTCAAAAATCACAAATAGGGTAGAAACAATTTACAGCTTTATTTTCACTAACCTTCTACTAAAATTTAGCATTTCCTACACTTATAAACAACAAACCATGACAGTATTTATAGCACTGGCCACTCCACCACTATTCAAAATTAGAGATATTTTTATGTTACATTTAAGTTTTTACAGATATCTAAAAATACTATTTACACTTAAAATTTTTTCTTTGAAATTAACCACTTGATTTTGCTAATGTGTTAATAAATAAGCATATATTACATTACAAATATTAAAAAATATCTGATAGCTGTACTTTAACATAATTGGTTCCCTTTGTTAATGCTATGTATTTTTTTTTAATGGATTTAAACACATTATTCTGGGAAAGAATACACAGGTTTTACCAAAATACTAGGTGTCCATGGCATAAAGAAAGTTAAGAAATAATCCCTGACAGAATGCATCATAAAATGCCTGGAGTAAATCTGCGTTCCAACTTAATTTTGTTTGGCTGTTTTTCTCAGCATTCAATTTTTTCACACATTCTGGAATTTTGGTTTACAGGTTTATTTTATGCAAGTTTTTTGGTTTTCTCTCTTTTTTTTAACCCTCTCTTCTTCTATGTTCTCCTACTTGGGTCTACATTCCAGAACAAGTCTTAAATCCTGTCACGGAGTCAGCAGGTGACATAGTTATTCATGTTTGTTAGGTTATGCCCTCTCAGCTCTCTAAGCTCTCAGCCCCATATAAATTCAGGCTGTGGTTGGTGGCAGATTTTTCAGCCTCCTGTCTGGAGCAAAATTGCCTGTCCTTAGTCCTTGGCTTCAAGCAGGGTGCTGGTATTCAATCCTCTCTTCCCCATGGATAAGGTGGCCTTTGTTGATTATAGTGGGTTCCAAGGGAGAGGAATGAAGTAAAAATGCCTTTATTTCACCATCTTAAGCAAGTTTTATACAGATAGCTCTCAGTATTGTTTGTTTTTACTCCATAACTTTAGTTTCCCTCTTCTATCCAGATCTAAAAAAATCATGTTTCTAATTCTATTTTACTAAGAATTTAAAATTTTTATTTTAAATTCAGGAATGAATGCTGATTTTCTTTTTTACCAAGATGCTTTAAAGCATCTATGTACACTAGATAATCATATACTTTTTCTTTTGACTTGTTAACATGGTAAGTTAATTTAATATTTCCTAATACTGACTCATTTGTATGTCTAAGAGAGCTACATTTAATTATGCATAGGAGTCTTTTGAATCATTTAAGATTATGCAATGATAATCATATGTAAAACTTGTCTGTGTATATGCATGTGTGTCATCTTTTTAAAGTTATGATATTACCATGATAATGACTTCAGTAAAGAATCTGAACAATTACTAAAATCACCTTCTGATCTGTATACATCGAAATTCATTGCTCCCATCTACAATTCAGGAAATTTTCCTTTAGCTGTAGGGCTCACTTCAATTTTATTCTGCATTTCAGTATTGTGCTTGGTTTTCAGTGTATCTTACTTCATGAAATCTCAAGGATGCAATACATTATCAAAACCAGATGGCAGTATTTCATGTAATCTCTTCTGTGCTGGTAAGATTTTCAAGTTTTACAAAACTGAGCTATAAGCTATAAATTTAATTTTTAGGTTAAAAGGTGAAGGTCTCTATAAATTCTAGTTTTATGCTAAAAAACTCCCAATATGTGGTAAAAATGTTATTTTGTAAACATACTTAGTCATACTACAAGTAACAGAAAATAGGTATATTATTTACATTTAAACACTGACACTGTTACAGAAAGATAACCTTAATGGGGCATTCTACCACTCAATCAGGCAAGAGAAAAACACTGCATGGAGGAGGAGAACAACAGCTTTTGTTATGTGCCAGGCTCCGGGGTTCCAGAAGAGGTAATGTAAGGTAGAGGAAAATAAAAGGAAAACAAACTATGGCCCTTGTTTGTGGTTTCCACCAAAAAAAGGAGATAGATGACAGTTAGGCTTCTCAAGAGAGATTGGTTTCCTCATTAGTTAATAAATACAAAAAAGGAAGATGAAAAAAGATGAGAAAGTAGGCTAAGTGTATAAGTCTTATTTTAAAAACAGAAAATGAAGGAATTTGAGTTTATGATCTCCAAAGTCTCTTCTAAATCTAAAATTCTATGCCTCCTACCCATACAATGTTACACATGAAAACATGTTGAAGGTGCCTTTGTGCTACACTGTCTCTGTGATGGAAATGACATTCTTATTTGTGTTTTGTTCCAACTGCAGTTCTTCATTCAGGCACACTATTTTTTTTTTCCCTGTAGGTAAATATTTTTTTCCTAATGGCCTTGATAGAATTTTCCTAAGCAAGCAATATCTAGTTCTACTAAATATATTCTTTACAATCTTACTCCCGTACTGTTTTTCTCTGCAAGTAATTTGCTAAATGTTTTAAAATTTAATCTTAACCTTCCTTATTTATATGTCACATTCATTCTTAGAATCTTAAACTTACAGCTATTTCCCCTAGGAATGCCTTTCATTTGTATTCTTAACAAATGTTCTTTTGTTTCAAAGTTATAAAAAAAGATTTTTCTAGATATAGTATTTCTCTATTATCAGTTTGTTTCAAGTTTTATACATACATACACATATACATACATGCATGACAAATCGTGTTTTAACTCATTTAGGTAGAAGGCTCTACTAATGAGACAAAGGTTAAGAGCTAGATATGCAAGTGAATTAATGAGTTTTGTTTATTTGTTTGTTCCACTGCCAAAGGTTAGTCTTGACCCTAATAGGCTATTTTGCAAATGTCTATCTTTTGTTAAAAAGTAGCTTAGAAGAATATAGATGATTCAATGCAAATACATTACCACCCTTAGAAAATACTCAAAACACATACCAGATGAGCTGTTATTCTTACTCTTAAGATGACACCAATAGCTGTTCTTTATTACATCTCCTGAAAAGCCTTCTTTTTATATTACTGCATGTTAAGTAATAATAAATGAAAATGGAATTTATGTTTTGTAATAAATTATATAGCAATACAGAAAGGTAGAATTACCTTATAGTAATGATTTCACCTGGGTTTGCCCTTATGAACCAGCTACAGTTGATTTTTGCAGGATATTCAGAAGGCCAGCCTGGGCTTGTGATTATGCCACTCGGTGCTCGAATTTGCTGTGGAGTCTCTCCACAAGCTGGAAGATAGCCAAAGCAATCTTTGCTTATTATTATACATTTAAATGGTATTAGGTAAATCAGTGTTTATTTTTTAAAAACCAAAAAACTTTACACATCAAATAATATCCAATAAGATATGGTAGTATCAACTTTAAAAAGCTATTATTCTAATGAGATACTTCAGTTTTCTCCCTTTTAGATAAAGTCCCTTATTCCAATTAAATACAGTAGCCCCACTTATCGGACATTTTGCTTTCCATTGTTCAGTGACTTGGAGCCAACAGTGGTCTAAAAATATTAAATGGAAAATTCCGGAAATAATTCTTAAGTTTTAAATTGTGTGCTGTTCTGAGTAGTGATGACATCTCTTGCTGTGCTGCTCTGTCCCTCCCGGGACATGAATCTTCCCTTTGTCCAGTGTATCCACGCTGTGTATGCTACCCACCCATTAGTTACTTAGTAGCCATCTCACTTATCAGATCAACTGTCACAGTATTGAAGTGCTTGTGTTCAAGTCACCCTTATTTTGCCATTATGAATAGCCTCAAAGCACAAAAGCAGTGATGCTGGTAATGAGGATATGTCAAAGAGAAGCTGTAAAGTACTTCCATTAAGTGAAAAGGTGAAAGTTCTCAACAATAGAAAAAAAAATCGTATGCTGAGGTGTCTGAGCTCTAAGGTGAGAATGAATCTTATATCCATGAAATTATGAAGAAGGAAAAAGAAATTCGTGCTAGTTTTGATGTAATACCTCAAACTGCAAAAGTTAATGGCCGCAGTGCCTAAGTGCTTAGTTAAAATGGAAAAGGCATTCAGTTGGACAGCAATCAGGTTTGGTACTCTGCAGTTTCAGGCATTCACTGGGGGTCTTGAAGGTATCCCTCATAGATAAGGAGGGACTACTGTACATGTTTTGGGCAGGCAAGGAAATTTCAAACTGGATCACTGAATAAGAGTTCAAGATTACTTACTGGCTTTGGCCATGGAGACTGATCTATCCATCCACCTATCTTTTTTCAAAACTCATCTTTCAAGTTTATTTTATCATAAACTACCTTTCCAATATTTGCTTAGCTACTTTGTTTAGATCCTTAGGAGCATAATGCTGCTTTTAGGGTACCCTAAGTAAGCCTAACAGTAAGATGCTGGATTGTAATTTTTGTTAAGAAGTTAGTGGATGATTGAATAAAGATAGTAAAACACTCGAAATTACTGCAAATCAGTTCTTCGATTTATTCCATTAATACTTCCAAGCTATTTATTACAGGGTTATGAATGATTCCTACATTATTTAATAGTAAAATCTTGAAATAGTGCTTAAAATATCACCACGTGATTAGATATCTGCATATCACAGAGGAAAATCTTCATGTATATAGAATAAATTAAAACTAATACCAACACTTTCCTGGATTATTCTTGCATTATCTGGAACTCTCATTGCAATATAGTTAACATTATCCAGAATTCAGTTGATAATGTGACAATTTATTCTCTCTCAATTAAATACGTGATGTTTAAGCCTTTAGTAGAATTTTAAATCCTAGAACCTCTTATTTGATACAATTTCAACAAATTAGATTACTTGATTTTAAAGTAACAGCAGATTAGAAGCAGAAAATTGGAAGTGGGGAGAGTAGCTGCCAGGGGTACATAATCAATTATCAGAAGTGATGAGTAAATTTTCAGAAAAACAAACACTACATACTAAACTCAAAAACCATGAGCTCATAATTTATATATTGCCTGTCTCTGAAAAGGTAAGACTGTTGTATTATATTATCATAATAAATTAATAGTCATACTAATCTAAGAGTTGTTGAGTGAATAATGAATCAGTATAGGCAAAATGACTGGTATAAAACACAGCCTGCACTCCCAGGCTTTTTAAGTTCTGCTGTAGTTTAAAAATCAGGTAACCCAAGAGATGGCCAAATATCACTATTACAATTGTAATTTGGAAAAATGACCTTTTTTTTTTTTTTTTTTTTTTTTGAGATAGAGTCTCACTCTGTCTCCGGGGTGGATGGAGTACAGTGGTGCAATCTCGGCTCACTACAACCTCCGCCTTCCAGGTTCAAGCAATTCTCTTGCCTCAGCCTCCCGAGTAAGTGGGACTACAGGCGCACACCACCAGCTAATTTTTGTATTTTTAGTAGAGAAGGGGTTTCACCAGGTTGGCCAGGATGGTCTCGATCTCTTGACCTTGTGATGTTACTGCCTCAGCCTCCCGAAGTGCTGGGATTACAGGCGTGAGCCACCGCACTCAGCATTTTTTTTTTTTTTTAAGAGATGAGATCTCACTATGTTGCCCAGGCTGGAGTGCAGTGGCTATTCACAGGCACTAGCATAGAACACTACAGCCTTGAATTCTTGGGCTCAGGTGATCCTCTTGCCTCAGCTTCCTGAGTAGCTGGGACTACAAAGAGCATGCCACCATGCGTGGCAACTTTTTTTTTTTCCCCATAACAGAGGTTATACTCTGTTCAATTTAGGTTAAGAATGCTAGGAAGTATACTATGTAATTTAAAGAATTTTATCCATAATGATTGAAATAAAGCAAGCTATATTACTTAAAGTCAATCCTTATTTCTATAGAATAACCTACTCCCTGAAGAAAACATGCAATAAAAGCTTTAAAAGTATATTCTACTGCAGAAAAAAAAGTTCATATCTAAAAATGGGTCTGCCCTGGAATTAGGGTGCACTGCCAAAGGGCATCTGTTTTGAATTGCTTTCAGAACAGATTCATGACATACAGCATACAGATATATCAAGGGCTTAGCATTCATCTCATTGCCAAGGCATAGTCAAAGCTTCTTTTTTTCTTTTTTTTTGCTGCTGTTTTGTTAGTAAATCTCCCTTACAAAAAAGTTTTAATTTTAATAAATGATGTTTTAGAAAAAGACTAAATGTATCCAAATGTAATTCTTTAAGAGTTTATTAATAATAAACTGCCAGTTTGCTTCCACTTTACTCTGAGTTGTCATTACAATAATTTAATAAAAAGATAGCTAAGTTATTTGTAAGAACTTCTTTTTCTCCTGGCCAACATGGTGAAACCCCGTCTCTACTAAAGTACAGAAATTAGCTGGGTGTAGTGGCACGCACCTGTAGTCCCAGCTACTCAGGAGGCTGAGGCAGGAGAATCGCTTGAACCTGAGAGGCGAAGGCTGCAGTAAGCTGAGATCGCGCCACTGCACTCCAGACTGGTGACAGAGCGAGACTTTTCATCATCTCCTAACACAGCATTCTGGAGTTGTAGTAAGCTAAAGGAATTCTTAAGTTCATGAAAATATAAACAAACATATAAATAAACAGCCAAAAACAATCATCACCGTTTCCACAGAATATGGAAAATTGTTCATTTTTATTAAAAGATTCACCTACATTAAAGAGAATAATACAATTTTGAGTTAAATTACATTTAACTCAATTATAATGCTGTACTAGCATGTAAGTACTCAACTATTTATGAAATGGTTTAACAGCAGTGACATACAGCCAAAAACAAGGTGGGATTAATCTAGGACAAAGAACTTTCCTAACCTTTGACTAAATCGATAGACTAATTATAGGGAAAAACTAGAAATAATTTTATTAGGTTTTGTTTTAGGAAAAAAATTTCAAGTACATGAGAAACCCATAGGTGGTGCTCTTATACCAATAACTGAAGATTCTAGTATGGTACTCAAAAATACATATTGTGAATATTTTATTTTCATGCAACTGCCCAAGGATAAGACATACCACCCATAAATAAGAATGGCTATTATAAGATTCAATATTTATATTTCTAATTCAATATGTACTTTTATAACATTATTTTAAAATATTAATGATTCTTCCTAATCAAAAACAAAACCATAGTATCCTAAAGTTTCTTCCTGAATTGGTTATAAATATATATATTGATTTAGTTATGCACATTTCCAACATGACTGAATTTGGAATTTGGCTCCAGATCTAGCCAGTGGCTTTTTTTCAACCTATTTTTGCATGTACAACACATTGAGTATGTAGACAAATATGCTGTAGCACAGCCATAATGTATTCCTTTCTATATCTAAGAAAGAATACATTTCAAAAGCCAAAAGAAACCATTAAAGCAATTTTTAACTCCCTTTTGGGTTAAGAGTTTGCCTATGTATACTGGCAGATTTGAAATCAGAAGACCTAGATGCTGTCTGTTCTATCTGCCACTTACTGGCTTTGCACAATATAAACTACTAAATTTTTGGGGGTGCTATTAATAATGTCCTCATGTGTTGAAATAAGGAGTTGCTATTTGATTACCTCTAAGGTCTATTTCAGCCCTCAATCATGCACCTCTTCCCACTATACTTCTGTTAGCTAATTGGGATACATTGATAAATTTTTCATTTTCTTCCTTTGCATTTTCTCTCTGACCCACTGAAATAGACTTTCAATTCTGACCTTATCTCCACAGAAACCATGATAGCAGGCAAAGGCCATCAGTGACCTCACCACTAAATCCAATGGACACTCATTCCCAAGGTATTTGATCTTTCTGGAGCACTTGACACCGACTACCCAGACTTGGAACTGTACTGCCCAGACTTTGTGGACATCACCTCCTCTGATTCTCCTTCTAACTCTATTCTGTGTTAATTTTCTAGCACTAGATCCTCTGTCCTTGGCCAGCCAGCCAGCCAGTCCTTGATACTGGTTTCATGGTTAATTCCAAAGCCCTCTGCACTTCTCATCTCAATGGAAGATTTCGTCGACTTTTACAATTTCAACTATGGTCATGAGTTTAAAATTTTTAACCCAGAGGCTTTGCATAGTCAAATGCCCACTGGACATTCTAACCTCAAATTCAATATGATCAAACCTGTGCATTTCCCAAATCCGTCTTCAGAATATCCTATATTCTGAATCTACATCGTCTTAGGCAGCATTTGGCTGATGGAATAGGTATTTAAGTAAAAAGAAATTGAAGAATACTACAGGCGTTTTCAAGAATTTTCAAGGACAGGAAATAAGTTAGGCCTCACAGAGATTAAAACTGGAAATTTCAGTCAGAAATTGAGCCTGCCTTCACCACTTCTTAGGGAACCAAGGCCTGTTTTATCTCTTATACATCTGCCCCAACCTTCCAAAGGATCTCCTCTGGGTCTTCCGTTTTTTCATTATTTCAGTGCTTTATAAATGGCTTTCCCGTACCAACTTATCATTAATACTTCAGCTCCAGCACCTACTATAACCTGTAATTTCATTTTTCCTAGTTTATTATATTTATATTACTGTTACTCATTTTACATTATAGATTTGAGGTGGCTTATTATTATAATATTGATAAAATAGATAAAACTTAAGTCTCGGGCCAAGCGTGGTGACTCACACATGTAATCCCAGCACTTTGGGAGGCCAAGGCGGGTGGATAATGAGATCAGGAGTTCAAGACCAGCCTGGCCAATATGGTGAAACCCCATCTCTACTTAAAAAAAAAAAAAAAAAAATTAGCCAGGCGTGGTGGTGTGCACCTGTAGTCCCAGCTACTCAGGAGGCTGAGGCAGGAGAATCGCTTGAACCCAGGAGGTGGAGGTTGCAGTGAGCTGAGATCGCGCCACTGACTCCAGCCTGGGCAACAGAGCGAGACTTTGACTAAAAAAAAAAATGACCAAAAAACAACAACAACAAAAAAACAACAAAAAAACTTAAGTCTCAATTTCCTCACTTGTAAATGGGGATTAAAATACTAGTACACAGGGTGTTCCAAGGATTACATACAATTATTTTGGTAAAAGACATAGCACACTGCTTGCATTACAGTAAACTGTCAGTAAACAATATTACATGATATGCCAAATCAGACTGGTTGGTAGTAATGCCTGGAATGATGTATTGAGATGGCTACTAAGGCTGTGTTCAGGCTAAGTGAGAAAGAGGACAGTGACTGAAAGAGGATGTGTAATTTTTAACTTAGTAAGTGCTGGGCACCATTATGCACTCGAAAGAATGAGAAATTATGTCATGATTAACTGGTTAACTACCACAGATAAAAGCCATGGGAAGGATAGGGTTGGGACACATACTCACAAAACTTTACTTTAGGAAATAAATCTTTGTTTGAAATCAAAATCTTTACATGGTTTGAACTTCATCTTTCTACATTTTGACTATCCTCCCAGTTTAAAATACATCAAACTTGACCTTCTTTTGCTTACATTCATTCTATTCATAACTTTTCTATTGCTTAAACATAGTTATTTCAGCTATGGTCTGTCTAATTCTTCCTTAAGAATTAGTTTATATGTAATTGGCAAATAAATAAATCTTGTCAGTACAATGCAAAATTGTGTAAGATCTTATTCCCAGCATGCTAATGATTTGAAATAACCAGAGGCAGAAGTTTTCAGAGTTTAAGAAAAAATATGAAAACCCTATAGAAGCTGCCTTTCTTTATTGCAAAATGTGGTTTTTTTTTTTTTTGGCTAAAATAACTGCTTGGTTTTTGTCTCTATTAAGCTATCTTGGGAAGCTGCAAAATGCAGATGGAAATGTGAAGACATTACACCACTATGAAAACAAAACAACTTAATTGATGAGGGATATCCCTGAAGTGTATTTTTAGTTTTGATTAAATTGGTCTCCATTAGAAGCAAATACCTTTAAGTGGGGGAGCATGAACCTATGCATATATGGCTGCAGAATATAGAGTGATTCTAATTGTAAATGTCCACAGGTATTTGACTGTACTAGTATTTGGACTGATATTTTATTTGCTAGGGTTATACTTAAAAGGTATGTAGTTGTAAGTGATCTATGCCAACACTATTTTCTCAGAAGCCTTGTTAGTCTTTGTTCATTTTGCTTCCTTAATACATCTCTTAATTACTTGCATCAATGTTTTAAATTTACTATTTTAATTTTTTTATAAAGATGGGGTCTCCCTATGTTGCCCAGGCTGGTCTTGAACCCCTGAGCTCAAATAATCCACTGTCCTTGGCCTCCGAGTACTGGGATTACAGGTGTGTGCCACCAAGCCCAGCCAGTATCAACTTTTTGTTCTACAAAAATCATCTAATTTATGTTGGTCAGTTATCTTTAGATATAAACAAATATTCAAGTACTTTGGATAATGACGATCTACATCTCTACTTTTTATAAATTTTCTATAACCCAGAAATAGAAATCCCCAAAATAAAGAGGCTCAAAATGTTTATTCAAAAGATAGCAACTTTCAAACGTGGATAGCATCTTCTTAGTAGGAACCTACAGGCTATCTGACTAGCCCCCACAAAAGCCTATTTAATTTACAGTTGATGTAGTGCATAGGACATCTGAAATGAAAAAAAAAAAAAAGACAATGACATTATTATAATGCTAATGGTTAAGCTATATGAAAAGATTAACTGAATACATATTTTTAAAATTTATCATGTATGTTGTCAATTAAGAAAGGGAGAATTAACGGAAGAATGAATAGGCAGAGATTCTCTGATGGAGTTCGTAAGATTTTGGCATTAGTTTTCTCGTTTAAAATATAAAGATCTCACTGTATAGCTTAGAAAACAGGGCAAAGTTAACTGATGAAACACTGAAGACTTCTTCATGTTTATACTTATACTATTTTAATAATCCTACAGAAAAGTACAGGACTGTGGTTTTAAAACTAGATTAATGCATCATACTTATTATCTTTAAATCAATTATTTAAAAAATTGGCAGTGCTCAAACAGCCTCTATTAAGAAGACACACGAAAGAGGGAGGATCACTTCAAAATAATGTCAAGCTGTCTTACAATTTGAGATTTCATAGTTTCAAAACACCTAAAAAATTACAGAAAAAATACATAAGATATTTACAATTAGAGCTGAACTACTGTCAAAGTATAATTTCCTGCTCCACAGATGAAGAACTGGGTTTTTTAAAACTGACAAGAGTTGATACATCATGACAAAAAGTAGTTGAGACTAAAAGTTATGTGAAATCTTTGTGACTTTGATTTTAATAAATCACAAAACTGAAATGCAAGTAAATGTCTGTTTATTTTACTGACCACCTAACTTCATAAGACACATATGAAGGGCACAAAAGAAATAGAGAACTCATGCTCTCATGGAAATTATAGTTTTATAACAATGACATATACTTTTTAAGTGAATCCAAGAAGCATATAACAGTTAATATGACAGCATACCAGATAATACAGTACTACATGATATAATGCATAACAAGTAATTTTAGGCAAAGTATCACATGTTCAGTTAAACACATGGTGTTATTAAACAGAAACAAAGGCCGACCAAAAACCTATATTATACAAGTATAGAACAGAGAATGTTATGCTTGACTATGAACAAAAGATTTCTTTCATAGAAGAGAAGTTGGTAGAGCCACAGAAAAGCATACTTTAAACTAGTTAAAAGAATTTAATGACCCAAATTCTATAGACAGCAGTCAAGCCAAGATAGACCTACTACAAAAGGAAGTGATGTGATCCAAGTATTTTGTAAAGGTTATTGAGGGGAGAGAAACCAGTGAGGCAAAGAGATCACCTAAAAGGCAATTATAAAAACTCATCTTTTTGTATAATTTTACTTTATGAAAGTTTCACGATAGAGCAAAATCATGCTCACTCTGTTCATAAGCAAAGGATAATAGCATATATAGGTAACAGTGGTTAGTGTCATTTGGCCATATCATTTTTCAGAGTACTGTATAGAGTGTATTATAAAGAATATTAATTCCATTATGGCTGATGAGTACAAAAGCAATTCCAGGTGTTGAAAACTAGTAAGAAGGATTTGATTCCAATGGAAATAAATGTACTTAAAGAAACCCACCATCTCCAAAATAAAAATTTGGTAAGCAAATGGTGTCTGGATTGAATGGCCATATGGGATGAGAGTAAAAATTATTCTGAAAGTTAACAAGTGAATCATTCGATACATGGAAAATATTATGCTTATGCAAACAACTAAAGGCACCCAAACATGGAAAAACCAGAGTACGTAGTTAGATGATTAGCATGAAAATCAGGTACCTCCTGGCCTACTGTTAATTTAGGAAAATAATAACAGTTTGAAAACTTAAAAGCCTAAGTATGACACATAGAGCTGAGGATGAGATTTCTGCTTCAAGTCAGAAATATATGGTTTCCAAGTCCAAGAACTGTAAGTATCATTAAAGTGAAGCATGTATGCAGGCCTTGGATCCACAGCTGATGATGTTATAAAATTACCTAACACTTACTGAACTCTTACTACCTGTCAGGTACTTTAATACTTATTATCCCTATTTAACAGAGAAGAAAAAAATGGAGGCACAGAGAAATTTGGTAATTTTTCTAAGGTCACAAAAAAGCTGTAAGTCTCAGAGCTGGGATGGAACCCAGGCAAGAGGCTTCATAAAAGCTGTATTCTTAACCACTAAGGCAAACTGCTGCCTACTAACGAACTCCCTGTAACATATGGAAAAATTACCAGGGAGGTGGAAGAGAGCTGTTTCAATAGCATTTAAATAACAAAAGTGGTCTATTCTAGAAAAATGAACTATTGGTCCTACATTAACATGGATAGAAAGGGTAGATAATCTATAACACAGAGAAAATAAGTATAGTTAGTAGTTTTAAAGCTTCTAAAGACTGATTCCTTATTTGCTACACATTATCTAAGAACTACAGGCAGAACTGACCAGCTTCTTAGAATCTTTGGTATTAAAAATTGTATAAACAGCATTCTAGAGCCTACTTTTAATGATAAGAGAATATACATATAGTTAATTATGGGTAAGATGCTTAGGGCAAGGAGTAGAATAGTAGCAATAAGGGGATGAAGTGGAGGCTGAGGGAGACATTTCAAAGGAAAGAGCAATGGACAGACACTTGAAGACACTTAATAATGGACAGTTTGGAAAGCATGCATGTTCAGCATAGAGTCTATGGGCCACTGAGAATATAAGCAAGTGACCAACTGTTGGAATCCGCAAGAAAAATAAGTTAGAGTACTATAGTTGCCCTTTGTTGGACTGCCATGTGTAACATAACTAAGCCCTGTAACCTGAACAGGAAACATACGCCCACAGCTAGGCAGAAATGACTTTGATTCAAAAGTCCTCTTCCTGTATCTTGACTGTGTTTGTTGCCTAAATAGTGTTCTGATTTCTCTGACCCTCCAGACTCTTTAAATGGGGTTTTCTGACTCCCTGGCACCTGAGCCAAGCTGCGTCATAATGTGAACGTCAGAACAGTCAACATTTTGAGGATGGACAGAGTTGGAAGGGGACAGAGATTGAACATGAGTAAGATTTCCTTAGAATTACTCCAAATTTCATTCTTTTTAAAAAAGAAGTTAGAAAACTGAACTTCTCCCTGTATGGGAATAATTACTAGCACTTGAACATAGGTTGAGTATCCCTAATCCAAAATGCTTGGGATAAAAAGTGTTTTGGATTTCAAAATTTGGAATATTTGCACATACAAACTGGTTGAACATCCCTAATCCAAAATCTGAAATGCTTCAATGAGTATTTCCTGTGAACATCATGTCAGTGCTCTAAAAGATTCTGGAGCATTTCAAATTTCAGATTTTTAGATTAGGGATGCTCAACTTGTAGCAATATTTACTAGTCTAAGATGGGAAAGGTTTTAATTATGACTTGAAAGTCAAGAATCAGGCAAGCAGAAAAAATGATATTAATCCATCACTTAGGACTCTCATTACTCCGTGACTTAATATTAGAAACCGCAAGTGCCATGGCAAGTAGGAAATCTTATATCCAGCTGTTTATAATTTAAATATTCTTCTGCATTAGTACTGATATTTAAGACTGAATACAGCAATATATTTATTCATATTATTCTAAGTGACATTCTTTAAGGACCAAAATATTTTACTTGGCTATCAGCTGTAATGAAGGCAGGTAATTTCTTGGTATCTCGAAGGTCACTAATGTTCAGAACAATCAAACTATAATCAAGCGTTATATGGCAGTAAAATAAAACAAAGTCAGAAGAGGCAAAAATATAAAGAGAGAAGGAGAAATTAAAAAAAAACAGGGTCATAGCACAGTATGAATGAAGATGAGGAGAGCAAAGAAACTGAATATACCCACCTAAAATGGAACTAGCCAGCTTCACCCTGAAATTTCTTAGTAAGAATAATTTAGCATTTTGCTAACAATGCATAACGTTAAGACGAATAGAGAAGATTCATCCTTTTATGCCTTTTTTAAAGGGCTTATGAGGGCAATATTTTTTTCCTGCAAGGGTGTAAAAATTACTGACATGGTACCTACATTTTCCGATTTTAAGCACTACAGAAGACTAAAATGCTAAAGCAAGCTACTACTATTTCCCAAATGGGAAAAATTACTAATTTTTGAAGGTTATTGTGACTGGCTGGAAGCATAAAAAGGTAAGGCAGAAATCATCACTTAGGCTAACAAACTGGCCTTGGAGCTCATGATTTTGTAAGTCATCTCTATCAGCTTCGACACAGTTTTTAGTATACTCACATCTTCTATGAGTGTTCCAGTTACTGTGTCTTTTGTCAAGGGTGGTACCCAGAAATAAACAATACCAGAGTACGTTTGCATGAAGAGTAAAGAAGAACTATCATCTGCTTGGTTCTGGATACTGTATTTCTGTTACTGCAGTTTAATATCAAATCACCCCCTTACTTATATCAGGCTATTAGTCAACTGATACCCAAGTACAGTTTGCTTATCCACCAAGTGACTGGCTTTTGCACAACAGTTTCACAGTACATCCAATTCAAATTCATGCCTTGGCAAAAATTACAGATAACCAACATGTTATCACACTTTGAAGAGTTGTTCCCAAAGTTACAGACTGGAAAAGAAAATATCAAATGCTTGAACAGAGCTTGCCTTTTTACCTTCACTAGGTTTGGCTCGCTCAATGAAATGGATATATCCATCCAGATGAACTTCACTTCTACCATCTAAGCACTGCATACCCTGTCACAATACAACCTGTTCTGTCTATAGTTCTGGTACTCACACGTGCTGTTCTAATGCTGGGGTTATTGTTTATTATAACATACAATGAGTATTCCTTATCCAAAATCCTTGGGACCAGAAGTATTTTGATATTTTTTTCAAATTCTGGAATATGTACAGACATATACTTACTAGTTGAGCATCCCAAAACCAAAAATCTGAAGTGTGAAATGGTCCAATGAGCATTTCCTTTGAGTATTATGTTGTTGTTCAAAATGTTTTGGATTTTGGAGCATTTCGATTTTTGGATTTTCAGATTTGGGATAGTCAACCTGTAATGTAACATAAAAATATAACATAATTATTTTGTTATAAATACATAATTGCTCAATAAATACTTGATATATAATATAAAATAGGTTACAATGATATAATATAAACATGTTTCATATAAGACATTGGCCATAAGATTATAGAGTATATAATATAGAAATAATAATACCACCATTAGTTTCATTTCCAAAACTTAAAGGGAGTTCACTACTTTAAAACTTTAAGTGTCTCAGAAGTAAACTCTGAAGGTAGACAATGACTTTAAAAATTATTAGCATCCTATAGTAATTTTTTTTTTAATATATATCAAGAATGTACTCTGTCTCATATTCCCTACTCATTTTCTTTATATAAAGGATAGCTTCTTGGGTTCACACTATGTTCTATTTTTATATTCTGAAATCCTAAAAACCCTAATGTATTAATAATCAACTAAAATGTAATAAGGCTTCTTTTTTTTCTTCAACTGAAACATGGATGAAAGACATTTTTATAACACTGGTCAAAAGAACTAGTGAAATTCTTCTTAGTAACTTTAACAAGAGGTCCAGGTACCTAATTGAATAATTGCAAAATAATATTAAAATTACATAGGAAAGGTGCAAAGGACCACTTGACCTGCTACTTTCTCATGTAACTTTTCTATATTTAAAAAATAATTGTAAACTTCTATCAGAGATAATTACAATTTAAGCTTTATTTCCTTTCAGATTCTTTATTTGGAAGATCTTAAACATTATAGGATAATAAAAACTTTATCAGACTAGATGTTCTTCCAGGAAAATTTCAAAATACCACGTTATAATATTTAAGCCCAAAGCTGTGGTTAAAAACAAAAGCCATTTTAATTTAGTACTCTCCATTATTACAAAATGTTAACTAATCTGAAAGCAAATTTATTGCAATTTAGAAAATATGTCCCTATTTTAAAGGCCACAACTAAATTATTAGTTGTAAAAGGCACACAGGATTAGCAATGTGCTAGGCCTTCGAATATTGGAATAGAAACTATAAAATGCAAATACATAAAAGCAAGAAAGGGTGATGATTTTGATAGAATAAAATTCTGACAGCATAAACAATACTTAAAAGCTGACTAAAGTCTATTTTATATACTCTGCTAATTCAGTTAATATGAATAAGGATTAAGAAAGAAACTTCCTAAGTAAATATTCTCTCTCTCAGCTCACAGAAATGTCAGATTTGCCTGACAAAAGATTCCAAGTCAAATGCAGAGTAGACTCAAAATCAAGCTAACCTCAGACAGAGACTTCAGCTATCATTAAAAGGTAGGAATATTTGGAAGTTGTATCATTGGTAATTGGAAATACCATGTTAATCTTCCTATGTAAAAAAAGCTTCTGCCTGAGAAGGCAGCAACCCTTAACATCTGTTCCTATTAGCAACGAGAAAATATTTTATACACTTCAGGCTAGTTTTTGCCTAACTCTAAAGGAAAGCAAATCTCATTCTCTTATTCTTTGCAATGTTACAACTCCAGGCCATGAATCAAGAAGAAAAGAAAATGTTACTTTAAAAAAAAAAAAAAAGTTTGACAGAAAATAAAACGTTGAGACTTTAATGGAAACATAGTAAGAAAAAAAGTTAAGCAAGAAAAACATGATTGTACTGAAAGTAAATGCAGACAACTGTGTAAATTAGTACATCCTTTTTGGAAGGCAATCTGTCAAAAAGTTTCTAGAGCCATTAAATTATTTATGACCTGTGATACAGTAATTTCACTTTCAGAAATGTATGCTAAGGAAATATTCTTAGAAATAAAAAAGGCTAGATATACAGTTGACCCTTGAACAACATGGGTTTGAATTGTATAAGTCCACTTATACATGGATTTTTTTCAACAAATACATTGAAAAATTTTTTGGAGATTTGTGACAATTTGAAAAACCTTGCAGACAAATCACATAGACTGGAAATTTTGAAAAAAAATTAGGTATATCATGAATGCATATATATGTAAAATACTAGTCTATATTATCATTTACTACCATAAAAAATACACTAACCTATTATAAAGAGTTAGAATTTATCAAAACCTACCAAACACTTGCAGACCACACACAGCACCATTTACATTCAAGAGAAGTAGAAAGATGAATAATAAATCACAACTGAATAAAATTAATTATAGGACATACTATACAACTAATAATGCTGTAGCCACCTCCCATTGCTATTTTGGTGAGCTCAATTTGCAAGTATCTGCTTAAATTGCTGTGTGATGCTAATCATCTCCATGTGAGCAGTTGGTATCTCCAGTAAATTGTGTGTCACAGTATAATGTGATCTCTGGTGGTTCTCGCGTATTTTTTATTGTGTTTAGTTCAATACCATAAACCCCAAATAACACCATGGGATCCATACAAAGTGCCACTAGTGATGTTGCAAGTGCTCCCAAGAAGCAAAGAAAAGTCATGACATTACAAGAAAAAGCTGAATTGCTTGATATGTACTGTAGACTGAGGTCTGCAACTGCAGCTGCCCACCTTATCAGACAGATGACTCATCTGTAAATAGATAATGTAAACTTATGGTATCAATAAATACAGTAGCATACTGTAAATGGATTTTCTCTTATGATTTTCTTAATAACATTTTCTTTTCTCTAGCTAACTTTAAGAATACAGCATTTAAGCCTGGGCACAGTGGCTCACACCTGTAATACCAGCACTTTGGGAGGCCAAGGTGGGCAGATCACTTGCACTCACAAGTGATCTTCGAGACCAGCCTGGGCAACATGGCAAAACCCCGTCTCTACAAAAACAAAAATTGGCTGGGCATGTGGTGCGCACCTGTAGTCCTAGCTACTCGGGAGGCTGAGGTGGGAGGATGGCTTGAGCCCAGGAGGTGGAGGCTGCAGTGGGCTGAGATCATGCTGCTGCACTCCAGCCTGGGTGACAAAGTCAGACCCTGTCTCAACAACAACAAAAAATACAGTATTTAATACATACAACGTACATAAATTTAATTGAATGTTTATGTTGTTGTTAACATTTCCAGTCAACAGCATGCTATTGAGTACTTAAACTTTTGGAGAATCAACAATTATATATGGCTTTTCTTCCACTATGCAGGGAATTGGTGCCCCTAACCACCATGTTGTTCAAGGGTCAACTTTATATGAATATGTCTCTTGAGCATGATCCAAATTAGGCAAAATCCATTGGAAACAACCCATTGTAATGAAGTCACGTGATGGAAATTTCATGCAGGCATTAAAATAATGAACATGATGACTAAGGGAAAAATGTACATAGTGTTAGAAAGAGCAGGAGATAAAATTAGGGATAATTCAAATGCATATACAATTATTTTTAAGGTATGTACACAAAAGGACAAATAAAAAATTTAATATACTACTATTAATTATTGTAGGAAGGTAGGGTTAATGGGTGATTTTCTTAATCTTTTTGCTTTTTTCTAAATGTTTAATGAAACTTGTGTAATAGAATTTGTGAAAACAAAAAACTTGATTTAGAAGTAATCAAGAATAAAGAGCATAAATTATTTCTAGAATATCCCGATTAAAGTCAATATCATAGATTACAGAGTAATTCAGTTTAAAGTAGATATATTTTTAAAAAATCAAATATATTTGTTTAATGTGTACAAGGGCCTTGTGGTAAATCAACGTGACGTAAGATACATTTCATTCTATGTAGCAGATGAGCAGTAATTTGGTAATTTTAAACATTTCAAAAAGAAACATAATTTAGACACTTTTTAAAAAAGCGATTAAAAGAGCCTTCCTACTCTCTCATGTATGCAATTAAATTACTTGGCAGTTTCTGTGGTATAATTCATAATGATTTTCATACATTATTAAATTTATAAAAACACCATTTGTCTTTTCTCCTTTCTCTAGTTTATATAT
This sequence comes from Symphalangus syndactylus, assembly GCF_028878055.3. NCBI lineage: Eukaryota > Metazoa > Chordata > Mammalia > Primates > Hylobatidae > Symphalangus > Symphalangus syndactylus. The sequence goes on from NC_072429.2 coordinate 103,279,519, forward strand.
GAAGAGAGATTTAAAATTCTGGACCAAGAAAAGTTCTAAATTAAAATAAGTACAGAAATTAAGATTTTATCCAATATTCTTTCCCATTATATAACAACTAGATACATACTTTTTGATAATTTAACTACAATTTCTTATGTCAACCCTGTAGCATCAGAACAAGCAAAAAGGCAAAGATTTATCTTTCCTGGCAAGGATTTGAGGAGGAAGAAGATGGAAATAAACAGAATATTAAAAACAGAACAAATTATTCCAAGCACAAGAACCAAAAATATATTATTAATTAGAAATTAGTATTTCCCCCAAAAATTCATGAGTAAACAAAATGAAGCCCTTAATACTATGCCTAGTAAGAAAAGTTAATATTAAGTCATTTACTACTCACCAGATATTATAACCAGGCTTTTTACAAATTCATATTCTAACTTAATATGTTCATTATTTGCCATAATGTGCCTTAGTACATTAAGACCATATTATAGGTACAGTTTGCAAATTTACTTCTGCTATTAAGTGATAAGTTCCTTGAGATAAGAATATTTTACTCACCACTTACTTCCACCCTCCTTGGCACAAGGTCCTATCAGGTGCTTGATACATGTTAAATGAATCGAATTCACTGCCAAAAGGGTGACTATACAGCCTGATTTGTCCAAAACAGTCCTGGTTTTGTCACTGGTGCAGCATAATTAAAAATAATGTATTATTTTGCTTTCAAAGTGTCCTGATTTGGAAAATAAATTACCTGATAACACTAGATGCAGACAATTAAAATTCTTTCTAAAATCATCAATATACTTTCCAAAGTGCAAATGACAATCCAGCAGGGCACTGAGCACCGGCACATGGAGTAGCAGAGGTGAAAAGAGCAGGGGAAGAGCAGAAATAGATGGCAGCACAGAATACTGAAGCAAGTCACCATTTCTGTTGCTTGCTGATCTCAACAGAAAGCAAGTCCTGCATTTTGAGTTTCTTCCAAAGGCTAGCTCTCCATTTAGACCAGCACTGAAGGGGCCCTACTTTCTACTGGGGATGCAAGGATTTCAGAAAGCTTATACTCTATTAAACATTACATCTATAGCTCCGTACTGGCCACAGAAAAAATACAATGAGGCCGGGCACAGTAGCTCATGCCTGTAATGCCAGCACTTTGGGAGGCCAAGGTGGGCGGATCACCTGAAGTCAGGAGTTTGAGACCAGCCTGGCCAACATAGTGAAACCACGTCTCTATTAAAAATACAAAAATTAGCTGGGCGTGGTGGCGCACACCTGTAGTTCCAGCTACTTGGGAGACTGGGGCAGGAGAATCGCTTGAACCCGGGAGGCGGAGGTCGTAGTGAACTGAGATCACACCACTGTACTCCAGCCTGGCCAACAGAGAGAGTGAGACTCCATCTCAAAAAAAAAAAAAAAAAAAAAAAAAAAAAACCAGCAATGACTCTGTGTACCCAGACATACCTTTGGAAACAGCATCCATTTATTTTTAATAACATAATTGGAATAGATTTCATGTATTATTCTTCTCATTCTATGTTAGAAAGATTTTGTAAGATGAGACTTTAGAAAAAAATAAGCCATGAATATGGTTTTACTCACTTCTGAAACAGAGTATTTTATTGATGTATAAATATATTTAATTTAAACACACATTTTGTTATGGCCTGAAATGTGTTCCCTCCGAAACTCATATTTTAAAGTCTAACCCTAGTACATCAGAACGTAACTGGATTTGGAGAGAGAGTCTTTACAGAGTTAAAGAGTTAAAGTTAAAAATGAGGTCATATGTGTGGCCCTAATCCAATATGACTGGTGTCCTTATAAGAAGAGGAGATCAGGACAACACACACAGAGGGGAGACTATGTGAAGACAGTAAGAAGACACCCATTTATAAGCCAAAGAGAAAGAACTCAGAAGAAACCAACCCTGCTGACACCTGGATCTCAGAATTCTAGCCTTCAAAATAGTGAGAAAATAAATTTATGTTGTTTAAGTTACCTAGACTGGGACATTTTGTTATGGTAGTCCTAGAAAACTAATACATATTTCTAAATGTGTATCTGAAATTCAGAAGAAAAAAAAGATTAAAAAATGTAAAATATCTTTACTGCTGATTTCTTTTTTCAAATAGAAATTTATTTAAGGGTATTATCAATGTTCAAGAAGAGCCTAGTGGTCTAATCACAAGTAAACAGCTAAAAATAAGTATAACCTAACCCTTGATGAGTTGACATAAAATTCAGAATATAGTACTGTATCTGTCCAAATTTCCAAATTTTCATAACTTTTCATACTCTGTAATAATCTGCATAACTCAGCAGATCTGCATTTGCAAGTGATCAATGCACATTATAAAATTATACATGGTAAGAAAATTGATTCAAAGAGTAAGAAAGACCCAATTAGATTTTAATGTAACAGAGCACAAAATGCTCAATGATATGGTTTCAGACTCCACATTGCAACTAACCTTAAAGAAACTACCTCTTGTTGAGTTTTGGTGTAGTATCACAGAATATTCACAATTATCTGAAAAAGGCTATTAAAATATTCCTTTCTTTTCCAATTATACATCACTGTGAGGCTGCCCTGTCTCCTAGTATGTCAAACAAAGCATGCTGTTGCAAAAGACTGAATGCGGAAACAGATATGAGAATCTAGCTATCTTCTTTTAAGCCAATCATTACTTTATAAAATTATAAAACAATGCTGTTCTTATTGTTTTTTGTTTTGAAATATATGTTTTTCATAAAACTATACTACATATTGATGTAAACATGCAATAGGTTACTGTTATTTTTAATTGAACTAATGAGTTTTAAAACAAATTCTCAGTTTTAATTTCTAATATAGTAAATATTGGTAGCTGTAGCCCATATAAACAAAAACTCTTTTAAGTCCTTGTTACAGACTGAATTGTGTCCCCCCTCAAGCCCATATGTGGAAGCCCTAACTCCCAATGTGACTGTATTTGGAGACACAGCCTTTAAGGAGGTAACTGAGGTTAAATGAGGTCATAAGGATGGGGCCCTAATACCACAGGACTGATGTTCTTATTAGAAGAAGAGGCACAAGAGACCTCTTGCTTTCTCTGAATATTCATAGAAAAAAGGCCATGTGACGACACAATGAGAAGGTGGCCAACTATAGGCCAGGAAAAGAGGTCTCACCAGGGACCAGCCCTGCCAGCACTTTGATCTTGGACTTCCAGAACTGTGAGAAAAATTGATGTCTGTTATTTAAGCCATCCACAGTAGTATTTTGTTGCAGCAGTGCACGTAGACTAAAACAGGCCTCAGTAGTTTTTAAAAGTTTATAATGGGTCCCGAGACCAAAACTTTTGAAAACTACTGAATTAAACAGTAACCATTTGGTTGTATAAATTGTTAGTAAACAAACATACTTTATAGTTACAACTTTGAAAAGTAATTATAATTCTCATTAACTATTCAAAATAGAAAAAGGGAGAAGGCCATCTTTAAAATAACTTTACTGTTATTTGATATATATAATTATATATCATTTGAGAATGTATTTTTAAAAAAGTGAAACAAACTATGAAAAAAAATTAATGCAGGCACTGAAGCACTTGCTTTGCGTTTTCAGGAAACTAGGCTTGTTGGGCTTGTTGATGTGTTTGACTAGGGCATACTAACCCTTAGAGTATTTGTTAAGTCTATTAACTTTCTGAATACAAAGTCAGACATAAAGCAAAAGAACAAGATTTGCTTCATGTGAGGAAAAAAGAACCAAACAAATTACAAGATGACACAAAGAAGTTAATCAGTGGATTGATAAATACACTAAGTACAGTTTTAACCACACAAAACATCGATATAGGGAAATAATAAATGAACAGTAAGAAAACCTATTTCAATATATGCAAAAATAAATATTTTATTTCTCCTAGTAACTGTGGTTGACAGCAAAAATGGTAACAGAGCTGTGGAAGTGGCCTAAGAATAAAAATTTTAGTAGTTATAAGTGTTTAAGTAATTATAAAGTTATAAAGTAATTATAAGTTATAAAAGCCTAGACGAGTATAAAAAATACATTAACCTCAATGATGAATTTCTGAATTTCATGGACACAAGTATACTGGGCTGCTTTTAACAGCAAATAAACTGTGCGCTCAAATACAATACTTTCATGTAAAGTAGTACTATAATCTAAAAATCAAGCAAAAAGCTTAATTTCTAAGGCTCTAATCCTAGGGATAACATTGAAAATCACATTTCAGTAAATTTCATTTCACATAACTTTGTATGGAAAGAAAATACTAATTCAACTTGAGCTAACTTTTCTCTAGGTTCAATGTTTGTATGAAAAAATAATTATGCAGTCCATTTGGAAAAGTATAATCAACCCATGGGCATGCAAGTATCAGTTTTATCTTATGAGAATTTCTCCATGTTCCAGTTACTTCATTCCTTATTACATGCTGCAAAAAGCAGTAATAATTTTTATAGCCAAATATCACTTCGTAAGATACCAGGTGGCTTTCAATATTTACCATATAAGTCATGCATGAAATTTAAACATTACAAAAAAATGACTTACCAGTTGACACTCCTGAAATATGCACATTTTCAGAATGTTCTGCAAGAGCACCATTTCCTAAAATTAAACATAATGAATAAACTAATATCCAAGATAAAATTTATAAAATTTTTTCAGATCCTCCCTTTAAAAGAGAAACAACTACATAGAACTCCTTTTAATATTGAGAAGCAAAAGTTTCTTATAATAATCTTCAAGACAATACTAGGAAGCTCAAAATCATAATAGTAATGGGGAAAACAAACATTTTGGAAATCTCAACAATGTAGTGTTATATATAAAGGTCAAATAGATAGATCTGATCAACACCAGAAAGAATTTTCTATCAATTAATAATCAAAAGCGAAGTCAGTACTGCTACAAGAAAAAAGAGAACACAGCTTGTTAAAAATAGCATTCCCCTAAAAGCGTGTCCAAATCAGCCACAAGTAGGCGTAATTTCTGTCAGGGCCACATATGTTGGTACTTTAAAAAACAAAACAAAACAAACAAACAAACAAACAAACAAAAAAACCCAAAAAACTCTTGCATTATCTTCTAAATCTTCAAAAAAATCTTTCAAATTTTTCTCACCAACAATTCTAACAATCTTAAGTATCGGGAATATTTACTCCCTCAAATTAATGTAAGCAATGTCTCTTCAGATATTTGTCTCAAAATTTTGTATTTTATACATCATTAGTTCTAAAGGTTTCTCTCTTTACCCATTAGTTGGATCTGGCATCACAACAGCTCAGAAACCGAGCAGACAAAGAATTCTCCTTGGAGTCAGGTGGGGAAGGAAGCTAGTCAGAAAAAGCTTAGAAAGCAAAAGCAGAATTTTCTTTCATGGTTGAGAGTGGAGAAAATAGCAAATATTGTAATTAACAACTTTTTGTTTACAAGTATCACACTTCTATAATTGTCTGAATATTGTATTGCACCCCCCACCCCAATGCACTAAGCTGTAGGAGAACAGAATTTGTGTTTATTTGGCTCCCCACTGTAGGCACAGTTCCTGATACAGACGAGGTGCACAAATAGCTGAAACATGAATAAATGAGGGATGTCCTGATGATTAAAATGAAATCATGCCCAATAAGCACTTGATATAGTGCCTGGCATATAGCATTGAACAGGTGTTGATTTTTGTAACTGTGTAAAGTATATTATTGTTACTAAAGAAAAAATAAGTGATAAAACAATATTTTTGGTCCAACTACAGCTATACCCTTCAAAATGAAAACATACATTATATTTCCCTCAATTAAGAATGAAACAGTGGAAATGATGAGATAGGTGGGAAGGCCATATTAAGTATACAAATAAATGATTATATTCATTTTAAGTACTGTGCACTGATGCCAAAAAAGGCACAATTTCTTTTTCTCGTTTATTGTTAAATGTCACACATATAGAATTGAAATGACTAGAAAGACGACCCATTTCTTTACCACACACAACTTACAAAAACAGGCAGCAGAAACAAAACATGAAACTGATTCAATAAAACACCTAACAAGGTTTGCCAAAGGTCAGTATAAACTGCCTAAATCCTTGCTACTCACGAGTAGACTAGCAGTACTGGTCACCTTGGGAGTGTGCTAGAAATGCAGAGACTCAGGCTCATTCCAGATTATGGAATCTGAATTTATATGCACGCTTAGTGATCTATATGCACATTAAAGTTTGAGAAGCACTGGCAAGGTTTTGGCTTAAATCTTCTACTTCTATATTATACACTGCTACAAATCACAGCTACATAATTTGTGATACTAACATTTCCAGTATCCGTAAGATAGCAATATTATGCTCAGGAGAGTTTTAATATCAGATTTTACTTTTTTAAAAGAGACAGGGTCTCACTATGTTGCCCAGGCTGGACTAGAACTCCTGGGCTCAAGCAATCCTCCTACCTTAGCCTCCCGAGCAGCTGGGACTACAGGAGTGTACTATCACACCCAGTTTAGATATATTTTAAACATGAAATCTTTTTTCCAGTTTGGTAAACAGAACAAAAACAGAAGGTAAAAAAGCAGCATAATGTAATATTGAAGATTGTGGATTCTGAGCTGTATTGCCAGGATTCTAAAACCAGCTCCACTACTTACTTGCTGTGCAATTTAGGGCAAGTTACCCAATCTCTCTGTGCCTCAATTTCATGTTTTAAAATGGAGACAATACCTACCTTATAGGGCTTAGTGAAATTCTTTATAATAGTAAAAAAAAAAAATCTAAAACTATTATCAACATGCACAGGAATAAACTGATATAGCCTTATAATAAAATATTCAATAAACAATTTTATATGTACTAACTTGGATAGATACACATATTACATTAAAAATGTTTCAGATGAGCAGTAAAGTATGATTTAATTTTAACTTTAAAATTATGTATGTATAGTTTATAATATGCAGATGTTAAACATGTCATATGTATGTCTATGCATTTATATAAACACTGATGAGCCTACGGAGGAATACCTCTGGAACTGGAATTAGAGAGGAAGATTTGAATTGTATACTTTAGCATTGGCCAGATTTGTTACAAACAGGCATAGATTTCTTTAAAAATTTTATTTATATTACAAAAAGAAACAGGTGAACAGAATATATAGTTCATTCCCATCATTCTGGATAAACAGAAATCTGGTAAATATCATGCTAATTATAACATATTAAAATTTCATTAAAGTATTAATGATTTTAAAAACTGGTTAACACTTTAAAACAGAAAACATGATACTGCTAATTAATTTCCCATACATTTACTCTAGCTTAAAAACAATCCTATTTAGAAGTTAAAAGAAATCAATGATAATTTCTGTTAACATCAAAGTGATGTTTCTGCTTCTGAACATCACTTGAAGAAGTGGGCTACTTATGTGTACTGCCATTCTAAAAAATATTTTTACGAAGATGTCACTTTCAATTATTTCTAGGTTGCCAGTAGATAGCCCAAAGAAAATCGCTTTGTTAATACAAAGCAAATTATATTCTCCTTAATGCCCCTCTCCAAAACCCCAAGAAAATTTCATATACATGAATATGAACACCCACCATCAATCTTACTATAACTAGTGTTCAAATGCAGCCATGTCAGATATTTTTTCAGACATCACCCTTTAGAGGTAGCAAATACTGAAAAAAAAAAGTCTGATAAAACATTACTTCTTTAACTACACATTAGCAGCTAATTATGTAATGAACCAGTTAAGTAGATAAACCCTAAAAAAGATTTTTCACATACGAAAAAGTTTCATTATCACCTAAATCAGAAAATAGTTTGTTATGACAATTTTTTGGCCTCACTAAACACCAAGAAGTAATCGACCATCCCCATTTATTGCTTTCTGTAGTTTTGACTACAATATGAGAGAGAATCAACTAAAATAGATGCTGCTTTAGGAAAGAAACTATACAACAGTGATATGGAGTTTGAGTTCTAGAGTCAGACTCCTGTAATAAAACCCCAGCTCTACTATTTATATAGTCATGAACTTCAAATGACTTCTAAGATTCAGTTTGCTCACTTATATAATGGGGATGTTATCATAAGAGAATATCTGAATTTATAGTCTCTGCATCCCTGTTGCTTTAACTTTCTGTCTTCTTTTATATATTTCTGTCCTTTTTATTTAAGAACTAAAGTTCTTAAGAATAGCTAATAAATACACCTAAGATTTGATAGGTATGTACCAGCCAAATCCTAAGTGCCTTACAAGCGTTCACTCAGCTAATCCTTAAAACAACGGTTCATTTTACAAATGAGAAAACCAAAGCTTCTAGTAGTTTGGTAATTTTTTTTCCCAAAGAGCTGGTAACTGCATGGATTGAACATTCAAATACACAGTCATTAAAAAGTCTGTACTCCTCACCTCTTAAAAAGATTTCAGGTACAATACTAATTCCCACAACATTAAAAAGTTTGTGCTCCTTACTTTTTTTAAAAAAGGATTCAGATATGAATATATTTCTTGCTTGTAAAAGAAATAGTGCTTAGCTCTCAGAATTAAAATCTACCTGCCACAGCATTCCAATTTGTAAGAAAAACACTGGTTTAAAAGTTAAATGACTGGCAGCTACAAGAAATGAAAATGCTCAGCTTCCTACAGTTTCTTTTCTACTGCTCAGTAAGAGTAGTTATCAAACATAAACACATATATAAACATATAAACCAAAAAAGCAAAGATGGTTCTTATTTTATCGTACTTAAGGAAAAAGTTCATAATCCTAATAGGGCTTGCCAAGCTCTCCACAGTCCTATTCTTCCTAACTACTTCTAAATCTTTATCTCTTGTGACCCACTTTCCCATTCTATCTCTTCTTTCCAGTAATAATGGATGTCTTTTAGAAAAGTATCAACTGTCTCTCTTGCCTTTGGATTTTCATTAAACATTATTTCTTTAGGAAGGTATCTCTTGATTCTCCCATACTAGGTTAGGTCATCCTGTTATAGGCTCCTTTAGTATCTGACACTGTCACTTTTTGAAAATTTATCACATTTGTTTTATCTGTGTAATACCTATATTCCTTACTAGATCTTAATTTTGGGGTGGGGGGAGTCTTCTGATGGGACACAGCAGGGTTTTGTTTTGCAACCCCAGTGACTAGCACAAAACATAACACATAGCAGGGAATACTTAGTCCATGTGAGTAAGAGGCATGCAGCGTCCCTGCTCCTGAAGAGTTGGTAATCTGTTGACAAAATAATTGAAAATATACAAAACAGAAGCAAACAAAATATAATTAGCAAGCTTCTTATTCAAGGGGAAAGCCTAGAGGCTTTTCTACTAAAAATAGGGATGAGGACAGGAGTGGCCACTATAGTTACTAATATTAGATAGTACAATTAGACAAGAATTGTTTAAAAAAAAAAGTAAAACTGTGTCCACGTGCAGATTATATCTACTTTGAAAACCCAAGATAGTCAATAGAAAAATAACTATAAAGAACAGGAAAATTTAGTAAAGTAGTAGGATACAAAATAAGCACACAGAAATCCAAAGCATTCGTAAATACAAATGATAGCCAGTTGGAAGACATGGCAGAAGACCCCATTTTCAGTTGCAACGAAAAATGATTAAAAGAAAAAACTCATGGAACTGCTGCTGGTTATAAAAGAGGAATTGGCAACAGATCAGCAATTCTGCTGTGAACAATTAAAAAAACAGAAAAATATGTAAAAAGAAAAAATTCAGACGCTGGTCAACAGGCAATGTAAGACTGTGATCCCTGAGAAAAGGAAAACAAATTAAGGTGAGTCCAATTACTGCCCTTTCTGCCTGGAGACTTCCTGGACTCTGGCATATTGAGGGAGAACCCAAGCAAAGCAGGGAGATCTTGCTAAGCTGAGGAGACAGAGATGAGAGTTTAGAGGGGCTCAGGCAACAGAAACATTGAGAGTACCAGTATCAGTTTTTTAAGACAACAACACAAAAAACAAAAACCTCCAAAATTTGCATCATGGTCCTAGCCTTAGGCTGGATGTCAAGCTGCACATGTGTAAGGTGACATCATGTAAGAATAGGCAAAGAACTACTGTTGAAAGCTTAAATAAACACTTCCATCCCACAAATCTGGAAGACGCTAAAGTTCTGACCAGCAAGAGAGAACTCCAAAGTGGAGAGACCTTGATAAACACATGGGTATTACCAGACCAGGAAGTCCACCCACACCTTAGGAGTAGGGCTAACTGGCAAGTAAAAGCTACTCTGTAATTATCCTAGCAAAGCTTTAAAACAAGCTTCAACTAGAACTCTCAAAAATTGCCAGTGGGAATATAAAATAGCACAACCACTTTGGAAAACAGTTCTTTCAAGATGAACATATAGATATATGACCTAACAATTCCACAACTAGGTAAGGGAAATGAAAACATATAAAAAAGACAAAAAAGAATTCCAAAAACATAGAGTAAAAGAAGTAACACAAAAGTATTCATTCTGTATGATTCTATTCTATTCTATAAAGTTCTAGAACAGGAAACAATAATCCATAGTGACAGAGAGATCAGTGGTTGCCTGATCTCTCTGGGTGTTATTTTGTCAGGCTGTGTACTGGCTTCCTCATCAGCCTGACAAAATAACTACAGCACTTCCAGGTACCACATCCAGGGGAAGAGACAGTATTAGTATCTCATCACTTGGAACCAAAAGCCTTGATATTCATTCTGTTTAGAACAGCTTAGGTCACATGCCCAACCCTGACAAGGAAAACAAAATGGAATACAATGATAGGCATAAGCCTAGGAGTGAGGTGCTGAATTACATTTTCTGAAGCATTTAAGGGCATTGTTAAAAAGAGAAAAAGGATAACTGGATGGTAGGCAATCAACAAATAGCTACTATAGCATTTTCCCTTTCAAATAAAATCCAATGCCTTGTCCTTGCATTCAGGTTCTACATAGTATAGGCTCCAAATATACTTTTCAATTTTAATTTCCCATACTCCTTGTGCACCAAACACCTTAGTCTTCTGCCCTGTTTAAAAAACAAAACCAAACACAACCACCACAACCCAAAACCACAAAAATCCTCTTCTCCCTGTATCTTCTAGAGAAATTTCAAGGCTCAATTAAATGTTAACTCAGCTATAAAGCTTCTGGAGATCACCTCAAGCAGAAGTAATTCTTTTAAACTCCTGTGGTCAACATTTTGCATCCTTTAATGAATGAATGGATTCAGCCACTGACTATCAATAACTGCTAACATCGGAAAAAAATGACAATGAGACATCACACATCATGGGCCTCCTAATGGAAGAACACAAAGAAAGAGAAACCTGAATTTGATCAAGCCTCTATCTAAAGCAGCATTGACTAACAGAACTTCCCACATGATGGAACTGTTCTATCAAGGCACTGCCCAATATGGTAGCCATTAGCCACATGTAGCTATTAAGCATTTAAAATGAGCCTAGTATACTTTAGCAACTAAGTTTTTTATTTTATTTAATTTTAATTAATTTAACCTTAAATTTAAAATAGCTCATGTGGCTGATGGCTACTGTATTAGGCTTCATAGCTCCAAATCCATTTACCAGTTTACTGAAAAAGCAAATGACAGAGGACCATTTTAAAACATATTACAGAAGAATATTCAACAAACTCCAGGATGAAAAACTCTAAATTGTTTCAATGAATATATATATTTTTAAAGTTGTGAAGAAAGTCCACAGATTGAAAAAGGCTTAAAGGAAGTACTGAATAATTACAAACTGTGGACCTCATTTAGATTCTGATTCATAAACAAACACTTAGGACATTAATGAGACGACTGTAAACACAAACCAGTTTGGTTTTATAAAACTGAGGAAAAATTAACAATCATTCCTAAGATAATGGCATGGCACTTATATTGATTTAAAAAGAAAGCATATTTCTTCTTTTAGACATGCATTCTAAAATATTAGTGGATGAAATGATGTCTGGTATTTCTTCAAAATATGCAGAATTTAAGAGGCTAGCAAACAGGCAGATTGGCTCTGGATTAATAACTGCTGTTAGGGCCTAGGTTTTGGGTACATAGGGGGTCATTATCCTGTCCTATCTATTTTCACAAATATTTGAAATTATCCATAGGAAATTTTTTAAACAAAAAAATAAAACCCTCTGATAGCATATTATACAACACACAAAATATTCTGGATTCGAGATTTGTACAAATGACTTATGAATCTTAAGACATGTAGGTGAATTAAGATCAGGGTTAATATCATAAGCATTGTTTTATTCCCCTCAGTATCTTAATGTAGTATCACATATGCAAATTATGCAAAATAATATTTCCAATAATTATAGTTTTAAATTTCTTTCTTATTTAGTTTTATGGTAAGACAGCATTGTAAAGAATCTTATAGATAATTCATGTCAAATTATGTGAGAAGATTAAAAAAAAATGAGGGAGGAGGGCTCAAAACCCAGGTCCTAGAATCCTCCAATCTGATATGCTGTAGCCTGATCATCACTTTTTATTTGTGAAGATATATATGCAAAAAAACAAAGCCACGCAAATACATATTTCTTTTTTACTACCTGTAAGGCCAAACCCTAATATAGTTTGCCAAAAAGGCAGGCTTGATAGCGGAGGTCTCATTTTGCCTGTGTTACATGTCGGCAGGCCTAACATCTAGAATCAAAGTGTGCAGAGTGGTCACTTTCTCACTGAGTGAGAACATTTTCAGTGAATTTTGGCCCTCTGCTAAATAAGGTAAGGGTGGGGGCTCTATCCAAGAAGGCTGGTGTCCTCTTATAAGAAGAAGAGATACCAGAGATCTCTGTCCACACATGCTTTGTGAGGACACAGTAAGAGAAGAGGCCATGTGAGGACACAGTAAGGAGGACACTGCATGCTAGGAAAAGAGGCCATACCAGAAACCAACCCTGACAACACCTAAATCTCGGACTTCTAGCCTCCAGAACTGAGAGAAAATAAATTTCTGTTGTTTAAGCCACCCAGTCTGTGGTATTGTTATGGTAGTCCAAATAGACTCATATACCTACTTTCCCCATGTAGGTCTAGATGAAGATTTTTGGGAATCCCTCTCAAGTGTATGACAAATTCAGTACATTCTTCTAAGGAAAGGCTCCATAATGTCTAACAAATACTTATAATGAGATGTTTACTTTTGTAAAAAAGGTTATGAAATCCCTGAGAAATAAGATATTTTCCTGATTGATTTAATTACTGGTATCCTAAAAGTATTATTTCTGTAACTTTTTAATTGTGGCCATCCATTATGTATTTATATGAACTAGCCTTGGACCTATTTCCCACTTAAAATAATAGTAATAATTATTTATAACATTACTTTTAATGAAAAGATACATTATAATTTTTAAACCCCATTCTTTTGTTGTTGTTGAGGCAGAGTCTCGCTCTGTCGCTAGGCTGGAGTGCTGTGGTGCGACCTCAGCTCACTGCAACCTCCGACTCTCTGGTTAAAGAAATTCTCCTGCCTCGCCTCCCGAATAGCTGGGATTACAGGCACGTGCCATCACCCAGCTAATTTTTGTATTTTTAGTAGAGATGGGGTTTCACCATGTTGGCCAGGATGGTCTTGATCTCCTGACCTCATGATCTGCCCACCTCGGCCTCCCAAAGTCCTGGGATTACAGGCGTGAGCCACCGCGCCCGGCCAAACCATATTCTTAATGGACTTTTGGGAGTTCAGTGTTTTTATATGTTTAGACTTCCTGTAGTATTATGTTAGTAAGATTTTATGTTTGAAATGTCTTGGAAATAAGGATATAATGACAACGAACTACTATATTGTTTAAAGTACAAATACTAAACAAACACATGCTCCTAGTATTCAGAGAATGAATCAGATTCCTTAAAGAACATGCAGAGATCTTTATGCACCCTACTGCTGAGCATCTCAGTGAGTGTTCATACAGATGAAAATCATCTTCTCTATTCTAAAATTAGCTTGAGCTACTGATAAAAGAGCTCACAACATAAACTGGAAAAGGAATTTTAGGACTACTAAGTTCAAAGGTTCCTACCTATGACTGTGGTTCACAAGAATGAATGAGTTTGAAAGAATTCAGAACTCCAGGAAAAAAAATTACACACCTATATTTCTTACAGTAACAGCTTTGAAAGATATTTTATATCACAAACTTCATCTTTTTTCAAGTGCACAATGGGTGGTTTTTAGTATATTCAGGAAGTTGTACAACCATCACCACCATCATCTAATGCCTGAACATTTTCATCACCCCCTCAAAAAACTTTGTACCTATCAGCAGTTATTCCCCCTTTTCTCTTCCCCACATCCCCTAGCAACAGGTAATCTAGTTTTTCTGTCTGTATGGATTTGCCTATTCTGGTAATTTCAAATAAATGGAATCATACAGTATGAGGTCTTTTGTGTCTGGCTTTCACCTAGCCTTATGTTTTCATGATTCATCCTTGTACCACAACTCAGTACTTCATTTGTTTTTATGGCTGAATAATATTCCATTATCTGGATATATCACATTTTGTTTACATATTCACTAGGTGATAGACATTTAGGTAGTTTCTACTTTTTGTGAGCAGCATTGCTATGAATATTGGTATACAAGTTTTTATATAGACATATGTTTTCAATTCTCTTTAGTATATAGAGATAGTGGAACTGGTGGGTCATATGGTATCCCTAAGTTTTCCTTTCTGAGGAACTGCCAAGCTGTATTCCAAACGGCAATACCATTTTACATTCCCATCAGCAACATGTAAGGGTCCATTTCTCCACATCCTTGACAACATTTGTTATTGTCCATCTTTTTCATTTTAGCCATCCTATGGGTGTGAAGTGATATATCATTATGGTTTTGATCTGCACTTCCCTAATGAGTAACAATGTGGCTCTCTTCATGTGATTATCGGCCACTTATGCTATTCTTTGGAGAAATGTCCATTCAAATCCTTTGCCCATTTCTTAATTGGCTGGATTGTCTTTCTGTTATTGCTGAGTTAAGAGTTCTTTAGACATTGTAGATATTGATCCTTTGGTTAGATACATAATTTGCAAATATTTTCTCCCATTTTATAAGCTGACTTTTCACTTTGATAGTGTCCTTTGAAGCACAAGTGTTTTTAATTTTCAGGACAGTCTAATTTACCTATGTCTTCTTTTGATGCTTGTGCTTTGGTCACAACTTATACAGTTGATCCTTGAACAACAAAGGGGTTAGGGGTGCTAACCCTTCTGCACAGTCAAAAATCTGCATATAACTTTTGATTCCCCCAAAACATAACTTCTAGTAGCCTATTGCTGACTGGAGGCCTTACCAATAACATAAACAGTTGATTAACACATATTTTCTATGTTACATGTATTACAGACTGTATTCTTACAATAAAGTTACTAGAGAAAAGAACATGTCATTAAAAAAATCACAAGGAATAGAAAATGTATTTACTATTCATTAAGTGGAAGTGAATTACTGTTTTCATGGTGAGTAAGCAGAGAAGGAGGAGGAAGTGGTAGAGAAGGAGTTTGTCTTGCAGTCTCAAGAGTGGCAGAGGTAGAATGAAGTTAGGAAAAGTTTGTTAAAGACATATTTGCGTGTGTTTATAGAACACACACATATATATATAAATACACACACACACACACACACACCCACACACACACACACACACCACACCGAAAGAAGCGTGCACAAAGACACTAAGTGCTGTTCCTCAGGTATTTTATTCTCATTTAAGGAACTAAACTTTTATTTACTTAAGTACAGGCTACCTCTTTTTATTGCACTTTGCTTTATGATACTTTGCAGATACAGTGTTGTTTTTCTGTTGCTGTTTTGTTTACCAAATTGGAGGTTTGTGGCATCCCTATATAGAGCAAGTCTATCAGTACCATTTTTCCAAGAGAATGAGGTCACTTTAAGTCTCTGTGTCACATTTTGGCAATTCTTGCAATATTTAAAACTTTTTCATTACTATTATATTTGTCATGGTGATCTGTGATCTGAGATCTTTGATGTTACGATTGTAATTGCTTTGAGGTGCCATAATATGAACTGTGCCAAACAGGGCAAACTTAACTGATGAATACTGTGTGTGTTCTGATTGTTCCATCAACAAGCTGTCTCTCCCTCTCCTCGGGCCTCCCTCTTCCCTGAGACACAACAATATTGAAATTAGGCCAATTAATAACCTTATAATGATCTCTAAGTGTTCAGGTAAAAAGAACACTCACACATTTCTCACTTTAAATCAAAAGCTATAAATGGGCTGGGCACAGTGGCTCACACCTGTAATCCCAGCACTTTGGGAGGCCAAGGTGGGTGGATCACCTGAGGTCAGGAGTTCAAGACCAGCCTTGACAACATGGTGAAACCCTGTTTCTACTAAAAACACAAAAAATGAGCTGGGCGTGGTGGCGCATGCCTGTAATCCCAGCTACTCGGGAGGGAGAGGCAGTAGAATCACCTGAACCTGCGAGGCGGAGGTTGCAGTGAGCCAAGATCTCGCCACTGCACTCAAGCCTGGGCGACACAGTGACACTCCATCTCAAAACAAAACTAAACAAAACAAAACAAAACAACAACAACAAAAAATTAAGCTTAGCAAGGAAGGCCTTTATTAATTAAGGAAGGTCTAGCTGAAAGCTAAACAGTTAATCAAGTTGTGTATGCAAAAGAAAAAGTTTCTGAAAGAAATTAAAAGTGCAACTCCAGTGAAAACACAAATGATAAGAAAGCAAAACAACCTTATTGTTGATAGAAAGTTTTGATGGTCTGGAAAGAAGATCAAACCAGCCACAACGTCGCCTTAAGCCAAAGCCTAACACAGAGCAAGGCACACAGAACACTTCAATTCTACGAAGGCTGACAGAGATAAGGAAGCTTCAAAAGAAAAGTTGGAATCTAGCAGAGGTTGGTTCATGATGTTTAAGGACAGAAGCACTCTACATAACATAAAAGTGCAAGGTGAGGCAGCAAGTACTGATCGAGACGCTGCTGCAAGTTGTCTAGAAGATCTAGCTAAGATCACTAATGAAGGTGGCTACACGAGGCAACAGATTCTCAATGTAGATGAAACAGCCTTCTATTGGAAGAAGATGTCATCTAGGACTTTTCCTAGCAAAAGAGAAGATATCAATGCCTGGCTTCAAAGCTTCAAAGGACAAGCTGACTCTGCTGTTATAGGCTAATGCAGCTCGTGACTTTAAGTTGAAGCTAATGATTATTTACCATTCCAAAAATCCTAGGGCCCTTAGGAATTAAGCTAAATCTGCTCTGCTTGAACAAAGCCTGGGTGACAGCACATTGTAAACATCTGTTTACAGCATTGTTTACTGAATATTTTAAGCCCACTCTTGAGACCATCCGCTCAGAAAAAAAGATTCCTTCAAAACATTCCTGCTCATTGACAATTCACCGGGTCACCCAATAGCGCTGATGGAGATGTATAAGGAAATCCACATATTTCCATGCCTGCTAACACAACATCCACTCTGCTGCCCATGAATCAGGAGTAATTTCAACTTTCAAGCCTATTATTTAGGAAACACATTTTGTAAGGCTATGGCTGCCACAGCAAGTCCTCTGATGGATCCAGGCAAAGTAAATTGAAACCTCTCAAAAGGATTCACCATTCTAGATGTCATTAAGAACATTCATGATTCCACTGGAGGTCAATGAACTGTGACCTAACAGGAGCTTGGATGAAGTTGATTCCAACCCTCATGTATGACCTCTGAGGTGTTTCAAGGCTTCAGTGGAGGAAGAAACTGCAGACGTGGTGGAAATCGCAACAGAACTAGAATTAGAAGTAGAGCCTGAATATGTGACTGAATTGCTGCAATCTCCAGAGAAAACTTTAATGGATGAGGAGTTGTTTTTTAGGGATCAGCAAAGAAAGTGGTTTCTTCAGATGGAATCTATTCCTAGGGAAGATGCTGTGAACATTGTTGGAATGACAACAAAAGATTTAGAATATTACATAAACTTAGTTGATAAAGCAGCAGCAGGGTTTGAAAAGACTGACCCCTATTTTGAAAGACATTCTACTGTGGGCAAAAGGCTATCAAACAGCATCACATGCTACAGAGAAAGCTTTTATGAAGGTAAGAGTTCACTGATGTGACAAATTTCAGTGCTGTCTTATTTTAAGAAATTGCTACAGCTACTGCAACCTTCAACAACCACTACCCTGACAGTCAGCAGCCATCAACACTGAGGCAAGACCTTTAACCAGGAGAAGAATTATAACTTGCTAAAGGCTCAGATGATCATTAGCATTTTGAAGCAATAAAATATTTTTAACTTAAGGTATATATGTTTTTTTAGATATGTCATTGCTACTTAACAGACTACAGTATAGTATAAACATAACTTTTATATGCACTGGGAAACCCAAAAATACACGTGACTCACTTTATTGTGACATTCACTTTATTGTGGAGGTCTGGAACCAAACTATATCTCTGATGTATGCCTGTATATTACTTTTGCTTCTAATTTTTCTTCTTGATTTATTAAGCTTTATAGCTTATTACTAAACAGTGGGTAATTGGCTTGTAGATTACATTATAACATTTCTGCAAAATAACTAAGTGGCCTGCTTTACTCATATTATGTATCAAGCACAGTACCCAAATTGATAAATCCAGTGCATGGTTCCCACAGTATAGGAGAAGAGTATATTGGACTAATAAAGGTAGTTTTTTCTTTCTTTGTTTCCCAGTGGGCAAGATCTTTCACACTGTGGGGCTTGTGATTGGGGCTCAGAGGGGACAGTAAGAGACTAGTGATAAAAATGTTAGAAACCTTTGGTATCAACTCTATTTTATTAACAGTTGATGTAACTGGAGTACACAGAAAAGGGAAAGGCAGTTACCTTTATAAAATCAGCTTTGTTGAGGTATAATTTATATGCAAAAAATCCATCAACTTCAAGGGTTTGATAAGTGCTAACAAATATGTCCAGTCAAGCAACCAACACTACAATCAAGACACAGAACATTTCCATCACCCAAAAAAGCTCTCTGATGTTCTCTTGTAATCAATCCCATTCCCACACCTTTAAAGTTGGACAACCACTAATCACAGTCAACATTTAATAAGCATTACACATTGTACGAATTCATGATGTATTATTAAATCTTCCTTCTAAAGTTGTAAGAATAGATTCCATCGTCCCCATATTATGGATGCGAAAACTCACTCAGGTTTTCTCATACAATTAACTCAGACAATTCTATGGCTAGTAAGTGGCAGAGACAGACTCAAATCCAGATTTATCCAATTCCAACATTAAAATTTGAGTTTTCACCTAAAAATACTGAATTTCTGGGCTTCTTTTGAAAAAAAAAACTAGTATCTGTGTACATCTATTTCTGCATACATACCTACTGAGCTGGATCTGTGGCTGACCTCTTTTAGAAGAAGCATGCCATTTTTAGGTGCCCAGTGCCCACTATCTTCCCCTGTCATTCTGAGACTGATCCCAGGCCCTCTTGATTCACTTGTGTTACCTTTCTAGTCTTTGTTGGCACTTGAACTTGTGACCCCTAGTGCTATTTTGTGAGACCAATTTTTAAAAATTAAAAACCAGAAAGTACACAAAACAGCCAAGTTACACATGTAGAAAAATATGTGGCAGATATATATGTTATATATAATCATAATTATATATTATATTACATATAATATATTATAATATATTATATATTGTATTACATGTTATATATTATAATATATTATATATTGTATTACATATTATATATTATAAAAATTATATTGATAATTATTTATATATTATACATAAGTATTTATTATATATTAATATATTTATAATTATTATATATTATATAATCATATATAATTTATAATATAAATATATCTACAATAATTATATTATTTAATTATATAATTATTCTATATTATATAATTAATAAAGTTAATAATATATAATAAATTAATATATTCTATATAATATAATATAAATAATATAATATATATTATGTATTATAGTATATTATTTATTATAATATCTAATAATTAAATTAATTACATAATTATTATATAATTAATATGGGCACGGTGGCTCATGCCTGTAATCCCAGTACTTTGGGAGGCAGGCGGATCACCTGAAGTTAGGAGTTCGAGACCAGCCTGACCAACATGGAGAAACTCTGTCTCTACTAAAAATGAAAAATTAGCTGGGTGTGGTGGTGCATGCCTGTAATCCCAGCTACTCAGGAGGCTGAGGCAGGAGAATAATAATAATTATTATTATACATTATAATTATATATTATATAATAGATATAATTTATATATAATATAAATATATAAATACATCTATTATAATTACAAATATATTAATATATAATAAATATATAATACATAAATATAATTGTTATAAGATATATAGTATATTATAATATATAATAATATATTATATAATTATTTGTACATATTTATGTATTATATATTAAATATATTATATAATATATGATTATATAATGACTGGTAGCACTGTTTACCCACTCCCAAGTTAGGGAGAAGGAAGGGCAGAAATAATTAACTCTTGTTGCTGATACATTTCTATAATGTTTGAATTTTAAAAGTATATATTACTTCTGTAATTAACGTGTACTGAACATGTACTGGAATGCTAACTTCTGAAAAAAGACAACATAAAATTCTACAGCTATGCAGTTTCAAGCTTTTCCTTATAACATTATAATAAAAACATGATTACAGGTGATGTCTTTTTTCTTAATATTAATGTCAAAATAGTCTAAGAACTATTATTTAATATAAATTTCCCTCTTCTATATCAACAGGTCACTTTAAAAAATGTTCTTATACATGAGACTCAATGATGAGAAGATAAGTATGTAGATACAATGTTGCTATTCTTGCTGACATCACTAATAGTACCATGTAGTCTATGCAGACTAACGCAAACAAATAGAAACGGTGTTGACTTTTGTAATAACGAAGATAAATAATTTTAATGTATTATACTGCAGCAAGAAAAGCCTTTAAAGGTAGAATTATAAAGAAAGCAAAATTTAAAAATCCGTGTTTTTAAACTATATTTTTAATAACACTGAAAGAAATTACTGAATTGTTAAAGTCAGTCAATAATATTTGTAGATCTAAATTTTTCTTGACCTTAACGCTGTTTTCTTTTTTCACGTCAAACACCCTAGTATTGTCTTTTTCCTATCTTTATTATGTATAAAAGATGAGAAAGCAAGTAGTTTGTTTCTACTTCTAGCATTACTTATGACCAGAGAACACAAAGTTACACATGGTATTTCACTGATAATAAAGGTGGTTCTCAGCTGGGCGCAGTGGCTCATGCAGTACTTTGGGAGGCAGGTGGATCACCTGAGGTTAGGAGTTCGAGACCAGCCTGACCAACACGGAGAAACCCCGCCTCTACTAAAAATGCAAAATTAGCTAGGTGTGGTGGCGCATGCCTGTAATCCCAGCAACTCAGGAGGCTGAGGCAGGAGAATCGCTTGAATTCAGGAGGTGGAGACTGTAGAGAGCTGAGACTGCGCCATTGCACTCCAGCCTGGACAACAAGAGCAAACAAAACTCCATCTCAAATAAATAAATAAATAAATAAATAAATAAATAAATAAAGTGAATCTCAAGTTTATCAGAGGCTTTATAATGAGTTTCAAGGACATACTAGGTCTAAGGTCACTCTGGATCCTGGAGTCATTCATTAGCCCACCTCTTTGCTTCAACTTCAGACCTTTCTTTCCTCTCTTTTGGTTCCCTTGTTTCCTCTTAAATATACATTCAAGTAATTCCTGTCCATTAAAAAACAAAAGCAAAACCACTACTTTCTTGCCAGTGCACCTCCTTCCTTACACTTTCCTATTTTGGTCTTTCTCAGCCAAAGTTTTTGAAAGAAGAATCTATACTGATTAATGGAGCTTCCTTACCTATCATTTGCTCCTGAACCCTCCTCAATCTAGCTTTTACCCCTAGCACATTTCTGAAGCTCAGGTGGAAATGGATACCAATGACCTACTTAGAAAACACTTTATCCTAAAAAACATCAACTCTGAATCCACTTTTTTTTTTTTTTGAGACGGAGTCTTGCTCTGTTGCCCAGGCTGGAGTGCAGTGGTGTAATCTCGGCTCACCGCAAGCTTAGCCTCCAAGGTTCATGCCATTCTCCTGCCTCAGCCTCCCGAGTTGCTGGGACTACAGGCGCCTGCCACCACACCCGGCTAATTTTTTGTATTTTTAGTAGAGACGGGGTTTCACTGTGTTAGCCAGGATGGTCTCGATTTCCTGACCTCGTGATCCGCCCGCCTCGGCCTCCCAAAGTGTTGGGATTACAGGCGTGAGCCCCCGCGCCCGGCCTCCATTTCTTAAAGTTGGAGAAAACCATATAACTACAAAGAACAATATCACTGTAAATTCATGGTTTCAATTCATCTGGATATTCAGTGCTGTTGAATAACCTTTAAATAATTGACTCAGCTCTATCTCCAATGCCCTTGAAAACTCTATCAGCCCTCCATTATTTGCTTCAAGCTTCCAACAAACTTCCTCAACCACTATTCTTAGTAAATCACCTCTCTTTCCAACTATTCAGGGACCTTTTGGCATATAATCCTCTTCCTTTCTAGAAAATCTGTTCTCAGCATACATGTTTAAAGCTTCAAGTACTCCATGTTGACAGCTCCCAAATTTCAACCCCTAATCTGAACTTTCTCCTAAACCGCAAATTTTTATCTGACTCCCAGTAGTCACTGGGCACTTAAACTGTGCCAGTCACTGTAGTCAGTCCTTTTCATTACTAATTCTTATAGCACCCCTCTAAAATAGATACTATTCCAGTTTTACATGCAGAAAAAAAGACTCAAAGAAGTTAAGAGACTTGTTCAAGGTCACAAAACTGGCAAGTGGTGCTGCCAGTATTTAGGCAAATTTGTCTAGCTCAAAGCCCATAATCTTGAAATAATAACAATAGCAGCCAATGTATGTACTATGTACCAAATGATGGTCTAAGGAATTTCCATGTTTCAGTACATTTCACAATCACCTTATGAAGGAGGTGTTAGTCCAATTTCTACAGTAAATACTGTCTTTTAACTTTCTACTGTACAGTTTTTGCCTTAATGTCCTACGTATCTCAAACTAGGTAGGTGTGAGACTAAACTCTTATCTACCCTCAGTCTGCTCTTCCTCTTATATTCCTTACCTTGATGAATGACACCAGCATCTCCCAGTTGCCCAAGTAGGAACCTGGATGTCATTTCAGTTTCTTCCTTATCGTTCCTTCCTTCCTTCCCTTCATGCACTATATATTAAGTTCTCAGTTCTTTCCAACCCTCCTGCTATTTCCTTATTCCATGTCTTTGATATTTCTTTCCTGTCTTACTGCATTAAATATAAGCTTCAAAGGGGCAGAACACTGAATAGTGCCTGGTTCATATTAGACAGTCAATGAATATTTGCTGAATGTATAAATAAATGAATTAGCTTGCAAACTGGTTTTCCTACTTTTGGTTTCACAAGTCTTTGATCCTTTTTGCACTACTCTCTCATGAATCCTCTATCATTCGTTGCAATGCTACCAGAGATCTTTTTTAAAGGTACATCTGACATTAATCTTCAGCTTATAAAACTGTAACTAGTTCAATTCCTTCTACGTGTTAAGAGTCTCTAAGGCTCACCATAATCTGGCTCTTCTCTCTCTCCATCCCTTAAATGTTGCTACTCCTTTTCTGCCTTTACCTTGTACTTATATATTCTGGATTCAGCACTACTAAAATACATATAGTTTCTGAAATTTTGCCATTGTTGAACATGATGTACCCTTTGCATGGAAAAGTTGAGTGCATTGCCACCGGTTACTCTCTAATTCCTTCAACCCAGTTCAGGAAATACATATCTGTCTACCTTAGGATGAGTTAGGGGTCCTCCTTGATGCTCACATAGTACATTGTATTAGTATGTACTGAGTTATAAGCATATTACTACCACAATCCTCATCATATTTTGGGGTTAATATTTAAAAATAATTTCAACTTTTAGATACTGGGGGTATATGTTCAGGTTTGTTACATGGGTAGATTGTGTGATGCTGAGGTTTAGGGTATGGATCCTATCACCTAGATAGTGGCATATACCCAGTAGGTAGTTTTTTAACCCACATCCCTCTCCCTCCTACCTCTAGTAGTCCCCAGTGTCTACTGTTCCCATCTTTATGTCCGTGAATGTTTAGCTCCCACTTAAATGTGAGAATATGTGATATTTGGTTTTCCGTTCCTGTGCTAATTCACTTACGATTATGGCCTCCAGCTGCATTCATGTTGCTGCAAAAGACATGATTTTGTTCTTTATGGCTGTGTAGTATTCCATATACATATGTACCACATTTTAACTGCTAGTCTTCCACACCAAATGTTGAGTACTTCAAGGCAAAGAAAGTCCTTCTCCCCTTCTTTCTTCTCTCCTTCCTTTTCTTTCTTACGCTCTTTCTCCCTGCCTTGCTATTCCCCAGCAACCATCTCCCAATTTATGACACAGTGAGATCTCAGTAAATGTTTGTTGTTTTAATGAATAAAAATTATCAGATTTTGGAATTAGGCATGAAACATCCTCTGCATAATTAACAATTTGGTTTCATATGATACTGTTAGGAGGGTAAGAGGAGAGAAGGAAAAGGATAAAGAATGTATAAAGGGAAAGCTAGGCATTCTTCTACGAGTGAACGAAGTCAGAAAGCCGCCAAGTGGAAGATTTCAAACCCAACTATTCCCTTGAATTAGAGAGAAATTTATTATCACTGTCTTTCAAAATGTTTGGTAAATGACTATCAAATATTTTACATTTTGAGCAGCTTCAGTCTTTAGATTGTAAGGGACTTTGCTCTGCATTAGCTTAAGAACTTGTTAGGGAGGAGGATACCAAGAAAATGGCATGTTTTTTTATTTACCATTTTTGATCTTCAGTGACTCCTGGGTTCTTAACAGCTTATAGCCCATCAATCTAATAAATGTATAAATACGTGGTGTTTTTTGTTTTTTTTTTTCTTTTTTTGGCCGGGTGTGGGGGCTCATGCCTGTAATCCCAGCACTTTGGGAGGCCGAGGCGGGCAGATCATCTGAGGTTGGGAGTTCGAGACCAGCCTGACCAACATGGGGAAACCCCTTCTCTACTAAAAATACAATTTTTTTCTCTCTCTCAGCAAATAGCTAACTTTTCACTTACTTCTACTGAAGTCATCTCAGAGCTTACCTACTCTTTCATGGAACCTTAAAGTACTATCTTCCAGTTAACCTGTCAGCTTGGCATTTTTCTACAGAAGTATCACATGTGAAGCAGAGAATTATCCTTTTTCACATAATTGATAAAAGTTATCCAATGTAAGAAAAAAAACGGCGCACAGGAGGCAGGACTAACTTGCAGCTCCCACTCAAGACAGACAGAGCAGTGTGTGAAGACCCACGTCATGAACTTTTGCTCCAAGAACTACCTCAGAAACATACCAAGAAAGCCTAGAGAATCCACAGATCCTTTGAATGAGGCTGCTTGCTGCTACAGGCTCTGTGAGACAGCCAAAAACTGTGAGTGCCCAAAGTGTGAGGGGGGAACGTTTGCCCCTAAATGCACATCCTCACTGGTCCAGATCATGGGAAAAGAACTTGACCTTAGCTGGAGATGAGATTAATTTAGAAAGCTGAGTGAAATACAGGAGTACAGGAAGCAGTGGGAAGAGCCCTGTGGGCACTCTAGGTCCACAGGGAAGCCATTTCTGACTTTGTCTCCCAGGGGTCCTTGGGGAGGGCTGTCAGTGGAACTGGCAAAAGCCACAGGGAGAAGGAAACTTCCAATTGAACTTTGTAACAATTTCAACTGAATGTGAAGTTTACTGGACAGAATCCGGGGGAGGGGGCAAATGGGGAGTCTAGCTACGCGCACGGAAGTCTTGGCATGGGCGGAGGTATGAAACCTGAAAGCCCTGCTTCAGCAGGGAGGTTTGTAGACTGGGCCAAGTTCTCAGCCTTGCTCACTGGCTGCCTGGAAATAAACTTGGTGCTGTTGGAGAAGCACGGTGGGAGTGAAACCGGCCTTTCAGGCTGCATGGGAGCTGGGTAAGGCCTGTCATTGCCGGCTTTCCCCCACTTCCCTGGCGACCTGTATGATACAGCAGAGGCAGCCATAATCCTCCTGGGAACGTAACTCCATTGGCCTGAGAACTACACCCTCATTCCCCATAGCAGCTGCAGCAGCCTTGCCCAAGGAGAGCTTGAGCTCGGCCACACCTAACCCTGCCCCCACCTGATGATCTTTTTCTACCTGCCTGGTAGCCAAAAACAAAGGACGTAATCTCTTGGGAGCTCTATGGTCCCACCCACTGCCTGAGAAACCTTATCCAGGTGACCCTAGGGCAAGCTTGTATCCTCCCTACACTACCACAGCTGATGTTCTCTTGAAAGTGTCCAGTGCACTAAACAAAATACAACCAAAGACCCTCACAGAGTCCACTTCACTCCCCTGTTAGGTTCACTGGAAAGATGCTCGTATCCATGGCTGAGAGACCTGAAGATGGATCACATCTCAGGAGTTTTTGCAGACACTCCCCAGTACCAGGCCAGAGCCTGGTAGCTCTGCTGGGTGGCTAGACCCACAAGTGAAACAACAATCACTGCAGTTCAGCTCTCAGGAATACTACAGGAAGGGAGAGAACACCACATCAAGAGAGCAATCTGTGGGAAAAACGACTCTAAGCAGCAGCCCTTGAGCCCCAGATCTTCCCTCTGACACAGTCTATCCAAATTAGAAAGAACCAGAAAAACAATTCTGGCACTACGACAAAACAAGATTCTTTAACACCCCCAAAAGATCACACTAGCTCACTAGCAATGGATCCAAACCAAGAAGAAATCTCTGACTTGCCAGAAAAAGAATTCAGATGGTCGATTATTAAGCTATTCAAAGAGGCATCAGAGAAAGGTGAATACCAACTTTAAGGTATTTTTTTAAATGTTGCAGGATATGGCCAGAAAAATCTCCAGAGAAATAGATAGCATAAATAAAAAACAATCACAACTTCTGGAGATGAAGGGCACACTTAGAGAAATGCAAAATACATTAGAAAATCTAAACAACAGAATAGAACAAGTAGAAGAAAAAACTTCAGAGCTTGAAGACAAGGCTTTCAAATTAATCCAATCTGATATAGACAAGGAAAAATGAATTAAAAAAAAATGAACAAAGCCTCCAAGAAATTTGGGATTTTGTTAAATGACCAAACCTAAGGATAATTGATGTTCCTGAGGAAGAATAGGAATCTGAAAGTTTGGAAAACATATCTGAAGGAATAATCAAGGAAAACTTATCTGACTTTGCTAGAGATCTAGATGTTGAAATACAAAGCTCAAAGAACACTCAGGTGATTCGTCGTAAAAAGATCATCACCTAGGCACATAGTCATCAGGTTATCTAAAGTCAAGATGAAGGAAAGAATCCTAACGGCTGTGAGGCAAAAGCATCAGGTAACCTATAAAGTAAAACCTATCAGATTAACAGCAGATTTCTCAGCAGAAACCTTACTAGCTAGAAGGGACTGGGGTCCTATCTTTAGCCTCCTTAAACAAAACAACTATCAGCCAAGAATTCTGTATCCAGCAAAGCTAAGCTTCATAAATGAAAGAAAGATACAGCCTTTTTTAGATAAACAAATACTGAGAGAATTCGCCACTACCAAGTGAACACTACAAGAACTGCTAAAAGGAGCTCTAAATCTTGAAACAAATCCTCGAAATATACCAAAATAAAACCTCCTTAAACCATACATCTCAAAGGACCTATAAAACACAATGAAACACAATGAAATAACACAATGAAAACAAACAAACAAGGTATTCAGGCAACACATAGCATGATGAAAAGAATAGTACCTCACATTTCAATACTAACATCAAAGGTAAATGGCCTAAATCTTCCACTTAGAAGACATAAAATGCCAGAATAGATAAGAATTTGCCAACCACTTATCTGCTGTCTGTAAGAGACTCATCTGACACATAAACACTCACAAAGATATTCCATGCAAATGGACACCAAAAGTGAGCAGAAATGGCTATTCTTATATTAGACAAAACAAACTTGAAAGCAACAACAGTAAAAAAATAAATAAATAAATAAAAACACAAAGAGGGACATTATATAATGATAAAAGGACTAGTCCAAAGGAAAATATCACAATCCTAAATATATATGCACCTAACACTGGAGCTCTCAAATTTATAAAACAATTACTACTAGACCTAAGAAATGAGATAGACAGCAACACACTATTAGTGGCGGACTTCAGTACTCTACTGACAGCACTAGATAGGTCATTAAGACAGAAAGTCAACAAAGAAACAATGGACTTCAACTATATCCTAAAAACAAATGGACTTAACAGATATTTACAGAATATTCCACCCAACAGCTGTAGAATATACATTCTATTTATCAGCACATGAACAGTCTCCAAGATAGACCAAATGAAAGGCCACAAATGAGTCTCAATAAATTTAAGAAAATAAAAATTTTATCAAGTACTCTTTCAGACTACAGTGGAATAAAATTGGAAATCAACTCCAAAAGGAATCCTCAAAACCATGCAAACGGATGGAAATTAAATAACCTGCTCCTGAATGATAATTGGGTCAACAATGAAATCAAGATGGAAATTTCAAAATTATTTGAAGGGCACAACAATAGTGACACAACCTATCAAAACCTCTGGGATACAGCAAAAGCAGTACTATGAGGAAAATTCATAACATTAACCACCTACATCAAAAAGTCTGAAAGAGCACAAATAGACAATTTAAGGTCACATCTCGAGGAACTAGAGAAACAAGAACAAACCAAACCCAGCAGAAGAAAAGAAATAAAGATCAGAGCAGAACTAAATGAATTTGAAACAAATAAAAACAATACAAAATATATATAAAACAAAAAGCTGGTTCTTTGAAAAGATAAATAAAGTTAACAGACCATTAGTGAGATTAAGCAAGAAGAGAGAAGATCCAAATAAGCTTCATTAGAAATGAAATGGGAGATATTACAACTGATATCACAGAAATACAAAAGATCATTCAAGGCTACTACAAACACCTTTATGCACACAAATGAGAAAACCTAGAGGAGATGAATAAATTCCTGAAAAATAGGAGGAAACAGAAACTCTGAACAGACCAATAACAAGCAGCAAGGCTGAAATAATTAAAAAATTGTTCACAAAAAAAGTCCAAGACCAGACGGATTCACAGCTGAATTCTATCACACATTCAAAGAAGAACTGGTACCAATCCCATTAACACTATTCCAAAGATAGAGAAAGAAGGAATCTTCCCTACATCATTCTATGAAGCCACCAGCATCACCCTAATAACAAAACCAGGGAAGGACATAACAAAGAAAACTACAGACCAATATCCCTGATGATCACAGATACAAAAACCCCCAACAAAATGCCAGCTAACCAAATCCCATAGCATATAAAAAGATAACCCACCATGATCAAGCGGGTTTCATATCAGAAATGCAGAAATAGTTTAACATACACAAGTCAATAAATGTAATACATCACATAAAAATTAAAAACAAAAATCACAATCATCTCAATAGACACAGAAAAAGCATTTGATAAAATCCAGCATCCCTTTATAATTAAAACCCTCAGTGGAATCAACATAGAAGGTACATACATTAAGGCAATAAAAGCCATCTATGACAAACCCATAGCCAACATTATACTGAACGGGGAAAGTTGAAAGCATTTCCCCTGAGAACAGGAAGAAGATTGCCCACTTTGACTACTTCTATTCAAGGATGCCCACTTTCACCACTTCCATTCAACATAGTACTGGAAGTCCTAGCCAGAGCAATCAGACAAGAGACAAAGGGCATCCAAATTAGTAAAAAGGAAGTCAAACTGTCAATGTTTGCCAATGATAGAATCCTATACCCAGCAAACCCTAAAAATTCATCCCGAAAGCTCCTAGAACTGATAAATGAATTCAGGAAAGTTTCAGGATACAAATTTAATCTACACAAATCAGTAGCACCACTATACACCAACAGTAACCAGGCTGATAATTAAATCAAGGACCCAACCCTTTTGCAATAGCTGAAAAAAAAAAAACTTAGGAATATACCTAATCAAGGAGGTGAAAGACCTCTAAAAGGAAAACTACAAAACACTGCTGAAAGAAATCACAGACCACTCAAACAAAAGGAAACACATCCCATGCTCATGGATGGGTAGAATCAATATTGTGAAAATGACCACACTGCCAAAAGCAGTCTACAAATTCAAAGCAATTCCCATCAAAATACCACTATCATTTTTCACAGAACTAGAAAAAATAATCCTAAAATTCATATGAAACCAAAAAAGAGCCCACATAGCCAAAGCTAGACTAAGCAAAAAGAACAAATCTAGAGGCATCACATGACCTGACTTCAAACTATACTGTGAGGCTACAGTCACCAAAACAGCATGGTACTGATATAAAAGTAGGCATGTAGGCCTAGCGCAGTGGTTCACTCCTGTAATCCCACCACTTTGGGAGGCCAAGGTGGGAGGATCACTTGAGGTCAGAAATTCAAGACCAGCCTGGCCAACATGGTGAAACCCTGTCTCTACTAAATATACAAAAATTAGCCAGGCGTGGTGATGCACACCTGTGGTCCCAGCTACTCAGGAGGCTGAGGCAGGAGAATTGTTTGAACCCCAGAGGCGGAGGGTTCAGTGAATTGAGATCACACCACTACACTCCAGCTTGTGCGACAGAGGAAGACTTCATCAAAAACAAACAAACAAAAAAAAACAAAAACAAAGAAAAAGGCACGTTGACCAATGGAACACAATAGAGAACCCAGAAATAAAGCCTAACACTTACAGTCAACTGATCTTTGACAAAGCAAACAAAAACATGCATGAAGTGGGGAAAGGACACCCTATTCAACAAATGGTGCTGGGATAATTGGGAGGTCACATGTAAAAGAATGAAACTGGATCCTCATCTTTCACTTTATGTAAAAATCAACTCAACATGGATCAAGGACTTAAATCTAAGACCTGAAACCATAAAAATTCGAGAAGATAACATTTGAAAAACCCTTCTAGACACTGGCTTAGGCAAAGACTTCATGGCAAAGAACCCAAAAGCAAATGCCACAAAAACAAAGACAAATAGATGGGACTTAATTAAACTAAAAAGCTTCTGTAAAGCAAAAGAAATAATTAGCAGAGTAAACAGACAACCCACAGAGTGGGACAAAATCTTCCCTAACTATGCATCCAACAAAGGACTAATATCTAGAATCTACAAGGAACTCAGACCAGTAAGAAAAAAAAAAAAAATAATCCTATTGAAAAGTCTGCTAAGGACATGAATAAACAATTCTTAAAAGAGGATATACAAATGGCCAATAAACATGAAAAAAATGCTCAACATCACTAATGATCAGGGAAATGCAAATCAAAACCACAATGCAGTACCACCTTACTCCTGCAAGAATGGCCATAATCAAGAAATCATAAAATAACAGATGTTGGCATGGAACGTGCGAACAGGGAAAACTTTTACACTGCCAGTGGGAATGTAAACTAGTACAAGCACTATGGAAAACTGTGTGGAGATCTCTTAAAGAACTAAAAGTAGATCTACCATTTGATACAGCAAAGCCCACTACTAGGTATCTACCCAGAGGAAAAGAAGTCATGAAAAAGATACTTGAACATGCATATTTATAGCAGTACAATTCACAATTGCAAAAATGAGGAACCTGCGCAAAGTCCCATCAATCAACAAGTGGATAAAGAAAATGTGGTATACATACAACATGGAATACTACTCAGCCATAAAAAAGAATAAAATAATGGCATTTGCAGCAACCTGGATGGAACTGGAGACCATTATTCTATGTGAAATAACTCAGGAATGGAAAAATCAAACATTTAATGTTCTCATTCATAAATGGGAGCTAACCTATGAGGGCTCAAAGGCATAAGAATGATACAATGGACTTTGGGGACTCAGAGAAAAGGGTGAGGGGGGTGAGCAATAAAAGTCTACACATTGGGTAATTTGGCACAGTATACACTGCTTGGGACGGGTGCACCAAAATCCCAGAAATCACCACTAAACAACTTATTCATGTAACCAAACACCACCTGTTCCCCAAAAGCCTATTGAAATAAAAAATTTTTAATTAAAAAAATAGAAAGGACCCCTTAACAATATTGTACATGCCTATCCAAAAAAAAGGATATCTCTCCATTTAGTATCCTCTTTATGTTAGAGGAATTTTCTTCATGTAAGTTCTGCATAATTCTTATTAATCATACCATTTGATATTCAAAAAAAGTTTTTTAAGTTATCCAATGTAAATATATCTAGCTATACTATACAGGTATATTTCCCCAAATGAAAAAAAAAGAAAAAATATTTAGCATGTATCTGTTGCTATACTATGTATTTTCCAAAATTTTAATTTACTTAGTTATTAGAACAAATATTTGAGGTAGATATTGTCTCCAGTTTACCAGTGAAGAAACTAAACTTCAGATATAGTAAATAACTTGCTCAAGGACACGACTAAGACATACAACTAATATCCAAACTTAGGTCTGTCTTATTATAAAGATCATGCATCAGTTCCCTAACTATACCTTCCAAAATACATATGGGTCTCATTTGGGTTAATAATTTCATTATTTACAGAACAAACGTATCCTTTAATTTTGAAACAATTCCAGGAGTAACTGATATTCCCCCTTTTAAGGCCCAGGATGTTGAGACTAAAAAATTAACCTGTCAGGACTAAATCTCATAGTTACTGAAGAACAGAATCAAGTATCAAATATGAGGCTTTTCTACCACCAAGACCAGAAGATACAGATCCAGTCTTGATGGATGTCCCTCTGTCAATTGTGCTTAGATATAACGGAAATAGGAGTAAGCACACAAGGGTGTGCTTACATTGACAAAGAAACCAAGGAATTAGGGCATTTAAAAGAGAGGTTGGTAGCGGTTGTGCAGAGCAACCTAGGAGGCAACACTAAAACCTACTATAGATAGTAATGATGGCATGATGATACAGTATAAAGTATATGAGGCTTGACATCAAAGAATCTTGAGATCAATTTGTCTTTGCTGTATTTTTCTTTTTGTGAAGTATGTTGAAGCAAATGCCACATATCATTTTACCTCCATATACATATCTCTCAAAATATGTTATCCACCTGTCTATAATGCTACTACTTAAAATTCATAATAAATCTTGATGATATTTAATATAGCCAGGCAATAATCAGATTTTCCTGATTGTCTCCTGTTTTTTCAGTTTGCTTATTTGAAGCAGAATCAAAACAGTCTCGAGATTTCATTTGGTTGTTGTGCTTAAGTTTCTCTTAGCCTAGAGTGATACTCCCTCATTTTCCATACCACTGACTAGTTAAAGAAGCCAGATCATCTGTCCTGTAAAAGGCCCATATTTTGTGGTGTTGCTTCTTTCTGATGTCAGTTAACTTTGGTTCATCTAGCTCAAGGATCAAGATGCCTTTTCTGTGAAAGGACAAGGTAGTAAATATTTTAGGCTCTATGGGCCATACGGTTTCTGTTGCAACTACTCAACTCTGTCACTGCAGCACAAAAGCAGCTACAGACAATATGTAAATGATTCAGAGTGGCTGTGTTTAAAAAACAAAACAAAACAACGTTATTTGAAAACAGTCATTAGGTAGAATTTGACTGAAAGGCCAGGTTTTGCCAAACCCTGCTACAGAAGCTTGATCTTAATTTGACACAGGCTCAACATTTTTGGCTGGAAAACTTCAGAGCTTATGCTGTATGTTTCATACGTATGACAGCAGAAGACATACACTATCTCCTTACCCTACTTTTCATAAGACTGAGATTAAGCAATAGGTCCAGGTAGGGCAGACTGATTCCTCCATTGAGAAGTTCTCACATGACCATATGTCTAATGCTTTCATCCACTGATGATCATAGCCTGAATAAATTATTTCATTGGGGATGGCAAAATGATATTCTAATCCTGTCATTACTTCCACATTCATTAACTAAAATTCTGCAAGGAAGTTTCCCTCAATAAATAAGGTTATTTGCTTAACCTATAACCAGAGTTCATACAGAGAAAGAGGGTAAATGTTTAGTTCTTTCTTCATAATTGCTTGTTATCAGAGTATGTATGGAGTTAGTGCCTATTTGTTTTTACTGTATCCAGTAATTCACTGGTGTTGTAGTGGTGTGTGTGTGTTTGTGTTCCTTATTACACATCTATTGTTATAAACCAAAGAGTTTTTATAAATTCAGTGCATTTCAACCAACTGACTTCCTTATATTCTTTTATCATGTTCAAATTCTCTCATCTTTTGGTCACTGGGAGCCCCTTTTATTGGCTGTTGTGTCCTTGTGGCTGGAACTACTAGTCTTTGGTAGCTTCCTTGCTTTCTGATACAACAGAACATCCCTGGTTTCTCTTGTATTTTCTGCCCTAGAATGGAAATCAGTCATTCATCCAATGACCCCTGGATCGTTTCAGTGAGGAATGATATTTAGAGACCATAATTTAGAGGTTCTAGTTGTGCTCACTGCTATTGTGCAATTATCACAACATTTTACTGCAGAGGTCATAAGAGGGTATATAATCTCAAATTCTATGAGCAGAAGCGTAAAGTAGTATAATCTTTCTGGAAAACAAATCCTGGCTGTAACTGTGTGACTTTAAGAAAATTATTTTAATTCCACTGTGGCTCAATTTCCTGTAAAACAGAGTTAAAATAGGGTCCATCTTATATTTTTGATGTAAAGATTAAATGAGTTCATATATATGTAAAGCATTTAGAGCAATGACTGCACATGGTAAGCATTCAATACAAATTAGGTATTATTTTTAATGAGAGCTTGGAAAACACTCCAATCTTTGACCTAGTAATTCTACTTTTATAAACCATAAATAATAAACATTCAAACAAAGATAAAGGCATGTTAATTACAGCATTATGTGAACAAAACTGCCAACAATTTAATGTTCAAAATTAGGAAATAGTTTATGAAAAAAAGTGATAAGGAAAAGAAGGCCATGATATGTCAAATAATACCAACAAACCCATCGGCAAAGATGAACATTTCTACTTATCAAGTATGAATTCTCATTTCATTAAACACTAATCACATTTTATTTTTATGTCTTTATTGAATATTTGATAAAACAGTTTCATTTTTATATATTTACTAAATTAATAGGTAGTATTTCTTTGTATTTCTCTGACTGCTTTTGAAGATAATCTTTGTTCTGATTTTATTAACCATCCAAGTACTGTTTCTATAAATCGTCTTTTGTCCATCTACTGGAGATGGGAGAAAATTAATATTTAATGTAGAAAGTATTTGCATAAGTTATTTAATAACCTTATATCAAACCTTGAGGGTAGGTAGTATAAAATCCAATAATCTAGCTTCTTGCCATTTAGAAATCTCAATTAATAGCAAACCAAAAGTAATTCAGAAAGAATTAATGATCTGGCATATCTGGCTCATCTATCAGCACCACAAGCAGATGAGTTCTAGTAATAAATTTTAAAAGGTAAATGTATAAGGAATTAATCAGCTTGCTTTTGAGCTGCATTTGGTTTATGGAGATCTCCAAGTACAACTATAAAAGAGCAATATAGTGTAACGGTTAAGAGCACAAATTTTAGGTTATGCTATCTTGATTCAAATCCTAGATCTTCCATTTACTAATTATGTGACCTTGGCTAAGATACTTAACCCTTTTGTTCCTCAGCTTCCTTATCTGTAAAATGGAAATAGTATCGAAGCTGATGTGTGTATATGCATTTATTTACACAGATTCATTTGCTTAACAAATGATAAGCAAATTAACGTACGTACTTTCCCAAATTTTAATTTACTTAGCTATTAGAACAAATATTTGAGGTAGATATTGTCTCCAGTTTACCAATGAAGAAACTAAACTTCAGATATAGTAAATAACTTGCTCAAGGACACAACTAAGACATACAACTAATATCCAAACTTAGGTCTGTCTTACTATATTATATATTTGTTAATGATTTATATGTCATTATATATCATTATTAACAAATGATAAGCAAATGAATCTGTGTAAATACATATACATACATACGTTCACAGAGTCTGAATATTTGTATCCCTCCCCAAATTCATATGGTTGAAATCCTAACTCCTAAGGTTATAGTATTAGGAGGTGGAGTCTTTGTACCTCATGAGGTGATTAGGTCATGAGGGCTCTGCCCTCAAGAATGGGATTAGTGTCCTTATAAAAGGGACCCCAGAGAACTAGCTAGCCTCTTTTGCCATGTGAGGGCACAGCAAAAAGACACTGTCTATGAATCAGAAAGTGAGCCCTTACCAGACACCAAATCTGCCAGTGCCTCAATGCTGGACTTCCCAGCCACCAGAACTATGAGAAATTTCTATTCTTTATAAGCCACTCAGTGTATGGTATTTTGTTACAGTGCTCCAAATGGACTAAGACACATATATACAAACACAAATACATAAACAAAAACACAATGATTAGAATGCTGCCTGGCTCATAGTAACTACTATGTAACTGTTTGCTATTGTTACAAGGATGAGTGTATATATCAGTCCCTGCTTGCCTCCTGCTACTTCATATAGCATAGCTTGCTATTCAAATACTATACTATATTGTAACTACTTCAAAATATTTCTACTTTACAATTTTGGTGATCAAGTCATGATTTTTTTTTTTTTTAAAAAGTGCTGTCGATGATACTTTAGATATGTAAAAGGTAACACAATAGGAAAAGAATATATATCACATACGTCACAGAGGTTTCTAACCTCCTACAGCAATGCTTCTCAAACTTGAATATCAAATAAATCACAAGGGATCTTGTTAAAACGAAGATTCCAATTTGGTATCTGGCACAGGCCCTGAGATTCTGCATTTCTAACCAGCTACCAGACAGGACCAATGTAGCTGTTTCTACAGCAGCACTTTGAATAGCAAGGATCTAGAGGTCATAAATGAGCTTTTAGACATTCTAGAATCACACATTATGTACAAAATTTTCTGTGAATGTGCACAGGGGGATTACTTTCTGAAGAAAGGACCTACAATTCTTATATTCTCAGGTGTAGGGATGAGAGTAGGGGACAGGGCAGGGAGGGAGTAATCAGGGGAGATGAGAAAGACACAGATCAGCTCCGCATAGCTAACTGAAAAAAACAAAACTATTGTTATGAAAAAAAGAAAATTAGGCTGGGTGCAGTGGCTCACACCTGAAATTCCAGCACTTTGGGAGGCCGAAGCGGGCAGATCACTTGAGGTCAGGAGTTTGAGGCCAGCCTTGCCAACATGGTGAAACCCTATCTCTATCAAAAAAATCCAAAAATTAGCCGGGCGTGGTGGCACACGCCTGTAGTCCCAGCTACTGGGAGGTTGAGGCAGAAGAATTACTTGAACCTGGGAGGTCGAGGTTGCAGTGAGCCTAGATCCCACCACTGCACTCCAGCCTGGGTAACAGAGTGAGACTCTGTCAAAAAAAAAAAAAGTATTCATAAATAGACGTATTACAGACAAATTATAATTTAGAAGACTAAACTGAAGAATCTTTAAATTATAGAATAAAAAGATAGGTTTTTATAACCTAAGAGACAAAAAAAAGCTAGGTACTTCTATTAAGTGTAATATAATATTCACTTAATAGAAGGTCTAAAGAGATGAAACTTACAGGATAAAATGGATTTAAAACACACATACAGATGTAGACATATATATGTGCACACATATCCATAATAAATATGTATGTGTGCATATATTCACACAACTAGACATATACACATATAAGTATTTTAGAATAGTATTGATATGCTCAGATAAAATGGTCCGCCAAATAGCAAATGGTAATAATGACTGTGAAAACGGTAAACTCACAGACACATACTTGTGAAAACTGTAAACTCCAAATAGAAAAAGGAAATTACAAGCTTCTAAGAGGACAACTCTTTGGTATGAGAACCAAAATGGTTAACTTAAAAGTTACAAAAGGATAAAATAACACACACAGAATTCTGAAAGAAAATATTGAAGCCTGGAATTCCATATCCAGCCAAACCATTACTCAAGTGTGAGGGCAAAATAAAAAAAACAGTTTTAGCTGTGTACCCATAAAAATATATACAACCCAGGCCGGGGACGGTGGCTCACACCTGTAATCCCAGCACTTTGGGAGGCCAAGGCTGGTGGATCAACGAGGTCAGGAGATCGAGACCATCCTGGCTAACATGGTGAAACCCCGTCTCTCCTAAAAATACAAAAAAATTAGCCAGGTGTGGTGGTGGATGCCTGTAGTCCCAGCTACTTGGGAGGCTGAGGCAGGAGAATGGCGTGAACTCGGGAGGCAGAGCTTGCAGTGAGCCAAGATTGCACCACTGCACTCCAGCCTGGGCGACAGAGCGAGACTCCATCTCAAAAAAAAAAAAAAAAAATACACACACACACACACACACCCCCCATACATGTTTCTTGGTTGTGGGGGGAAGAACGGAAAGACGGAGGGGGAGAGAGGCTGGGGCGGGGAGAGAGAGGGAGAGGGGGAGACGGGGAGATGGGGAGAGGGGGACAGGGGGAGATGGGAGGAGTAGGGGAGATGGGGGGAGAGGGAGAGGACACAGCAAAATAAAATTCAGCCTGATTAAAGACTTCAAGAAAAATGGCAGGTCATTGGCTTGTTGGCACTGTCATAGTGGGTGTGCTGAAGACCACTGGCCTTGTGGGATTGGCTATATGCAAGAGTCCATAAGAGAGGCTGAGAATATTGTACACAAAGATTGTTGATGTTCTTGAGCAAATCCCTGAAAATGCAGCACATAGAAAGTATACAGATTACAAATGAGAAGCTGGCTATGGTTAAAGTAGAACCAGATGTTAATAAATTAGAAGACCAACCTCAAGGTGATGAAGTAAGAAGAGGTGATTCCTCAGGTTGAAAATTAACTAAGTCTGGTGAGGAAAATGATGCAGTGAAAAACCATGGGAGCCTTAGGGGAAGAGCCTCCTGCCAATCAGTGGAAATGGCCAATATAATTACTAAATGACTTTGGTGAGTTGATGGGAAACTGATTTAATATTGTGTTATATTAAGAGCGTGTCCATATTATTGACATTTTATAATCAAGAAAAGTGATATACAAAATATTTAGGAGACTTTTGAAAATTAGTGATTATGGTAATATGGTCTTGTGAATCAACTTGTGATTTGTAAAGTACTCACACAAATTATTTCAAAGATGTTATTTCTTTGAACAGAGAGGTTGTGGGAAGATCTGACAATTAGGAAAATTCCTACAGCTCTTCAATGCAGAGGCCATAATCAAAAAGTAGAGTTTCCTTAGTAGTATCTTCAATACATCATTTAATTTTTTATTGTCCCAAAGAAGAAAAGGCCCTTAATTATTATTGTTTAAACAAAGTTATAGATCACTGTTTGAAGTAAATACTAAGAGTGAATATTTTCAAATATAGAATAGCACAAGCAGCTGGTGATAAAATGTGAAATTATGGGTAACCTCCTTGGCTGTAATCTTAGGTATGTAAAGCAAAATTTAAATATATAATTATATACTGATTACAAAATCCATAATAAATGTCATTTTTTTTGAAATAAAAAAAAGAAAAATGACAGGACCAAAAAAGCAGTAAGAGAGCAGGAAAATTAAAGGTGATTACAAATAAAAACAAAGATATCCACTCTTGTCACTTCCATTCAACACCATACTAGAGGTTTTGGCAAGGACAATTAGGTAAGGAAAAAAAGCCATTTAGATTGGAAGGTGTATTAGTCTGTTTTCATGCTGCTGATAAAGACACACCCGAGACTGGGAAGAAAAAGAAGTTTAATTGGATTTAGTACCACATGGCTGCGGAGACCTCAGAATCATGGCCGGAGGCAAAAGGCACTTCTTAGATGGCAGCAGCAAGAAAAAATGAGGAAGAACCAAAAGTGGAAACCCCTGATAAACACATCAGATCTCAGGAGACTTCCTCACTATTACTAGAATAGCATGGGAAAGACTGGCCCCCATGACTTAATTACCTCCCCCGGGTCCCTCCCATAACACGGGGGAATTCTGGAAGATACAATTCAAGTTGAGATTTGGTGGGGATGCAGCCAAACCAAATCAGAAGGCAAGAAGTAAAACCATCTCTATTTGCATATGATAAAATTTTGTATATGAAAAATCCTAAGGTATTCACAGAAACAAAAACTTATTAGAGCTAATAAGTTCAACAAGCTCACAGGATACAACAAAAAGTATATTCATATGCACCAACAATGATAATCTGAAAACTAAGAAAACAATTCCACTTACAATAGCATGAAAAGGAATAAAATAGTTTCAGAACAAAACATTATTGAAAGAGATTAAAATCTACATGAATGAAAAGACATATCCTATGTTTATCAATCAGAAGGACTAAGATTGGTAAGACAATTCTTGACAAATATGCTCTACAGATTCCATGCAATCCCTATCAAAATCCTAGCTACCTTCCCCTGTGCCTAGAAATTGATAAACTAATCCTAAAATTCAATGAAAATTCAAGAAATCCACAATAGCAAAAACAATCTTGAAAAATGAAAACAAATTGGAATACTCAAACTTTCTGATTTCAAAACTTACTACAAAGCGACACTAATGAAGACAGTGTGGTACTAGCATAGGGATAGACAATATAGGTCATAAAATACAGATCTGAGAGGTAAACTCTCATGATTTCAGCCAGTTGATTTTCAACAGGGTGCCAGGAAGATTAAATGGGAGAAAGACTCGTTTTTTTCAACAAATAATGCTGGAACAAAGGAAGCCATGTGCAAAAGAATGAATTTGACCCCTACCTCACATCATATGCACAAAACAGGTCAAAATGGATCAGAAGCCTATATATATATAACAGCAAAATTATAAAACTCTTAGGGGAATTAAAAAACCACACCAGAGTAAACCCCTATGACCTTGGGTTAGCAAATGGATTCTCAGATATAATATCAAAGGCACGAGTAACAAAAACTAGGTAAACTGGACTGTCTCAAAATTGAAAACACTTGTGCCTCAAAGAACACCATTAAGAAAGTAAAATAACAAACTACAGAACAGGATAAAATATTTGAAAATCATATATCAGATAACAGGGTTAATAACCACAATTTTTAAAGAACTCTTACAACTCAAGAACAAAGACAGATACTCTAACCAATTAAGAAGCGGGCAAAAGATTTGAATAGACATTTCTTCAGAGTACAAACACAAATGGCCAATAAACACATGAGAAGAACTTCAACATCATTACCCATTAGGGAGATGAAAATCAAAACCACCATGACATACAACTTCACACCAATTAAAACAGCTGTAATGAAAAAGACAGACAAAGTGTTGGCAAGGATGTGGAGAGATTGCAACCCTCGCATACTGCTAGGGGGAATGTAAAATAGTGCTGCCCTTTGGAAAAGAGTTTGGAGTTCCTCAAAAAGGTAAACATAGAATTACTATGTGAGTCAGTAATTCCACTCCTCTGTATATACCCAAGAGAACTGAAACTATGTGTCCACACAAAAACTTCCACACAAATATTCATAGCATTATTCATAACAGTCCCAAAGTGTAAATTACTCAAATGTCTGTCAACTGATGAACAGATACACAAAGTGGAATATCCATACAATGGAATTTTTGGTAATAAAGTACTGAGCCATGTTACAGTCATGCTATGACATGAATAAGCCATGAAAACATTATGCTAGATGAAAGAAGCCAGACACAAAAGACCAAATATTGTATGATTTAATTTATATGAATGCCCAGAATAGGCAAATCTCCATAATGACAGAAAGTTGATTTGTAGTTTCCAGGGGCTAGAGAGTAGGAAGAATGGGTAGTGATTATTAATAGGTACAGAGTTTCCTTTTGGGTCAATGCAAATATTTTGGAATTAGATAGTGGTGACAGTTGTGTAACTTTGTGAATATGCTAAACACTGA
This sequence comes from Symphalangus syndactylus, assembly GCF_028878055.3. Taxonomy (NCBI): domain Eukaryota; kingdom Metazoa; phylum Chordata; class Mammalia; order Primates; family Hylobatidae; genus Symphalangus; species Symphalangus syndactylus. The sequence goes on from NC_072429.2 coordinate 103,321,642, forward strand.
ATTGTACACTTTTAAAAGCTGAAGTTCATCATTTAAAATTGTTATTTTTAAAAAAGCATAATACACTACAACCACATGGTTTATCCTCAGAATGAAAGGCTAGTTATATATTTGAAAAAAGTCAATCAATGTAATCCATTATACTAACAGTCAAAAAAGAAAAATCACATAATGACATGAGTAGATACAGAAAAGGGATTTCTCAAAATACAACATAATAATGTTCATAATAAAGATTCATAATAAAACTCTTAGCAAACTAGGAATACAAAAGAACATCCTTAACTCGGTAAAAAGGCATCTACAAAAACCTTACAGCTAACATACTTAATGGTGGAATCTGAAATACTTTCCACCCATGATGGAAAACAGGCAAGCACTCTCACCACTCCTACTCAGCATACTAAAAGTCTTAGCCAATGCAATAAGGCAAGAAAACAAATAAATTTTAAAAAGGTGTATAGTTGGGAAAGGCAAAAATAATACTGTCCATATTCACAGATAACATAAGTATGCAGAAAATTTGACAGAAATCTACACAAATACTCCTAGAACTAATAAGTGAGTTTAGACACAAGGTCAACACAAAAATCAATCACATTTCATATACATGCAAAAAACAATTAAAAATCAAAATTTAAAAGCAATATTATTTCCTATAGCTCCCCCCAAAATGAAATATGTATAATCTAACAAAACATACAAAGGATCTGTGTGTTGAGAACTATGAAACACTAATGAAAGAAATCAAAGACCTAAATTAACAAAGCAACTCTGCATTCATGGATTAGAAAACTCAACATAGTAAAGATATCAATTCTTCCTAAAGTAATCTATAAATTTAACATAGTATCAAACAAAATCCCTGCAGGACATTTTGTAGATAAAAGCAAGCCAATTCTAAAATGTATATGGAAGAGAAAAGGAATTAGAATAGTTAACTTTTACAAAGAATAAAACTGAAAGGATTGCATATACTACCCAATTTTAAGACTTAGGATAAAGCTACAGTAATTAAGAAAGTGTGATAATGACAAAATGATACACACAGAACAATGAAACAGAATATAATCCAGAAATAGACCCATGCAAATATAGCCACTTGATCTTTGATAAACATGCAAAGGCAGCTCAATGGGAAAGGATAATCTTTTCAACAAATAGTGTTGGAACAATTGGTGGTTATCCATATGCAAAAACTGAACCTCCTTTTTAAACCTCATACCTTTTAAAAAGATAAATTATAATGAATTTTAGATCTAAATGTGTAACATAACACTCTAAAACTTTTAGAAAAAAAGCAGAAGGAAACCTTTGTGATCTGGGATTAGGTAAAGAGCTTTTAGAAATGACACAAAAAACAACTCATAAAAAACTGATAAGTTGAACTTCATCAAATTTTAAAACTTTTCCTTTGCCAATGGCACTGTCTAGAGAATAAAAAGACAAGCTACATATTCAGAGGGGGAAAAATATATAAGAACTCCCCAAACTCCACAACAAAAAAACCACCAACCCAATTAAAAATGAGTAATGAACTCAAACATTTCACACAAGATGGCAAAGAAGTATATGAGAAGATGTTCAATATCATTAGCCATTAAAAAATACAAATGCGAACCAGACGAGCTACCACCATATCCCTTCTAGAAAGACAAAAATAAAAATATTAACAATACCAAGTACTGACAAAGACGCAGAGCAACTGAAACACTCCCACACTGCTAGTCAGAATGCAAACTGATACAGTCGCTCTGGAAAACGGTTTGGTAGTTTCTGAAAAAGTTAAGCATGTATGTGTAACTTAGGACCCAGCAATTCTTCTCCTAAGTATTTATCCTAAAGCAGGGGTCTCTAACCCCCAGGCTGCAGACCAGTAATGGGCCGTGGCCTATTAGGAACTGGGCAGCATGGCAGGAAGTGAGTGGTGGGTGAGCAAGCACTACCACCTGATAAGGTCTGCCTATGTCCCCACCCAAAATCTCATCTTGAATTATAATCCCCATAATCTTTATAATCCCCACGTGTTAAGGGAGAGATCAGGTGGAGGTAACTGAATCATGGGGGTGGTTTCCCGCATGATGTTCTCGTAATTGTGAGTGAGTTCTCATGAGATCTGATGATTTATAATTGTTTGGTAGTTCCTCCTGTGTTCATTCTCCTTCCTGTCACTTTGTGAAGAAGGTGCCTTGCTTCCCTTTCACCTTCCACCATAAGTTTCCTGAGGCCTCCCCAGCCATGCTGAACTGTGAGTCAACTAAATCTCTTTCCTTTAATGACCCGGTCTCAGGCAGTTCTTTACAGCATTGTGAAAACAGACTAATGCACCACCTGAGGTCCGTGAACCCTATTGTGAACTGCACATGCAAGGGATCTAGGTTGGGAGTTCCTTATGAGAATCTAATGCCTGATGATCTGAGGTGGAACAGTTTCATTCCAAAACCATCCTCCCTCCCCACCAGGTCTGCAGAAAAATTGTCTTCCACAAAACCGGTCCCTGGTGTCAAAAAGGTTGGGGACCACTGCCCTAGAGAAATAAAAACTTATGTCCACACAGAAACCTGTACTAGATATTTGTAGAAGCTTTATTTATAATAGCCAAAAACTGAAAACAATGGAAATGTCCTTAAATAGGTGAACTGATAAACTGTGGTATATCCACACAATGGCAAGGAATAAAACTACTGATTGACGCAACAATGTGCATGAATCTCCAAGATATTATGCTGAGTAAAAGCAGTCAGTCTCAAATGGTTATGTGTTGGACAATTCCATTTATATGACGTTCTTAAAAAGACAAAACTATGGTTAGGAACATCTCAGTGGTTATCATAGACTATGGGTGAGGACATGGTTGTGACTATAAAGGAAGAGCAGGCAAGAGTTTTCTGGGGTGATGAACTGTTCTACATCCTGATTTTAGTGGTAGCTACATAAATGTGTACATGTGTTAACAGTCACATAACTTTGCACCAGAAAAAAAGAGGGTCAGTTTTACTGTATAATGTCTAAAACAAAATTTAAAAATAAACAACCAGCTAAAAAAATCAACAAAATAAAGAAATAGTGAAAGAAAATTACTAAAATAGAAAACAAGGAAAGCAATACAGCCTGAAACCAAGAGCTAGTTCTTTGAGAAGAACGTCTAAAATAAAAAAATCTTTGATAAGTCTGTTCAAGAAAAGAATGACAGACAAGAGAGACAGATAGGTATTAGGAATGACTATGGTGATATAATCACAGATGTAGAAAATATTTTAAAAATAATATTATTTATAACTTTAAAGCAAATATGGAAATATAGGTAAAATAATGTTCTAGAACATATAATTTAATATAAATTAGCAAAACTGACTCAAGGATGAAGGAATTGAAAATTAGAGTTATTTCCCCAAAGACATCATGGACATATGCTTTTAGAGTAGAGTTCAAATAAACCTTTAAAAAACATAATTTCTATTTATCGTAGCTAGTCCCCTACTTAGATCAGGGAATAAAAGAATAAATAAAATAATAAAATAAATAAAGACCAGAGATAAATCATGTATTCTAATTCTCTCTAACCCACCCACATACAGCAATCAAATCAAACATTCAGATTCTTATTCTTACGTGGTGGAAAAAATAATGTGACGTTGAATCGTATACAAATGTAATTTATGCAGTTTCTTAATACTCGTTTGTATTTTCCCTATGGCTCCTAGCCCTTGTGTAGTAATCCACTCCAGCAGCACCGATAGTAATAGGTTCTCCTTAATCTCCCATCCTTTGTACCTGGGCAAATACTTTTATATACAAGTAATCATGTTAGTACACTACTAGGTCATAGTTTAGGTAACACTGGAGCCATATTTTGGTTAACTTTATGTCTGCTACTTTTTGAGCAAATTAGTTTGGTCTTAAAGTGTCATCCACACAAACTGGATGTACCCTACTGACAGAATACAGGAATCCTACCCCCTGACTTGAGCTCAATCCTCATTTAGCATCTCCATTTTACCTCCCACACAGCTCCTGCCTTCAGATGTGAGTTCCACTTCTAATGGAATTGATCTATCTCCACTGAGGTCTCTTACTGGCTTACTTAGTCCTAAAGCTGACGCGTAAGAAGGGATCTACTTCTTACAGGCTCATCTGTATTATCTTGGTTAGTGAAATGAAGTTTAAACATACTAGGAATGAAAACATTTCTCCCCTCAGCATTTATTAGTACAAAATTGTTAATTTTTGCTTTCCTATTACAGTACCTATATAGTTCATAAACAATCACTTCTCCTTTTCTAATCTTAAAAGGCAAAATAATAATAACTGGAACACTAGAATCTTTTATACTACTTCTAAACACTGAAATCAACAAAAAAAAAGATCGTAAGTGCATCTAAAAGAATGGATTAACAGATATGAAAATCAAGCAGAAGAAGAGGGAGGTTAGGTTACAGGAAGGAAAAAAAGAGGTAGAGGGCAGAAGAAAGCTAAGACTGACTATAGACTGATGTCATAAATATAAATGCAAAGTATAAAAAATATCAGTAAATGTATTCTAGCAGATTAAAATACATCACTAGCAAGTTGTTATGCCCTATGAATGAATGCAAACATGATTCAACATTAGGAATCACATAAATGTAATTTACTCCATTTATAGATAAATGAACTCATTTACTCAACAAGTATTGTCTGGCATTACACTAAATATGTTTTACATATAAGTCTGACCCTATGGTAACTGCAAAAACATAAGACAATGCCACTACTCTCAAAAAATTTTTGTTTGTGTTGGAAAATATAGTTGTCATTTTACATATTTTTATTTAACATGTTATTTATGGTAATATGTAATAGGTTTCTTATTGTCATTTTAAATGAATTAATGTTTTAATAATTACTTAATTTTAATTCCTAATATTCTTAAAAACCATTCTTTGGATTCCTCAATAACTGTGGAGTCCTGTGACCCGAAAGTTTGGAAACTGCTGCTAAACAGAATTATTTTATGCTAATATACCATAATTTGTTCATCTATTCTATTGCTGATGGACACAGGGTTGTTTCTAGTCTGGGACTATAACCAATAAAGATGTTATGAATATTCTTGTATATGTCTTTTGGCACACATTATATACCTGTTGAGTTCATATCTAGGGGCAGAATTGCCGGGCCACAGGACATGTTTACATACAGCTTTAATAGACACTGTTTTCCAAGTGGCTTTCAGCATTTAAAATGTGGTTAGTTGAATGGAGATGAGCTGTAAGTATAAAATTTACACTGGATTTTGAAGACTGAGCATGAAAACATAATGCAGAGCTTCTCATTAATAATTACTTTCTAATGATTACATGTTGAAATGATAGTATTTTAGATATATTAGTTTTAAAATATTAACATTAATTTAACCTGTTTCTTTTTTTAATGTGGTTAATAGAAAATTCAAAACTACATATATGATTTACATTTGAGGCTCACATTATATAACTGAGATGCTTCTAAGAAGGGCACTTAGTTTTGACGAACCAGGAAGACTCCCCAAAGGAGGCAGCAATGGGAAGAAAGCTGAAGGACAGCAGGAGTTAGCCTAGAGAAGAAAGTGGTGGCGGAAGAAATAAGGCAGGCAGAGGGAACAGCGTGTATAAAGGCTGGAAGTCACAAGTATGGCAGGAACATGGTGTGGGAGAGGGGGAAGGGCAGGGGTGAAGGGGAATGACCAAGATGAGGCAGAAAAATAAAAACTAGTCAGATTCCCTGCCCCTGAGTGATCATTCCTGCTTGCAGGGCACAGAGAAGGAATCCAGATCCACCAGTGCCCTGCTCCCAAGCCAACATCAGCTTCAGTGTGACTAAAGCCCCAAGCCAACATCACCTCCAGTTACCAGCGGGAGGTCCTTGACACTCTGCCCAGCTGCGATGTCTCCACCACTGTGGTGAACACCCACAGGAAGGCAGGCACCCTGGCACTGCTAGCGCTCTGCCACAGGTGCTGCAAGTTGGTCCCCGCAATCCAGCGCAGTGGATTTCGAAGCCTTGAAGAACCAGAGAACAAAGTCGGGGCCCAATACAAGTCCCCCAGAGTTAAGAGCATGCAGTCCAGGAATCGGGAGCTGAGCACTGGCCCCCTAAAATCTTCCAGAAATGAAGCCAGTCACCTGAATCCACCTTACACCACAAACACTCAAAGTTATCAAATAGGATAAAAGGGAAAAAAAAATCCAAAGATCAGAAACCTCAAAGATTGAGGGTAGCAGGCCCACAAGATCAGTAAGAACCAGTGCAAGAACCCTGAAAACTCAAAAAGCCAGAATGCCTTTTTCCCTCCAAATGACATCACCTCTCCAGCAAGGGTTCTGAACTGGATTAAGATGACTGAATGACAGAAATAGAAATCAGAATATGAATAGTAACAAAGATCATTGGGCTACAGGAGTACGTTGAAACCCAATCCAAAGAAGCTAAAAATCATGATAAAACAATGCAGGAGCTGACAGACAAAACAGCCACTACAGAAAAGAATGTAACAGACCTGACAGAGCTGAAAAACACACTTTAAGAATTTCATAATGCAATCACAAGTATTAATAGCAGAACAGACCAAGCAGAGGAAAGAATCTCAGAGCTTGAAGACTGGCATTCTGAAACAAGATAGTCAGACAAGAACAGAGAAAAAAGAATAGGAACAAACAAAACCTCTGAGAAATAAGGGATTATGTAAAGAGGTCAAATCCACAACTCATTGGTGTCTCTGAAAGAGATGGGGAAAATGGAACCAACTTGGAAAACATATTTCAGGATATCATCCATGAGAACTTCCCCAACCTAGCTAGAGAAGCCAACATTCAAATTCAGAAAATGCAGAGAACTCAAGTAAGACATTTCAAAAGAAGATCATCCCCAAGACGCATAATCATCAGATTCTTCAAGGTCAAAATGAAAGAAAAAATATTAAAGGTAGCTCGAGAGAAAAAGCAGGTCACCTACAAAGGGAAGTCCATCAGACTAACAGCACACCTCTCAGCAGGAACTCTGCAAGCCAGAAGAGACTGGGGGCCAATATTCAAAATTCTTAAAGAAATTCCAACCCAGAATTTCATATCTTGCCTAAGCGTCATAAGCAAAGGAGAAGTAAGATCCTTTTCAGACATGAAAATGCTGAAGGAATTTGTTACCACCAGACCTGCTGTGCAAGAGCTCCTGAATGAAGCACCAAACATGAGAAGGAAGGACCATTACCAGCCACTACAAAAACACACTGAAGTATACAGACCAATGACACTATAAAGCAACTCCATAAACAAGTCTGCAAAATAACCAGGAAACATCATGATGACAGGATCAAATCCACACATATCAATACTAAACTTGAATGTAAATGGGATAAATGCCCCAAGTAAAAGAAACAGAATGGCAAGCTGGATAAAGAACCAAGATGCACGGGTATGGTATCTTCCAGAGACTCATCTCGCATCCAATGACACACATAGGTTTAAAATAAGGAGAGAAAAATCTACCAAGCAAATGGAAAAAAGAAAAAAGCAATCCTAGTTTCAGACAAAATGGACTTTAAAACACAGATCAAAAAAGACAAAGAAGAACATTACATAATGGAAATGGGTTCAATTCAACAGGAATATCTATTTTAAATATATATGCACTCAACACAGGAGCACCCAGATTCATAAAGCAAGTTCTTAGAGACCTTCAAAGAGACTTAGACTCCCACATAATAATAGTGGGAGACTTTAACACCTCACTGACAGTATTAGATCATCAAAACAGAAAATTAACAAAGATATTCAGGACCTGAATTCAGCACTAGATCAAACAGACCTGACAGATATCTACAGAATTATTCGCCCTAAAACAACAGAATATACATGCTTCTCATTGCCAGATGGCACGTACTCTAAAATTCATTACATAATCGGAAGCAAAAAACTCCTCAGCAAATACAAAAGAAATGAAATCATAAAAAACAATCTCTTGAACCATAGTGCAATCAAATTAGGAATCAAGACTAAGAGACCCACTAAAAACCATACAATTACATGAAAATTGAATAATCTGCTCCTGAATGACTTGGGTAAATAATAAAATTCAGGCAGAAATCAAGAAGTTCTTGGAAACAGGCCGGGCACGGTGGCTCACGCCTGTAATTCTAACACTTTGGGAGGCCAAGGCAGGCAGATCACGAGGTCAGGAGATCGAGACCAACCTAGCTAACAAGGTGAAACCCGTCTCTACTGAAAATACAAAAAAAGCTGGGCATGGTGGTGGGCGCCTGTAGTCCCAGCTACTCGGGAGGGGGAGGCAGGGGAATGGCATGAACCAGGGAGGCGGAGCTTGCAGTGAACCGAGATTGTGCAACTGTGCTCCAGCCTGGGCAACAGAGCGAGATTCCGTCTCAAAAAAAAAAAAAAGAAGTTCTTGGAAACCAATGGAACAAAGACACAACATACCAGAATCTCTGGGACACAGCTAAGGCAGTATTAAAAGGGAAATTTATAGCACTAAATGCCCACATCAAAAAGTTGGAAAGACTGCAAATTAACAACTTAACATCACAACTAAAAGAACTAGAGAACCAAGAGCAAACAAATCCCAAAGCTAGTAAAGACAAGAAATAACCAAAATCAGAGATGAACTGAAGGAGACTGAAATGCAAAAAACCATTCAAAAGATTAACAAATCCAGGAGCTGTTTTTTTTTTTGAAAAAATTAATAAAACAGACCACTAGCTAGAGTAATAAAGAAGAGAGAAAATTCAAACGAGCACAATCAGAAACAACAAAGGGGATACTACCACAGACCCCACAGAAATACAAACAATCATCAGAGAATGTTGCAAACACCTGTATGCACATAAACTAGAAAAATCCAGGAGAAATGGATAAATTACTGGACACATACACCTTCCTAAGACTAAACCAGGAAAAAAAACTGAATCCCTGAACAGGCTAATAACGAACTCTGAAATTAAGTCAGTAATAAATAGCCTACCAACCAAAAAAAGCCCAGATGGATTCACAGCTGAATTCTACCCAATGTACAAAGAAGAGCTGGTACTGTTCCTGCTGTAACTATTCAAAAAAATTGAAGAGGAAGGGCTCCCTAACTCATTCTATGAGGTCAGCATCATCCTGATACCAAAACCTGATGGAAGTTTTGGTATTAAAAAAAAAAACAAAAAACAACAAAAACAAAAAACTTATTGCAACAAAAGAAAACATCAGGCCAATATTCTTCATGAACACTGATGCAAAAATCCTCAAAAAATACTGGCAAACCAAATCCAGTAGCACATCAAAAAGCTTATCCACGGTGATCAAGTAGGCTTTATCCCTGGGATGCAAGCTTGATTCAACATATGCAAATCAATAAATGTGATTCATCGCATAAAGAGAGCTAAAGACAAAAACCACATGATTATCTTGACAGATGCAGAAAGGGCTTTTGATGAAAGTCTACACCCCTTCATATTAAAAACTCTCAGTAAACTAGGTATTAAGAAATATACCTCACGTATGTTTATTGCGGCACTATTCACAATAGCAAAGACTTGGAACCAACCCAAATGTCCAACAACGATAGACTGGATTAAGAAAATGTGGCACATATACACCATGGAATACTACGCAGCCATAAAAAATGAGGAGTTCATATCCTTTATAGGGACACGGATGAAACTGGAAATCATCATTCTCAGTAAACTATCGCAAGGACAAAAAACCAAACACCACATGTTCTCACTCACAGGTGGGAACTGAACAATGAGAACACATGGACACAGGAAGGGGAACATCACACTCCGGGGACTGTTGTGGGGTGGGGGGAGGGGGGGAGGGATAGCATTAGGAGATATACCTAATGCTAAATGACGAGTTAATGGGTGCAGCACACCAACATGGCACATATGTAACAAACCTGCACATTGTGCACATGTACCCTAAAACTTAAAGTAAAAGAATAATAAAAAAAAAGAAATATACCTCAAAATAATAAGAGCCGTCTACGACAAACAAACCCACAACCAACATCATAATGAATGGGCAAAAGCTGGAAGCATGACCCTTGAAAACCGACACAAGACAAGGACGCCCTCTCTCACCACTGCTATTCAACACAGTACTGGAAATCTCAGTTAGGGTAATCAAGCAAAAGAAATAAATAAAGGGCATCCAAATAGGAAGAGAGGATGTCAAATTATCCCTGTTTGCAAATGACATGATCCTATATCTAGAAAACCCCACAGTCTAGGCCTAAAAGCTTCTTAAGCTGATAACTACTTCAGCAAATTCACAGGATATAAAATCAATGTGCAAATATCACTAACATTCCTATACACCAACAACAGTCAAGCTGAAGCCAAATCAGGAATGTATTCCATTCACAACTGCCATAAAAAGAATAAAATACCCAGGAACACAGCTAACCAGGGAGGTGAAAGATCTTTAGAAGGAGAACTATAAAACTATGCTTACAGAAATCAGAGATGACACAAACAAATGGAAAAACATTCTATGTTCATGGGGAAGAAGAATCAATATTGTTAAAATGGCCATACTGCCCAAACCAATTTATAGATTCAATGCTATTCCTATTAAACGACCATTGACATTCTTCACAGAACTAGAAGAAACTATTTTAAAATTCATATAGAACCAAAAAAGAGCCCAAATAGCAAAGGTAATCCTAAGCAAACAGAAGAAAGCTGGAGACATCATGCTACCCAACTTCAAACTACACTACAGGTCTACAGTAACCAAAACTGCATGGTACTCATACAAAAACAGACACATAGACCAATGGAACACAACAGAGAACCCAGAAATAAGGCGGCACATCTACAACTAACTGATCTTCGACAAACTTGACAAAAAAGAGCCATGGGAAAAGGATTCCTTATTCAATAAATGGTGCTGGGGTAACCGGCTAGTCATATGCAGAGGACTGAAACCGGACCCCTTCCTTACACCATTTACAAAAATTAACTCAAGATGGATTGAAGACTTAAATGTAAAACCCAAAACTATAAACACCCTGGAAGACAAGCTAGGCAATACCATTCTAGACACAGAAATAGACAAAGATCTCAGGACAAAGACGCCAAAAGCCATTGCAACAAATGCAAAAATTAAAAAAATTTAAAAAATAACTACTGGGTACTATGTGTGATATGATGTACAGATATCACTGGATATGATGTAACATATCACTAGGTGATGAAATAATCTATACAACAAACAGATTAATAATTGTGTACAACAAACCCCCATGACACAAGTTTACTTATATAACAAACCTGCACATGTACTCCTGAACTTAAAAGTGAAAAAAAGGAAACTAGCCAGATCATGAAAGCTCCAGTGAGTTAAATTTATATTTTAAGAACAGGGAACTGCTGTTGGGTTTTAAGCAAGAAAGTTACATTATCAGATCTGTACTTTAGATAAGTCACTCTGGCTACTGCTAGGTGTGATATGATTCAATCAGGACAAGACTAGAGCCAAGACTAGTTGGGGGCTGTTACAATAATGTAGACAAAAAAAAAATGGGCCTCTACACGAAGAGCACAGCAGTAGACAGACATGAACCTTAGGCAAAACTACTATTCTCAAACTTCAGTTTCTTCTAATAATACCTACCTCACACAATGATTTTGAGAATTAATCATGGCATTTTTTATGTATTCTCTTAGCAAAACTTTTACAGGCAATAATAATTTCAAGAAACAATTATACTTCAAAATATATCAGATACAAAGATTATTCTTATGTTTTATCCAATATATGTAAAAAGATTCCTTAACTATTAATGAAATTAAGTCAGATTATGAAAGGTTTATTCACTTATATTTGAAAAAGTAAATTCCAACTACTAAACATCCTATTGTGCTCCATTTAATCCTAATATTAAAAGATTAGCATCATTTTTAATTTATCTAAAAACTGAAACGTAAGTGAATTAAAGGTAGGTATCAAGTTAGTCTTATTCAATGACAAAACATGAGCATAAAACAATTTCACATCTTCACCAAACTGATACCAGCAAGTAAATGAGTTATTAACTATTTAAGAGGAAAACTAGAAAACTGTTCTGTCAGTTTTATTTACTTTGAAGTTTTGGGACCTACTAAAGTTATATCTTCTGTAAAGCTACACAATCAAAAAAAAAAAAAAGATAAAAGCTCAATTTTTCCAAATCTGCTCTGAAATTCACTAATCTTTTCATACATTCTTGCCTCTACCAAAGACATTCTGATTTCTAAAGCAATCTGTATTGATAGCTTAGCAGAAAGCATTTAACTTGGGCAAAAATGTATTGGAAATCCAGCTTTTGCCCCACCCTTTGCTTCTTGCCTGAAATACACTTAAAACACTGTAAAAAGTTATGTTCTATACTTATTTCATTGACAAAATGACTGCCCTCAGAACTGAGTTCTCCACAGAACCCTTCTTAAGGTTCCTCCCCTTGTAATTTAAGTCCATCTCTTCCTGTCATCTGTTGTACAACTATTCACAATATATCTTCTTGCATAGTGTTCATAGCCTTCTCTATTCTAGATGAAATAACAGAAATCTAACTTGCTAAGGATCCAAACTGTTCTACTGAATCGAGGGAACAAAAATCCCCCTCAACTTCTCATTCCTCCTCTTCACTGATGATCTTATGTTGTATTACTTTGAGAAAATAAGAACAATCAGATGTAATGTCCACCTTCCCACCCCAAAACCTACAGACCTAAATACACTGGCACCAATATTTTCTTCTTTACTTCTTATGGCAAGAGGAAAAATCCCCTTTTCTCTATCAAAAGGGCAACCTACACTCCTTTATCTCCACTACTACTACTACGTTGGTCCAAGCTCCTGTTATCTCTCACCTGGATTATAGCCAAAATCTCCTAACTGATCATCCCATCTCTACTGTTTCCCACTTCACAACAATACTCCACATAGTAGCAAAAGTGACTGTTTCAAAACATAAATCACATTATGTCACTAGTTAACTTGAAATAAAACCCAAACTCTTTACCATGGATTCTAAAGCCTAGAGTTTCTAAGTATTGCTCTAATCTCACCCTGTCACTCTCCTTATAACCATTATGTTCCAGTTACAGTGATTTTAGTAATTTATCTGCAACATACCACCTGGGCCTTTCATGCATTGTTCTCATATGCAAAGCTGTCTTACCCAACCATAACACAGTTAGCTATGCTTTCGGTCTCATAAATGTCCCTTCATGAAAAGGTCTTCCCCTAATTACTCTGTGCCTGTTACTCACTATCTCTGCCCTGTGTCTGTTTCTGTGAGAGCACTTATTACAACTTATTCACTAGACTATAAGCTCCATGAGGGCAGAAACTATGTGCATCAGGTTTTATCTAACACAGTGCTAGACATAAGCAAGGGCTCAATAAATATTTGCTAAATGAACTGAGTGAAGAGACAGCCAGGATTAGGCTACAATCCTGACTCTACTACTTCATAGTGGTTTGACTTCAGTTAAGTCACGATATCTCTGTGTTTCAGTGTTCTCTTCCATAAAACAAAGAGTATGTATCTGATAGGATTGCCAAATAAGACCTACTAAAGATTAATTGTCAATAAATAAAGACTAATCACGAATCTTTCAATATAAGTATTAAGTACTTGTAAGTAAATAAGTGCTATTAAACTTAATTTAATAAATGTTAGTTTCCTTCCTTCCCTTCTATAACTTAGTGAGAATTCCCTAAGCTAATACAGTATTGAAATAATATATTTATATATACTTAAAGAGACTCTGATGACGTGTATTTGAATAGATACATTGGTAATTTGTATTTGCAGGATCTAATCCTAAATTTTAGAAAATGGGAATAAATAATGTACATCTATTACTTAACTCTCTCAAAAAGGGGGGAGTGATAAGGAGAAAAGAAAACAGAAAAGAAAGGTAACCTTAGAAATTAGAGATCATCAACTTCCAATTCCTAAATTTAGAACAACCTTCCTCTTCTTATAAAGACTTGCAGCAAGAACAGGATTAATACCTAAAATAAAAATATTCTATATTTACTTAAATCTATATAATTCTCACTTATATTTCATGTATATTTTTACTGAACTTTCACCCCTTAAATTGTGGTATCACTGGTAAAGCAGAAAAAAAAAAAAAGAACAACATCTCATATCAGAAACACAAAAAGGCCCTCTTGTTCCCTTAATATTTTAATAAGCTTTAAATTTTCTAACTACAAAAGTAAATCTTAACATTTTCTTTAACTGCTGCTCACTTTTCAGGCTAAAATCCCTTTTATGTTCTTCAAACGAAATTTTACTTTCTAGGAACCTTATAAATCATTTACCATACATCATTCAAATCTCCATACTCTATCTAGAATACAGTTAACAGTACTTGTTTAATACTTTCTGCCTGATAACCACCTAGAATTTTGTGGAATGTGCTGCCTACCTTCATATTCTCCCAAGGATATGGATATAATTTAGATTCTGAACTCAAGAAAGGGTTTATGTTAAGCAATTAATTCAATTTTATTCAACATATTTTATGTAATCAAACTTGACTTTTTAAGAAGTAATTGGTATCTGGTTTAGATTTTTCCCTCATGTTCCAGTTACTTCTATAACCTTTCTAAAATTGGAATTTCTTGTCTACCCTTAAACTAGTTATTAAGTGCTACTGAACATTCCATAAAATTCATGGGAAAAGATTCATCCATTACATATATGCAAGAATAAAAAGATTATTTTAGGCTACCACAACATCTAGAATACTACCGTGAACAGTAAAGACTCTTTAATGTAATAAGCTGAAAACTGGTTTAAAAATGAATTTTATCACAAGTCAATCAGTATATGCTGGGAACAGTTCTATGGCTATCAAATGCTCTGGCAGCAACTAACCAAAAATAAACCTTCTGCAACTCTTGAAGGTTACTGTAAAATGATATACAAACAACAAACATTCTAAATTACATTTTTTTTTTTTTTGGAGACAGTTTCACTCGTCACCCAGGCTGGAGTATAATCGTGCAATCTCGGCTCACTGTAACCTCCACCTTCCTGGTTCAAGTGATTCTCCTGCCTCAGCCTCCTGAGTAGCTGGGATTACAGGCGTGTACTAGCACGCCAGCCTAATTTTTGTATTTTTAACAGAAATGAGGATTCACCATGTTGGCCAGGCTGGTCTCAAACTCCTGACTTCAGGAGACCCACCCGCCTCAGCCTCCCAAAGTGCTGGGATTACAGGCCTGAGCCACCACGCCTGGCCTCTAAACTATATTTTAAGGCTTCATCTTGGGTAGTATTTTTCAAGCTAAGGACTGCAGTTTATTAGTGGATCCAAAATTAATTTAATGAGTCCAGACCAGCAAATGAAGAAGGGAAGGGTGAGAAAGAGGAGGAATAAATAGAAAACATCTGAGTGCACAGGTAGTAAGAGTACGATTTCATTAATTTTTTCTCTATGTACATAGTACCCGAAGCAATGTGTATTTTAAGGGTGGGTTTGAGTAAAAGTTAGGAAACACTAATCTGGGAGACAAACAGAAGTGGAAAGGATAAAGCAATGGAACTGTCAGAATTACCAAATTGTCGTTTAGGAGGTGAGCAAGACTAACAGCTTCTATTGACTAGGAGACAGAGGTTTTGGAAACTCCCATAGATTTGTAAAAGCCAGACATTCCTACGTGAAAAATGACAAAGCACTTTTTCCTCTTAACAGTAAGCCTAGGACAATGCGTAGCAAAGCTTGTGGTTGTCACCACTGATGTTTTTATCCCTTCAAACTTCCAAAGGTGGCAGAGGTCAGCCTTTACTCTCTCCTCCTAACTCTCAGGCACATTGAATGCAGTTAAGATACAGTAGCCCCTGAAAGATAATTACAGGTCCTTGAACAACTACTTATAGAAAACATTATATTCTAGATTACAATTTAGAGTTTCAGATAAGACTCTGGTATTCAGAAAAGTTAATTTGGAAGTACAACAGTCACATATCAGAGCCCATAAAATCGTCATCTGGAAAGTAGTACCAAAATAAACAACAACAACAACAATTTTTTTATGTATGTGAAATGTTTCAAAAATCTGAAGGACACCTTAGAGTCATTTCATGTTCAAGAGTCACTCTGTGAAGAATTAATATTGGAATTCCCTAAATATTGGCCAATCAACCTGCTTTTCTTTGTTAACAGTGATTGTGAATATTCAGTTTCATTAGTAGAGCTAATTATGTTTGAAGCCATTTAAAACACACACACACTTTTTACTGTATAGCAGACAGTTTCATAAATTACAGCTAGTATCTGTTCTAAGAGGCTCAAGGCGACAGCTATTTCTCAGGATGCATCCACTACCCATTACAACTACTATATATTCTGTTACCCAATTCCCACTATTGTTACAGAACCACATCCCCCCATACTATTGTTACAGCCCTTTTTCACTATTATAAATCCACATATGGTTAGAGACAGAAGAGGACAAAAAACATGCAGCCATAAAGAGGATTTCTCAGTTCCAGGGTGAAGGGTTCCCTTTAATCTCTGCTGATACAGTTTAATGTTCTGCCTGGTTCACTACCTCCTTTTTTTTTTACACTTTGAAACTTGCTGTGGCTTGAGACATCAACCTTTGGCATAATCACCTGCTGGTTTTATAATCTGAGGCCCACACTGTTGGAAAAAGGAGTTTCAGTCTTTGCTTACTAACAATTCCTCACTGAACACAAATTCCAAAAAGATAAAGCTTGGATAAACACCTACCAGAAAGTCACTTTGTGTACAAGTACTAAAGAATGCACCAAAACAAACTAAGGGGTTCACAGCCTCTTATCCCTCGAGGCAAAAGACTTCTAGTTCAAACACTGATGACACAGGTTTTAATGAAAGAAGAGCCCATTTATTTATCTATTCTGATCAGACATCACAGAAATTCAATTCTTATCATAGTAGAGGACAAAGCTGGACAATCCTAATCACCCTGAATTAAAGATACCTCTGAATTTCTTCTGTCTCCTGGGCCGTTACACCAAACCTAGAGCAGAACTATACCCACCTTCAGGGCAGAAGAAACAACATAATAGCTTATTGATCTCTGGTGTAGACGCAAACCCACAAGTCATCAGGCAAGCAGGGATCACAGCCACTTGATGCAGCTAACAATCAAAAGTCGTGTACTGGTTTTTTGGTCCCACACAGGCACACCTTTGGCAATTACCCCTACATAAAAAATGGACCAAACTACTCTCCTCACCAAACAAAAATACTACTAATCAGGTATGGGAGAAACACAACCTGAATTGTACCAAAAAGAATTTCTTGGCTGTCGGTAAATGCCCAATTACGTTCATTAATTCTTCATTTAGTGTCACATGCCAGGTTTTAAAAGCCACCATCACATTCAATTCCGTAGATAAATGCGTTCAAAAGAGATAACACTTGCTGACAAATTGGCTGTTGACTAAACCTCACCACCACCACCACTATACTAGTCAAATCAGTGTTTGTGGCAAATGAATTAGACTTTTTATAAGTAAAATTTACCAAAGTAATGATAACTTCTAATTATTTTTCTGGAGAAATCAAAGCAACACTCCAAAAACGAAAGGTTAAAACTGAGCTCTCTGAAATACCTACTCAGTCTGTTTGATGAACTAAGAACGGTGAAGTCAGAAGTATAACTCAATTATCTTAAGAGATAAATGTTCTTTGCAATTAATTCCATTCAGCTCTTGCTCAGACCCCAACGCAATATAAAGCTGTCCTCACAGTCTTCAGCCTTCTCTTAACCCGAAAGGAGTTATCTCTAACCCGATCCATCGACTGGAATAAACTAACAGTGACCACAGCAGCGGACGATGATGGATGAAATTACAATTGAACTAGGAGTCAGGACAGATGTGTACACCCTAAGAGCGAGAGACTGAGGTGGGGCTGGAAACTATTTTCTGGCCTTCTCCCGCGTGCTGCTCCCGGGGAACCAACAGGATCCTGCATGCCCGGATTCGGCAGAGCCCTTGCCCCCGAAGTGGAGGAGTGGGGAGAAGTCAGCGAGGAGCCTTTTCAGGGAATCGAGTAGGGCAAGGGCTCGTGCGGTGGGAATCTCACCGGTGAGAGAACTTCCTAACCCCGGGTTGGGGGGAGCGGGTGGACGGACCGTCCCGGCAGCGGCGGGGGCGACCTCCTCTGCTTTCTCACAGTCAAGCATCTTTGTGTGTGGACTGTGCCGGGCTACGGGTCCTCGAGCAGCTACCCGCGGGGGCCCTCGAACCCAGGGCGGGAAGTCCGCCCGCCATCCCCTCGCTCCGCCGGGGCCCTCCCGGCAGGGGCCCCCAGCCCCTCTCCAACACCCGAGGGTCTGGAGGTGGGCGAGTGGAGAAAAGCATCTCCGTGTGGGGACACCCGTTCCGCCACATCCACCCCCCTTGCCGGTCTTTGTCCCGCCGGTAGCCAGGGTCTCCGCGGCAGTCTCCAGGGGAACCCCCGTCCTGGAGGCCTCGGGGCCCGGGTCGCCTCGGCTTTGTTCGGTCAGTGGGGCGCGGGGACGCGGACACTTACCGTACACTCCAGCGAGGAAAAGCAAGAGCAACGCAGACCTCCACCGCGGAGACTCTTTTGTGCTCCAGCGACGGGCCATAACCACAGCAGATGGAGAGAGAGAGGAGGAGACGGAGGAGGAGGGAGGAGGAGCTGGGGGTAGACGCCGCCGCCGCCGCCGCCGCCGCCGCCGAGCCACCGGCTGCTCCCTGCGCTCTCCGCGGCTGCCGGAGGGGGAGGGGAGGGGCCGCCGCCGCCCGCGCGCGCTCTCTCCTCCCTCCTCCCTCCGACTCGCCTGCTCCCACCCCGGGCGGTGCGAGAGCCCCACGCGGGGCGGCCCTCCTGGGGGCAAGGGCAAGGAGCTCGCGCGCCGGCGCGAGGAGAGGGGGTGGCGGACGCGGGACTCCGGCCTCGCGCCGCTCGGGCTAGCCGGCACTGCCACTCGCCAGACGGAGCGCGCGCCCATCCGTGCGATCGGCAATCCCCTGGCCCGCCTGCCTCGGTTCCCTCCCCGCGCTCCGCTGGACTTTCCAAGTCTCGGGCCGATTTCCACGCGACGGGAGCCCAAGGAGCAAGGCAGCGCCAATCGATGGGAGAGCGTGCGAACGCCGGCTTCTGGATGCCCAGGGGCTGGAGCGCGGGGTGTGTGGAGGAGCACGGTCGCTGTCCGAGGCCTGGTCTCTGGCCCAGCGGGTGGGGTGGGTACGAGCTGGGAGGCTGAAGGTGGTTCCGTGTTGGGAGAGGCGTGGATGGTCTGAAGCTGAGAACTTAGGAGTTCCTTCCTCTATCCGGCACCCCCACGTCTCCACTTGCGGTCTGCGCGGAGCTTCGAGTGGGGGTGGGCGCCAAGTTCGTGCGGCCAACCCGGCAGCTGGTCGGTCAAGGGGCAGTGTGGACTCCCACGCTCAAGGTGCCCAGAATGAGTCGGCCAAGGCTTGTGCAGAGCCCCTCCAGTCTGGCGTGGAAGCTCCAAGAGGTCATTTGACATCACACGCTGGGTCGGGTGCAGCTGGGCCAGGATGCTCTGCAGGGCTGGAGCCGACTTTCAGGGTAGATGTATTGAGAGGAGGGTTCGCCCATCACGCTGCAGTTTCCCTAAAGCTCTTACCCCACTCCCAACAAATGGGAGTCCTCCTTTACTTAGATCCCCAGAACACTTTTCTAAGTACGTCTGTAGTGACGCTGGCACATCACACCTTACGCCCTGTGTTTTTAAAGTGTTTGTCTACAACGTGTTATTTCTATTAGATTTTATCGTTGCGCTTTGCAAGCACTCTCCATGTTATTCATTGAAGACCTACACTGCATCATGCTGTCCTATTGACATAGGTTATCACTTTTTAATCTCAAACATCCTTGTGAGATAAATATTATCCATGTTTTATAGAAAAAAGAGAGATTAAATTACTCATGGCAAGTAAGTTGTTTGAAACAGTTTTTCTCATTCCAAAGTAAAGATTGTTCCCCCTATACCACAGGAAACTCTCTAGCACAATGCTTAGTGCCTAGTAATGTGTCGGAGTTGGTGCCTGCCAGGGGGTTCGTGGTCTCCCTGACTTCAAGAATGAAGCTGCAATCCTTCCCGGTGAGTGTTACAGCTCTTAAAGATGGCACGGACCCAAAGAGTGAACCCTAGCAAGGTTTATTGTGAAGAGCAAAACGACAGCTCCCACCGCATGGAAGAGGACCCCAGGTGCTAGCTGGTGGTGGCCAGCTTTTATTCCCTTGTTGTCCCCCCCCCCCCCATGTTCCGTTTCTGTCCTATCAGAGTGCCCTTCTTTCAATCCTCCCAGCAATTGGCTACTTTTGGAATCCTGCTGATTGGTGCGTTTTACAGAGCGCTGATTGGTGCATTTTACAATCCTCTTTTAAGACAGGAAAGTTCCTCAAGTCCCCATTCGACCCAGGAAGTTCAGCTGGCCTCATCTCTCAGTAAGTAAATGTTAAAATTTAAAACATACTTTCTGGGGAATACATTTAGGCTTTCCCTCTGTCTTCTGCCGATTTGCCCCCTTTTAAGTTTTTTTTTTTTTTTTCAAACCAGGAAATGGTATTCCAAAAGATAAAAGTGTATTAATAAGTATTACAAAAATCTGATAATTAACAAATCTTATATCATCTGGCAAAAAAAGCAACCAGCACTCCAAAAATGTTTTCCATTCTTGTTGGAAAGAAGCAACTTCAGTGTTTTTCACTAAACAAATTGCAGTTGTCTTTCCTAAGTTTAGGATTCTAAACTTCACTTTCTTGTTTCTTAAGATTGCTTTCTCTAAATTGCGCTTCCATAAGAGTTGTGTTAAGAACAGGCCACAAGCAAAGTGAAGAAATAGACTGGACTGCATCCTCCCCTGTCCACTTTTAGTACCATTCAAGGAACTCTGTCCCGGACACGAGACACACAGTGCCCTCATCAGTTCCTGTCACACCCCTCCCACCCCTACACTTGCTCATCCACCCACATGTGTCTTCTCAGACTTGCCAGGTTATCAAACTTTTGGGTATCTGGACCCCCATAACACTTACAATTTGGTGAGGACACCGAAGAACTTTTATTTATGTGGGTCATATCTATTTATATTTAGCATTTAGAAATTAAAATAGAAAAAAAGAATTTATTTTAAATTCATTTAAAATAAAACATGCATCACAAGTTTACATAACTCTGCTTTCCAAAACAAACACAAAAAATTAAGAAGAGTGGCTTTGTTTTTGCACTTTTATAAATCTCCCTAATGGCTGGTTTAATAGAAGACAGCTGGATTCTCATATCTGCTTCTGCATCCAATCTGTTGCAGTATGTTGTTTTAGTTGAAGTATATGAAGAAAATCTAGACTCATGCAATATATAAATTAGCAAAGGGAGAACCTCATGTACTTTCCCGAAATAGTCTTAGTGATACCCCACTAACCCCCCACCACCAACAGAAAAACTTTGAGAAATGTAGATCTAGGTGTCTGCCTTAATGCCTTCAAAATCTAAGTATTTTGTTTTTTATTAGAAGGGCTCTAATAAGTACTCAATGTTCACCAGTGAATGGTATTTATATTTTATGAGGGAACATTTTTATTTATTGAAAACAATTATAGTAGGATATCAGATGTTAATAAGCATCACATCACAGAATAGGTACTCAATGTTACTCCCTTTTTCTCACCGAATCTACCTAGCTGGCCATCTGGGCTGATACATCAAATTGTTCATCTGTGAGAAAGCACTTTGAAATCCAGAAAACTATAGCTATGCAGTGGTTAATATTGGTAACAATTCCATTGCAGTTGTACTACTAGTTGATTTTGCTTGGCCAGTGTTCTGGACTGCATGATTTAAAGCATAAATCATGCCCTTGACACCCATATCATTCTTAATCTGAGTCCTCTGGATCCACCGATGGGCTTCAAAGAATCTTAAGCCTTCTGAAATTATATGCAGATTTTGTGCTCATGTACTTTTATAGAGAGAAGACATTATTTTCAGCAGATTGTTAAAATATTGTGTCAACCATTTTCTTAAAAGTTTGAGAAAAACTGAATGAAGCAACCATTTGAGTTGCTGCTTAATCCTTTTCCAAGTGGTTCTGGAGCTCCTCAAGTACATGCAGTTGGGAGTGGAGCAGTACAGGGAGTGCTTCTTTTTCCCTTGACATATTTTGAAAAGGGCTACAATCTTCCACTTTATGGAAACATGCCCTTAAATAATCCTTTTGTTTGATTTTAAACTTCTCTTTTTTCCTTGTTTGGTTATCATCACATATAATGGTCCAATTTTTATTTGTCACCAATTAAAATTTGCTCCATCCCAATGTAGACTCTGCTTCATTTAGTAGCATTTGAAAATCTCGTCAACACTGAGGTTAGACTGGGGAGCATTATCACTCCCACTCTGAGAATCATCTTTTATTGGAAAGAAAATTGATGATAGTGGGTTTTCTATTCAGCATGCTGCCAGAGAAAGTTGTATCTTTTAACTCCCCCTCAAAGGAATATTGTGTTTAAAAAAGAAAAGCAAACTTGAGAAAAAACATATAAGTAACTTAAAAAGACAGTTTTTTAAGATTGAAGTTAAGTAAATGAGATCCCTTTACAAATGAATTCTAATTTCCATTGGAGTTGAATAATATAGGCTAGCAAATGAGATCCATCAATCTAGGTAACTTCTATACCAGTTCACTAGCACATTTATTGTGGTTAAATATTCTAGGCTGTGACAGCATACCCAGCATTGTACCAAGTAGTCAAATATATAATCCTGGCTCTAAATTAAATAATCCAAATCCAAATAGATTTAGTTTTGCCCTCATAAGCTCAACTTAATTGTAAAACCAGACCATAGAGCATGCAATAACTTATAGTGGTAATAACATCTATCTCTTGTAAACATATAAAACAATTTCCCTCACCAAGAAAAAAGAAGTAAAGGGAGCATTAACTACAGACATTGGTATATATAAAGAGATACTCTGAGCTTTTTTGTTGTCGTTTAACTGCTAAGTTTCAAAATGCACATAATTTTGTGTTTAAGTTCTGATGATTGACTGAGGATATGAGCTAGAAATGTATGTAGGATGAAATATCATTCCATATCTCTCCATGAGCCCATCAGAAATGAATTTGGCAGCTGTGATGGCCATCTGATGGCTCTTTATAGGGAAATACTGCTAATTTCAGGCATATATAACTTATTTGTTTTTATTCTGCCTAAATCCAAAAAAGATTTGAGGTTCCCCAGTATATTTGGCAAATATGGTTACCCCTTGGTATATGCAGGGGATTGGTTCTAGGACACCTCCCCCTCCCATATAGCAAAATCCATGTATACTTAAGTCC